>NC_050182.1:29772155-30094655 GCF_008315115.2 Sander lucioperca
TTTATTGATTATTTTAAAGTGAGCTTTGTAAAAAAAAAAAAAAAAAAAAAAAAAAAAACTACAGTGCCTTGAGATGGCTACACCAACATTCTGTAAATTTCCACAGGATACTGACAAATGTGAAAAGAATGCAATATGCTCATGTTCAGAACTGATTGTTTTCTTATTTCTCTTTGGGCCATTTACAAGGACACACTGTAGCATCAAAATGCATGTTTAGTAAATAACTTGTTTATTTTACCATGCATTGAATGAAACAAATGTGTATCCTGTCCGAGAGGCTGGTGCTACGCTTGAGGACAGACATCCCAGTACTGGACCCTGCCTAGCCCATCATCTGTGACAGGCTCTAATTAATTCCCTCAAGGTACACACAGATAGAAGAGAAATAAATAGAGAAAAAGACTGCAAAACAGAATGTAATCTTGGGATATGAATATTTTTAAGAAGAAAACTGGAAGGAAAGCAGAAGGGCAACAGATTACATGCAGCGAAGGGAGGAGAAAAGCAAGAGAGTCATGAGGAATATGGAGTCCAAATTTGTTTTCTTTGTGTCTGTTTTAATCACTCTTCATTGTATTTAGAGTGCATTGTTGCGTAGAAAAACAAAGGCTCAGTAAGCACTTGGCTGTGCTGCGTTGCTGCCTTACTGCATTTCTGTCTGTTTCTCACTTTTTTTTTGTCTGAAGGTTTTTCTTCCTCTCGCATAGTCTCTGTTTTTACTGAGTCTCGTCAGGACAAGGATGTCACACACAGACAGGCACCACAAAGAGGGCCAGAAAAAAGAGCTCTCTCTGCTCTCAGTCGGTAGAGGTAATAATCGATGGGACATTAAAGAAAAACAGAGGAAGAAAAGCACACTTTCTGCCAAGCTTTGGAAAACAGAAACCACTTTCATGGAAAAAAAAAGGTGTGTCTCAATCAAGGTTATTATAGTTTAGCATTTTTCATTAGTTTTTATTTTTATTTTGTTTTGACTTTTTGTTTTCAAATTCAGTTTAGTTTTTATTAGTTTTTAAAGCGGGTTTGCTAGTTTAGTTTAGTTTTTTGAAAAAGCTTAGTTTTAGTTTAGTTTTTATTAGTTTTAATGTTAGTTTTAGTCTTTTTGTAATATGGGTTATTTGTCAGGGGCAAGATTAAAAAAGGTCAGAAAAAGTATTGTGTAATAATAACTCAACAAAAACATCATACAATTTTAGAAGCATGCATTCACAATGTATTCAACAATAACACCAGTACATACAATGTACATATGATGAGCACAAATATGTAAACAGTCTACACTGTAGACCTGACATATACTTGACTAGACTGCTTTTATCCTATAGACCTTCAACAATTAATGTTAAAGGTCTTTTTCAGCTAAGCCATCTACCTGTCTGTTAGACCCCATCCCAACGAGGCTACTTAAAGAAGCGTTACCCGTGGTTAACACTTCATTACTAGATATGATCAATATGTCTTTATTGACAGATTATGTACCGCAGTCATTTAAAGTAGCTGTGATAAAACCTCTTCTGAAAAAACCCACCCTCGATCCTGAGGTCTTAGCCAACTATAGACCTATATCTAACCTTCCCTTTCTCTCCAAGATCCTTGAGAAGGTAGTCGCTAATCAGTTATGTGATTTTCTACACAGCAATAGTCTATTTGAGGACTTTCAGTCAGGATTTAGAATGCATCATAGCACAGAGACGGCACTGGTGAAAATTACTAACGTCCTTCTGCTGCTTCAGACAAAGGACTTATCTCCGTACTTGTCTTATTAGATCTTAGTGCTGCATTCAACACTATTGACCATACCATCCTGTTACAGAGATTGGAACATTTAGTTGCCATTAAAGGAATCGCACTAAGCTGGTTTAAGTCCTATTTCTCTGATCAATCTCAATTTGTTAATGTTAACGATAAATCCTCCAGGTACGCTAAAGTTAGCCATGGCGTTCCACAAGGCTCAGTGCTTGGACCAATTCTATTCTCCTTATATATGCTTCCTCTAGGCAATATTATTAGGAAACACTCAATTAACTTTAACTGTTATGCGGATGACACCCAACTATACTTATCAATCAAGCCGGACGAAACCAGTCAGTTAGCTAAACTTCAAGCATGCATTAAAGATATAAAATCCTGGATGACCTACAATTTTCTGATGTTAAACTCAAACAAAACTGAAGTTAT
Organism: Sander lucioperca; assembly: GCF_008315115.2. Taxonomy (NCBI): domain Eukaryota; kingdom Metazoa; phylum Chordata; class Actinopteri; order Perciformes; family Percidae; genus Sander; species Sander lucioperca. The sequence continues at coordinate 29,774,337 of NC_050182.1, forward strand.
TGTGCTGGGCCCTAAACACCTCCGAACCTCATTATCCAAAGATATAGTTACTCTGAGAGTAATTTTTTATCAGGATATATCCTTCAACGCCCACTTAAAACAAACCTCAAGAACAGCCTTTTTTCATTTTCGTAACATTGCCAAAATTAGGCACATCCTGTCTCAAAATGACGCTGAAAAACTAGTCCATACATTCGTTACTTCCAGGCTGGAGTACTGTAATTCCTTACTATCAGGTTGCCCAAATAAGTCCCTTAAGACTCTCCAGCTGATCCAGAATGCTGCAGCGTGTGTTCTGACAAGAACTAAGAAAAGAGATCATATTTCTCCAGTATTAGCTTCTCTGCATTGTCTTCCTGTAAAATCCAGGATTGAATTTAAAATCCTTCTTCTGACCTACAAAGCTCTAAATGGTCAAGCACCATCATATTTTGAAGACCTCATAGTACCTTATTGTCCCACTAGAGCACTGCGCTCCCAGAATGCAGAGTTACTTGTGGTTCCTAGAGTCTCTAAAAGTAGAATGGGAGCCAGAGCCTTCAGCTATCAGGCTCCTCTCCTGTGGAGCCAGCTCCCAGTCTAGGTCCGGGAGGCAGACACCGTCACCACATTTAAGAGTAAACTTAAAACTCTCCTCTTTGATAAAGCTTATAGTTAGGGAGTGAGGAGTTGCAGCGTCCGCCTAGCCCGGCCCACCTGCTTCTCATCATAGTCGTCAGATTCATTTACCATATAATCAATAATATAATCAGAGTAGAGGGAGGCAGGCCAGTACAGCCCGATCCGGTTGGGGAGAGTTCTAGCCTGACCAGGCTCCTCTCTTAACCTGTCTCTCTTAGTTATGCTGTTATAGTTTTAGACTGCCGGGGGACTTCCTTTGACACACTGAGCGTCTCTCTCCTCTCTCTTTCCATTTGTGTGCATCCATGTCCCAGAAATGCTTGTTACTAACCTAGCTCTGGGGAGCTTATTCCCCGGAGTCCTTATGTTTTTTTTTTTGCCCAGCATGTTTCCTTGGATTAAGGTGGCACCAAAATCATGGTTGCAGCTGTCGCCGTGGTCCTGCTGCATGCCCTGCTATACCCTGTTACACCCTGCTACGCTCTGCGGTGCCCTGCAATGCCCTGCTACGTCCTGCTATGCCCTGCTATGCCCTGCTACGTCCTGTAACGCCCTACAGTGCCTTGCTATGCCATGAACTACTACAACTACTATTTCTAGTCATAGTTCCATTATCTTTATTGTGACTGTTATTGCCACTATTCATCACACCCCAACCAGCACCTTCAGACACCGCCTACCAAGAGCCTGGGTCTGTCCGAGGTTTCTTCCTAAAAGGGAGTTTTTCTCGCCACTGTCACACTAAATGCTTGCTCTTGGGGGATTTACTAGAATTGTTGGGTCCTTGTATATTATAGAGTGTGGTCTAGACCTACTCTATCTGTAAAGTGTCTTGAGATAACTCTTGTTATGATTTGATACTATAAATAAAATTGAATTGAATTGAATTGAATTTACACAAGACGCAGCAGTAAGTGCAAAATGTTTAAGTGACGTGTTCCAGGAAAAAAACTAAATAGCCAATAGACTAAAGAAGACATATGTGAACAGGTGTTTTGAACTTTGGTTCGAGTAAAGTAGCGAACTTTTTGAAGTCAATCGACTCACACAGTTGTGTAGACATCCCAGTATCAATACACATATTAACCCACGTTTCCTCCCGCTTTTGGTGTTCCTGCGTATTTACTAACCAGCAGCTATCGGGCCGCCAGTGAAAGCTCTCCTGTAGTGTTCTCTGTCCTGCGGTTGTCTCCATCATGCTGCCTGGCCCTGTACCAATACATCCAAGCCCTGTACCGGGGTTAGCTTCTGTTTCGGGGAAAGGGGGCTTTGCGTTCTCCTTTACCTTGTTAAGGTAAGCTAGTTTAGCCTCCTTGTGTGCGCTTCTCAAATGTACTTTCAAATTCGTGGGATTTTTCCCTTTAATAAATCGTCCACATATTTTACCAACTTCCACTGCAAGGCACGTGCTTTTATCTGACACAGTCATAATCAAATAGGTCTCTGCTGCTTTCTTCCGACTTTCAGTACCGCTATGATGCCAGGCGACGAGGCGAGGGGCATGGACTATGTTGTGTTCAGTTTGACATGGAATGTCGGAATTTCTGGGTTCCCAATTGGAAACTATATATGTCTACGGTATAGACTGAAATGTCAACTCTGAAAGATAATGTTATTTGCTCTATGAAAGACATTGACAAAGACGAAAACTAAGGACATTTACTCGATAATTTTATTTTATTTTAGTTAGTTTTGCAAACAGACATTACAGTTTTAGTTATCGTTTTTTTGTAATGCCTCGTTTTTATTTTTATTTCAGTTTACGACAATGTTTTTTCTCACCTAGTTTTCATTATTTCGTTCGTTTTTGTTAATGATTATAACCTTGGTCTCAACTGGCTAAGTTTTATTGTTGTATACATCTTTTGGCAGTAGAGAATAGTGATAGATAGCTTACAACAGATGATGACCATTTATGTCCACTGATACGTGTCACCACTACACCTTTTGTATCTATGAGCGCAAAAGTAGCATCAATTGTTATAAACATTGTGGTGTAATTAGTGGTCATAGTTTCCATAGTATTCCATTATGTTGCCACACAACCATCTTGACACAGAGCAGGTATTTGTTTCCAAACAACGGACATTCTTTTCAAGTGACAGCCAAAGTCTATGAGCAGTGCTTATCTCAATTATACTACAGTATGACTATTGTATTCCTCACTATATTTGCAAATGCAAATGCATATTTTTCTCCTTGGCTGGTGTTAACTGGCAGCAGCATGGCTCTATGGTTAGTGCTGTCAGTTCACAGTAAGAGTTCAAACCTTAGCATTTTCTGTGTGGAGCTTGGGTGTTGGAGTAATGCTGCCCAGTTGTTAGGATGGCTCAAAAAGTGTTAGACAAATTTCCCTCTGGAGGTCGATAAAGTATAATAGGCCTTTTTCACATCAGGCATTTTGATATGTCATAGGAGGAAAAGTGCAAGTGTCATTAATTCCTATTAATGGCTGCCTTCCATTTAGTTGAGGCAGTTAAAAAGGCGCTGCTATTGTACATGCTCGCTCACTGCCATGATGGCATATTGGGACACTGCAATGGAACAGAGGCACTGTTAAAAAAAGGTTCAGCTTTTATATAATGGTTAAGGTTCATACAACATAATTGCAATGTCCATGGTTCAATTCTGACTGGGGACTTTTGTTTGCATGTCATACCCCCCTCTCCCTCCCAATATTTCCTGTCACACTGTTGGCATTCAATTAAAGGCAAAATGACAAACAGGAAAAGGTTCAAGGTATCAAGCTATGCACATAGTTTTGGTTTAATTTGCTCAGGATTGGACATATATCTGATATTTATGCCTCTACCCCAATCTTGATCTGTGACAAAGAGCCAGTTTTGGCTTGAAACATACTTTTTCTGGTCTTATAAAATATATATTTTTTTAAAGTAAGCATTCTACAGTGTTGCAGTTCCTTCACTCCTTGGGAAGTCAAAATCACAGTCACACTCTGCAAATGAATAATCATATGAGTACTTTGTGCAATGTCATTTTTATGTGTTTTTTTATTTAGTTTTTATTTATTTACTGCTGCTGCACTGATTGCCACCAATGGAATTCCGTCGTGTTCATACAATGACAATAAAGTATCTTGAATCTTCAATCTTTAAAACTGAGCACCTGAAATAGAAAGATTTGCATGTGTTTCCTCACTAACTGCCTGAAACACCATACAGTAGAGATGAATAGAACTATGTTTGTGTTCACAGCAATGAAAAATAACCTAAACGTAACATTAAAGATTTATAGGGACTACTTTTTCAATAGAAAATATTTCCAATGAAAATGTTTGACAGTGAGGTTTAAGAATTGTTTTTAGAAAGAGCTGTCAGCTAAAAACAGCTAGGTAACCTGTTGATTGGAGGGTTTGTATTTGATTGATACATGAGAAAGAATGAGCTATAGACCTTTTTACAGCAGAGATTTTGACTTGTCATAGTAAGAAAAGCACAGGTGTTACTGTTCTGTTCAGTCACAGTAAGCCGTGACAATGAGCCAGCATGCACGATACCAGCAGAAGGCAAACATTTTCTGCTGGAGCTGAGTGGTTTGACATGGTGCTCAGTCAGCCATGTTTTTTTTGTTTTGTTTGAAATGCTTAATTTAAACTTAAATTACCCAGAATTCACAGCAAATTATTTACACCTGTGCTTTTCCTACTGTGACACGTCAAAAGGCCTCCCATAAAAAAAGGCCTATATAGCACAGTCATACCTCCTCTAGGATTATGCACCAGACTTTGCCATACCTGACCTTCTATCACTCTGGGTGTAAAATGCAGGTATATGTCTCTCAAATAAAAAGAAACACATTTCTAATAATTCTGTTTTATTGTTTACATCTCTGGAAATTCCTTAAAACATGTCTGCAGCATTCTTGATGGAGGCCAAGGTCAGGGCTACAGTAGCTGTCACAATGATGAGTGGTTCTTACTGAGATAGAACGTCTGCCCACCAAATGGGGGGGATTGACAGTTAATCACAAGCACATTACACCTCTGGGATGGGCGGAACTGCAGCCTCTTGCCTTTGGCTCCAACCTGCCTGTCGTTATGATGACTCTGCGGCCTATCAGTGTCGGCCTCAGATTTATCTATCTGGCACTAGACTGTGGCCTCGTCTTGGGCTGAGCTTGGCACCTGTCCATCCATCAGCCTCTAAAGTCCTCCTGTGACGCAGTAGACACAATCTCTGTTTCTATACAGCTCCATGCCGCCACATGGCAATGCTATTATTCACACCGTTCTGTGAGTACAACTTAATAAATGCTACACAGTGTTTGCGGACGTGGCGATGTGCTCCTACCATACAAATCTGCAAAGCCAGGGAGATGCTTTGTCAGTGTTGGAGTACTATAACTGTGTTTACATCTATCGGGGAAAAAGCTGGCAGAGTTTATTGGGACTTAAGTGTTTTGGGAGGGATAGAGTGGGTGCACAACTTTTCTGATGGCACTAGTGAAGGCTCTTTTAAACAAGCTGAGTAATTACTAAAAAGCATGCTGTAGGCCATTTAAGTCTCATCTGTTGACACCACTGTGACGGCAATTTAAAGATTAGGTGTATACGTATGGGTGTGTGCAATCTGTGTGTGCGTGTTCATGTAGAGAGAGAAAGAGCAGATTGCATATAGGGTTGTTTTGCTTGAATGGCTTATTATGCTGATTTATCACTGTTGAGTCTAATATCCTGGGATATAGCGTGCCTCGAGCCATACAATTAAATCACTACAATGTTGACTTCGAGTGGAGCTTTAGAAACTACAAATATCTTTCAAGTACATGTAGTATGACAATTATGTTAGTATTTTCCAACTGCCATTCATTTCCTCTCGTGACTATCTCATTAGCTTCATGTCAAGACAGATGACCAAACCGTGGTGTGCGTTATTATGCGGCTGCGCCCTCCGTCCCTGGGCGCTGCTCAGTTTACCACAGGGGCATGTCGCCATGCTGACTTTTTAATGGGATCAGTCAATGATAACAAGGTGCTAATGAAAATCTAATCAGAACAGTCTGTCGTTGGATTGTCTTCTCCTTCTATGAATGTCACAGACACAAAGCTGCTCTGCCTCTCTTTTGTGTCCAGTGAGAAACTTCTATCTCAGGTCTCGTTAGCTAATATGATTTGCAGTGTCATCCTCGAGAAATGTAAAATTAATTTATTTATTTATTCACTCATTCATTTTTTCTACCTATTTAATCCTTTTACTGCCTTAGGGGCTAGAAATTATGCCCAAATTATACCTGAAAAAGACAGGAAACACTTTGAACAGATTGTCTTTCTGCAGCAATGTTATATTTAGCTTTTCTGTTAGAAGGGGCATACAGGAAATGAATTAATGGAGCCCCATTAATTTGTTCTATTTTATCTTCTTTCTCCTGGGGTGCTGAGAGGCAGGACAAAGAGTAGGTCAAGGCTAAGGCCAAGATAATGTCATAAGCAGCCCAGCAGAGAAGGTCAGATGGATCTGTACACAGAGCGTTAAATATATACTCAATCAACAGTTGAGGACATACAGTACAGCACATTCGGATTTGCATAGGGCTGCACTGTCATGATGGGGGACAATGCGTTTTCTCTTCTATCCATGTCAGTATTGCTCAGGGGAAGCGCTAACTGGGATGAAGCCCTCAAGGCCTGGATGCTGCACTCAAACTAAATGGGCAGGCTTTTCAGAGGAATGTGTGAATACCCTGTAGGCATTAAATGTAGGGCAGCGACGGAGAGCCATATGTTTATTGTCTGGAGCCATAACGTCGGAGACTTGCACCTGAGTTACATTTGAACATATGCTCAGTGGCTGATCTAACATGCATATAATTAGATATTATGTAAATGTTGATTTATGAATGTGTCCACAAACACTAGGTTTTTATGCAAAATCAAGTAGTTACAGAACTCATTAAGTACAAGCAGTGCATGGATGCAATTTTAGGCTTGAAAAGGCTATCAGTATCTTCTATAAGTAGCCTTACTGATGTATATATTTTACTCCCCTAATGGAGAAAACACTGGCTTCTATTGATCATGATGAATGGTGATATAAAAAGACCTATGAACCCACAGTCAAGCGCAGCGCTTATCAATATTGTATTTGCTGTTATGGAAGCTCTTGGCTAATTGCGCTATAGGGAGAAAACATGTCTTTCAAGGCCGAGTGATGTGTTCTCCGAGGCTGATGACTGGCTGATAAAGTGCTGCTGAGTGCTAAAGGGTAAGGTTTATGGATTTCTGCAACACCCTGGAGCCACAGCTCAGCAGGACAGCAACAAGGTCCCAGCCTCTTTCTCCACATGTTCAGAGAGTGTTTTTTTCAGTTTTCAGCTTTCAGGTATTTGCAGGTGATTGTTGTCCTGCAAAACACGACTGGAGCATTAAATGTGAAAATTAAAATGCTATCTCCATAGTCTTTCCATATCTCAATTATAAACACTTCCCTTTTGATTATCCTGCAGTTAATTTATGATGCCAGTCTCAATTGGCTAAACACAGTTTATTGCTGGCCTGGAGGGCCCTATAACATGTTCATTCTGCAGAACAGCAGTATGGGCTTGCACTTTGACCAGACTGCTAATGGTGATGCATGGCTCATTGGTGAGCAACTTTTTACAGACCGAAAGGAGACAAAATTAATCAGGGCCTCTTGGTAATCTAGTTTGTCTGTCTACAATAGAGGTTATAGCCTGACCATTGTTGATTGTGTCCCTGCCCAAGCTTAAGAGCCCCAGGGGTGACCTTATCCTGGTTGTCATGTGCGCACACACACTGTCATTGAGCACAGTGTGCAACAAAAGGTAGCAAGCACATTATGAACTATGTTTACCCAAATATTACAATGTATGTATGTATGTATCACTGTATGAGCCATTGTTTGCTGCTTGTTTAAGCGCCTCTGCTGCAGAAGTTGCCCTACGATTCATTTCTTAGACCGAACAGCAAAGTTGAAGTCATCAGTGTCTTAACTGCTCAGTCATGAGTCTCATGAATTTAAACAGTCAAGAATGCATTAAAAGACAAATCTGCAATTATTCTATTCATTTGCATTTCTGGCAGTTAAAGCTGAACTAATCTCTTTTAATGAGTTACTCATTTCATGCATATGTTCAAGATCTGGGCAACTATGTGAAGGATTTTCTTTTGGTGCTTTCCGGTCTGCAGCAGTCACCAGAGGTGGTCTGTCTTTCTGTGGTTTCGAAAGGACAGCAACTGTCTGCCTGCGCAGGAAATATTTTTGCTAATCCTGAGTGATTCCTGTCTTGATTTGGCTTAAAACTTAAAAATAAGAAGTTCAAAAATGTTTTCTCCTTATTAGGACTCGCGTATGGTTTAGTCTATAGCACGGTTGGTCAACCATGCACGATGCAGTGCTGAGAGTATGTAGGAATACGTTGGGTGATTTTACTGATTAGCAGACTTTCGAGTATTGAGGAGGAACTAATCAGTGAACTCACTTGGTGTGGTATTTGAAGGGTCAGTTTTCTTCAAGTGCTCTTTGAAAGTTTCCACTTACAATTTAGGAATTCACAATTATGACTTGATTAGGATTTAAATTCTCTCAGTCCTAAAATATCAGAAATACTTTGTGCTCCAGCAATATAATGACACAGTCACCCCTCAAAATATATTAAACCGAAGACATTGCTGTTCATGGTCAGTGTTTTAACCCCTCGGGCACCAGGACGCCCCCTGAAATTAACATTTTGTCCAACTCTATTTGAGGTACTCTTTTTGTTTGTAAGGTGAAGAAGAAGCACAACGGTGTGGAATTACTAGAATGAACATGGTTCAGTACCTAAAATCTCAACTTATGGCTTAGTATATAGTAAATGAGTGTCTATTACTGTATAGGGCATGGTGAATGCGTGAAGAAGGGAGTTTTTTTGACACAGCCCAAATATGTGTGTGTTGTTGTAGGTGATGACAAACAGACTGAGGCACACAAAAAAGTGTATATCTTCCTACCTTCCTTCCTCTCTTTTCTTATGTGTCCACTCATCCGCCTTTCTCCTGGACAAATCTGGCAGTTGATCCTGAACTGCCTGGAGGACAATTCAAAAGGTCAACGCAAGCAGACTGGGAAAATGCACCTTTCCTCCATCCCCCTTCTCTCCTTGGAAAGAAGACAACAACACTTGCTGACATGGCCTCATCTCTCTTAAATGCTGGAAGGCACAGGCTACTTCAACAATAGCACCACTTGTATTTAATTTATTTTCTGCTTGAACATCAGTCCTCTGCTGGCCCCCTACTCTCTCTCTCCCTCTCCATTTCTGCCCTGTGCGCACCAGGCTGTCCCCAGACGCGTGGGTAATGGTCTACTGGCCCTCAACTTGAGGCGATAAACACCTGCAGAGAAACAGCTCTTGCTTAGAATGATAAGACAAAGAGCTGAAGTGGGGATGGGTTGTTAGGGGTATAGACAAAGGAGAAGCACTGGTAAAAGGTTAAGAGTGCCCTGTGGCGCCATACAGCCTATTTCAATACTTTCCTTTCTGTCACCTTTTGGTCTGTTTTTGCATTTTAAATTAGGGCTTAGGAGAACAGTGAAGTCATAAAATGAGGACACAGAGTATAGATGACTCAAAATGCTTTAAAGTAAAGTTCAGATGGGATACACGGTGTGCAGATGAAAAATGATAAGTCGATGGAGTGAATACTGTTCCAATATTAACATTTAGAAATAAATGACAGAGGAGATGTCATATGAAATTGATCTCTGGTCAGTGAGAAATGCCGCAGCCAGAGGGGCGGATAGTTTCGAAGAACAGTAAAATGTCAATACCTGTACACCACTTTGAATATTTCAAAGTTGCAGGAGGGAGAAGGTGCTTGATGGATGACTGTGATGATAATTAAAAATGATATGAATGGGAGAGAATGACAGAGGTGGAGCTGCGAATGATAGACCAAGTGGGGGGGGTGAAAATGAGATTAGGTTCCGCACTTCAGGTGGTGTGACAGGCTTGGGAATGGAAAATCTGTCAGTCCTTCATGCCCTGATGCAAAGCTGGTAGGCTGCTCTATTGATCCAGCTGCAATGGAGAAGGCTTCTATGCAGCCAACGCCAATGTTCTCACTTGTCTAACATTAGTGTGTGTGTGTGTGTGTGTGTGTGTGTGTGTGTGTGTGTGTGTGTGTGTGTGTGTGTGTGTCTGTGTCTGTGTCTTTGCTTTCTGTCACTTTGTAATTCTGAAAATTAAAATATGCCATTTATATTTAATTTATGTGAGCTTTTGTAACATCACGAAATTGACCTTTTGCAAAACCCCTCCCCCGAACAGTAATTGTCCAATCATAGCTTAGCAACCGTAACTAGGCATGGCAGGGCTGTCAAGGTTTGAACATGTTTAGGCAGAGTGCCAGGGGCTGTTATAAGAGTGACACTCTGCATTTCAATAGTTTGTAGCGTGGTGTATTTTTTACTTTTTCAAAAACCAAACATACATTAAAAGTGTCTTATGGAGTTGGCTTAATTAACTAGGTAGCTACAGTAAAGAGAATCTGTCAGCGAAATGACTGCTGTATGTCAGGGTTAAGTTAGAGGAAACTGCTGCATTTCTTTTTGAGTTTAAGGTGAGCCTCAGATTCCCAGTAAGAAGCTGTCATTGCGTATCATTGTGATAAGTCAATTACGTCTGTGTGATGTCTTATTATTGCTATGTCCCTGTATGACAGCTTCCATTAGTGTGTAATGTTTTTAGTTGTTCATTCTCAAAATCTGTGTTGCCCGTTCAGAAACGTGTCCTTTTTCATGAAAATTTACTACCACCATCAATTCCAAGTATTCCTATTGGCTTGAAATTTTATATTTGTATTTGCATGAACTGGGGTAGATGCTCCATATTCATGCGCTGTCTTGAAATACGTTAGCCGGTAAGGGACATACAGGACATGCTCCTCCGCCTTTCGCTGTCACATGATAAACTCACAGGTGCTGCTAATGGGTATCGTCGCTTCCCAGCTCCGGCAAGTTTGAAGAAGGACACATGGAGGACCGCACATGTTCAAAATCCAAATTTCAGGAACAGGAGTCTTCTTCTTCACCCAGAAAAAGAAAAAGGATATTGAAAAGAGCAAGAGACTGGCGTCATCAGAAAAAAGCGTGAAGGCTACCGTAGCTGTAATACGTACTTTGAACTGCGTGGCGTGAGAGAGTTGATTGCGATATATGATCTCAACACTAGATGGGAGAAATTCCCACACATTGGACCTTTAACGTTTGGCATTAGCGGCAAGGTGTTTATGTCTGTGTTTGCGGCATCTTACACTGAGAGCTCTGTGGACAATTTCACTACATGATGAGGCAATTTTACATTTGTGAGCTAGTTTTGTCAGAGGGAGACCAAACATCAGGGAAATTACAACACTAATGTGCCTTTCAGGGCAATAGCCAGAGCTCCACTTTATTTAGTTACTTATTTATTTGCACTGAAGGTTATTGCGGACAGCAGCAGATAAACAGACAGTTTGGAGACATCAGACCCTCAGAGATTGAGTCTGAAATCCCACATGACCCTCTCACAACAGAGTACAGTGCAGGATGAAGCTACTGAAAATAACAGCATCAAGGCCAATGTGCTGAGAGCTGGCCAGTAATGATACAGCAAACAACATCAACGACACATCTTAAACCCTTATATAGCCATTGATCCCATTATATTCAGACCTCTGCTCCCTCTACCCTCTTTTGTATTTGAGATTACTTGGACCCTGGCCTTGGATGTCAGAGGAACAATGTTTTGCTGAATGGGACATATAGAGAAAGGCTTGGTACATTTGACACAGGAGAAAAATAAATAAATAGAAAAATAATGCATTCGGCTCCTGCTTTCATGTTGTTTCCCCGTTTTATTTTCACCATCTCCCATCTTAACAAATCTGTCTTTTTTGCACTTTCCCTGTTTGTGACCTCCCTTCATGTATCAATGCGGTACAATCCAAACCCCACCCTCTGGTTATCGCCCTCCTTTCCCTTCTTAGTCTCTTGTGGCTTGCCACAGATAGTGTCACCTACAGCCTGTGACCACGTTGTAGTCCAGCAGTGCTCCTTATGAATTATGATGTGCTGGATCAGTCCTAATCTTGTTATGGATGTTCTTTTGCCCTTGAGAGGGGCATCAATGGATGGATGGAACTTTATCAGATTTCATGGTGCTTTTGAGTATAATTCAGACAAAGATGCCGTCTTTGAAACACGAGTTTGATCTGATTAGTTTTAATTTATTTTCCATTTTTCATTTTCCATTTATTTCTATTAATAAAAATGTAAACATGAAAAGTTTTTTTACATGAAAAGTAAAAGAGGAAGTAGAGTAAAACAATGACAATATCAAAAGATAACAGGAAAGAAATATAACTAATAAATATTAGCTAGGTACACAGTGACAGATGTGATCTGTGCACCTAAGGGCCACTCTTGGTAATCAGGCAATTTATTGGAACTACCAGGAGACCTCTATCTTAGGCTGCCCTGAGACTCTTGTGGGATTGACATATCTATAATGTACCTGGGAGTCTGACCATGTAGAGTGTTAAAAGTTATCAGTAAAATCTTAAAATCAATTTTAAAACTTAAAGGCAGAAAGAAAGCAAGTGTGTGTGTGTGTGTGTGTGTGTGTGAGAGTGTGTGTGTGAGTGCATGCGTGCGTGCCTTCTTGTCATCTACGTTTTGAATAAGCTGGAGGTAGGCAATTTACTTTATGCTGAAGCCTCAATAAGTTGCACTGTTGTCCAGTCAGAGTTCACTTCACGGCAAAAACAAATTGCTTTTACCCAGGAAACGCTTGTTTGTTCCTCAGGAGTGTTTTAATTCAAACCACAATCTTTTTCCTAAACGTAACTAGTCGTTTTGGTTCCTGCACTTAACTGTCATTGCATCGTAGCCAGCATCACTGAGCTCTATAGTGGCTAAATACAACCAGCAACTGCCACTCAGATTTTACAGTGCTTTACTTAGTTTAAAATACTTCTATTTTAGGTATATAATATATGGTCTATTGGTGATGTAGCATTGATCACTATGAGGGGGGATACACTTTGTCCCCACCGGGGATAAAAATAATTCAATAGAGGCAGGGATATGTAGACCAGAAAGGGGGAAATCCCACGCATTCCCCCTGGAAAATCACACCCTGAATATTACAGATTGTTTTATATTGGATAATAAATGGCCAAGTTTTGGTACAAGAAGATTAGTCTCTGAAACTTTGTATATGCATATGGACAGAAAATAATAGTGGCCCTAACAATGACCCAGGTGGAACACCGCAGGTGAGGGAGGCAGATTTGGAAAAACACATAGTAAGCCCAGTTTAAAGATTCGTCCTCAGTACTAAGTTATATAAAAAATACTTTTATGCCTTGAAAGGTATGAATATTAGAGTATCATGTTCCACAGTTACATAAGTCACTCAGCAAATTATTTTGAAAGGTTAACGGGTTTATTATAACAATATGCTGTCTAAATATGTCTCTGAAGCAAGGTAATATTAAGAAAATCTAATTAGCAATAACCTATAGTTGAGCTACTTGACACTACTTACTTCCACTATATACATAGCCATATTTTTACTCACATTTGTACTACTGTCCATACTGTATATATCTTAGCGTATTCCTACACATTGTTAATATTGTTATCACTGTCCATGCTGCTCATATTGTATATATCTAGTGCATTCATACCCCTTACTGTTTATTCCACATTATTTCTGTATAAACTTTGTACATTACTCCACATTTTGCTGCGTTTTGCACTTCTGGTTAGATGCTAAACTGCATTTCATTGTCTCAGTACCTGTACTCTGTGCAATGACAATACAGTTGAATATAATCTATAAAAAAAAGCTATATGGTCTTCAGTAACAACAAATCATTGCTGTAATTGACAAATGCAGTTTTTCTAATGGAATTACACAAGAGGGTAATTGAACATATTGCAAGCACAAGTGCCACTGAACTGACATCTAAATGACAGAATAATGAAGAGACTGTCAAAACTCTCCTGCAAGACAAACTTATGAAGGTATAAGTGCTGATGAAATCCTGAAGGTAACTGTCAAAGTGTTCAATCATGGAACAGTTGAGGAGTACTTTTCAGCTAAATCCAAGGATTTGTTGATTCTCAGAGTATTCCTATCTCAAGGTAGAGATAAATTAACTGACCTTAAGGTTAATATTAACTAGTACATCACTGAAGTAGGATCCTGTCTCTCAATTGTGAGGATTTGTTTAATATCATTGAAATGACAAAGAATTCAATATCTATGTGTTTTGAACTGTTGGTCGGAGACAACACAAACAATATTTAGATGTAACCTTGGACTCTTGCCAATTTTCACTATTTTCTGTCATTTTATGAACTACAAAAAATATATCCAAATGAAAAGTAGTTACAGTCCTATACAGTGTAGAACATTTAATAAGAAATGCAAAAATTCTTTTCAAAGATTTTTTTTTGGCCATTTTAGGATAGGACAGCTTAGACTTGAAAGGGGAGAGAGAAGGGGAATGACATGCAGCAAAGGGCTGCAGGTTGGAGTTGAACCCGCAGCCGCTGCGTCAAGGAGTAAACCTCTATATATGGGTGCCCGCTCTACCAGGTGAGCTAACCAGGCACCCACATCGCAAGAACAATTTATTGAAACCAAGAATTCAAGGGCATATTCTCTATTAAAAAAAATAGAAAATTAATAAATTGATAAAAAACAAAAAACCTGCTCTGTATATTATAATCGCTTACCAATAATTTACTGTTGTAAAAACTCGTTGGCGATTCTTCCCCCCTCCCATCTTCTCCACCTGGTCATGTGCATTTGTTTTCAAAGAAGCCAGCGAACGCACGGAGCCATGTCCAATGTAACAGCTAGTAAACTAGCTAGTAAGCCCGTAACAGACAGTGATTATAATAAAAACCTTTACAGACAATAGGAAACATCCTGAGGTCACAATAACAAGAAATACAAAGATTAAACTGTTTATCCCAAAGATACTTACAAGTGCAACAGCAAGAATGCCAGGGGTCCGTTTCAGAAAGCAGCTTTAGTGAAAACTCTGAGTTTGTTAACCCTGAGATGAGGGAAACTCTGGGTTTTCTGTTTCAGAAAGGGAGGTTAATCAAACCTGAGAGAGGGGGGTAACTCCAGCCCGTTTCAGAAAGAGAGGTAACTTAACCTCAGAATCAGTTACTATGGTAACTGAGTCTGTGAACCTAACCTGGTCGGGAGCAGGTTTTCTTCAATAAACCTCAAGTTTCTCTCAGTCTCCTCCCGCTGACACAGCGTGCTTTCATTTCCTCATTCATTCATTCAGTCTGTATGAGGCGCATTTTAGTGCAGTTTGTTATCTGCATGAATAAAACATTTTTTATAAAACGTTTTTTTCTCAAACATTGCATGATGAAAAAGCTGTATTACTTCACAGAGAGTTTACGTCAGGAGATGATATTGATGATATTGATATATTGATATTTCCAGATAACCGATTTGAGAGGTATTTTCTTCACAGTCGATCAGATATGTAGATACCTTATCCGTCCACTAACATCCACAATTGTGGACATGCTTTTACCAGCAGATTCTTTGTGTCGCATATGTTTTTTGCAAACGGCAGTTTTCTTTACAACATTGGTGATGCGGATCATATTAGTAAAGCCACTGTATGCAGAGCCGTCAGAAAAGTGTGCCTCGCTCTGAAACATTTTTTAAATGTTTTTGTAGTGTTCCCTAGACACAAACCAGTGAGAGCCATTAAAAAGAATTAATTCTTGATTATAAATTATATTTCTGTTAATGATCATGGTGCTGCAGGCTCAGAATGGGATTAGTAGTTGCTTACTTTTTCGCCCGCAGGATTGCACCTAAATGAAATTATAGGTGTAATACCATTCCAGTTTTCACCAGTAATATTATAGGTTACCTGTGATTAAATGAATACACGGTCAATGCTTACGCATTGACTCGAGAAGCAATTTTCTCCCAGACCAATTCTCTCTCTTTTGCAGCAGCCACATGTTTTTTTTTTTAAGGAAATACATGTTCAAACTCACTGTTTGTGAGTATTTCCGCCGACCAGTTTGTTTGTGGTTGTTACCATGGTGAATCGTAGTATCATGGCTCCATTCATGCTGCCTTTTTATTGTGGTGGTGCACACACTTAACTCTGAGTGAACCTACTCTGAGTTGATTGAACCAACTTAAATCAGCTGTTCTGAAACCAAAAACTTTCCCATCTCAGGGTAAATCAACTCAGAGTTCAGGGTTAAACTCAGGGTTTGTTAAACCTCCTTCCTGAAACGGACCCCAGAGGCCTGTACTACGAAGCAAGATTTGGCGTTAACGAGGTAACTTCAGGTTCAACCCAGGGTTTTGTGTATCACGACGGTGGATCACTTGTTACCGGGTTAAATCGCCGTGGTAACTTATGCTGAACACTGAAAAAAATAAAAAAATAATTCTTGAACCTGCACTTTCATATGTCTCTTTGTAGCTTTGCTTATTTAAAGCTAATGTACTTGCACTTACTACTTGTTGTCTGGAGTTTCTTCACAGTTGAAAGCACTTAATTGTAAGTCGCTTTGGATAAAAGCGTCAGCTAAATGACATGTAATGTAATGTAATGTAATATAGATTTTCAGTGGAGGGAATTACGTATAGGCTATTTGTCGGCTTGTTGAGCCGTTTGTTGCCAATGCGCACATTGGTTTGAATTATGTTTTTTATATTTTTTATTTGCTCTCATGATCGCTTACCACTGCCAGGGTTGCAACTGAAATAATAGGCTAAAGCAATGGCAGTTTATGGAAAGGACAAGTGTAATTATGGTCAGATCTTGTGCCTGACTGATGGGGAAGTGATATTGATAAGCGTTGTGATTTATGCATCACTGCCGGCTTTCCTTCCTGTTTTAGGAAGTAGCAACTGTATTGCGTTTTACTGTTTATGGCAAAACCATGTCTGTGTTCTTCATATTTATGTAGAATTATAGTTTGCTCTTCTTATGTAAAATATGCGGCTCTGGTAGATGTTTGCGATTGGTCATGCTGTGCAAACACGGCCTCTTTTTATGTATTGGGAAACTCTGGGTTGATTGAACAAATTGATAACCACCGTCGTGACACAGGTTATGCGGGACCGCGGTTGTTAAGTTAGGTGAAGCCGGGTAACTGAAAGAAATCCAGGGCATGTTGATCTTGATCCGTAATACAGGCCTCAGGTCAGCATTGGATTTGCAGGCTTCTGTTTGTCTCAGTTCTCCCCATTCTGAAAACGCAGGTTCGACGTTTACTCGTGTCTGATTCCTCGCTCGGTCAGTCTGACGTTTCCTCTTTCTCTGTTCCTCCGACAATGCTTTCCTAGCTTTCTGCTTCTTTTTTGCCGGCTCAGCCATGACGATAGTGTGAAAAACTCCATCGCTACCTTGTTCTTATAGCTAGCCGGTTCCTGGATGTGTGCTTTGTACTTTGGGTCGGTGGCCCGCCGGCCCAAAGTTGCAATGGTGGTTTTTCCGCTCACAGGTGCTAGTGGGAAGCGAGACGACCACCATTCAACCCGAAAAAAGTCATATAACCATTCCAATGACTCCAAAGCTGTTCAGTTAAGGTAAATGTTAAAGAAAGCATTGGGAATCTGAACCAAAAAAGGTGATAACACGATGGCTTGAGTTGCAAAACGTGAAGGTGCTTTTATTTACAAAAAAGTGGTTAAACAAGTGCAGGACGTCCACAGCAAAAACAGAACAAACAAAAAACCCATCTTTTTACACAAGGTTTTCACTAGCAAAGTTTCTCAAAGTTTCACATCAGCATTGTAGCCACCCTCAGACTGAACTCCATGCTTAGGTGGCCAGAGGCTTATATATATATATATTAAGCCCCTCCCACTAGACCAACCAACTCTTAATTGCTTCAATTATCTCTCAATTATGTTACCATTTAAACATTTAGAATTTCACTGCTAATTTCTACAATAAACACATAACAGACTCTTGAACAAATCATTTTCCACTCATCTTACTTAAGAAAACACAAAAACTTACACACATATTCAACTAGAAAATCTACCCTCACCTATGACCCAGATATATGGTATCTCCCACCATCAGCACACCTGAGTGTGACTGCTATAGGCCTTTTTTTTTGAAGCAGCACTTTGCCTCAGCTCTGGTTCAGACCCAAGGACTGGAGAGGAGAGAGAGTTCAACATATTGGTTAAATAACATAGTTTGTTGTAAAATAGAAATGACTTAAATGAATAAACTGAACTGACTAAACTAAACTAATGTAATGTGGTATTTTTTTCAACAGTGTTTTACTGAATGACATGTATAAAAGCGTGACTGCAAATTAATTGTCTGGGTGCTTGGTGAGCTGAGTAGGTTTACCATGTGCTATCCAAAAGTGACAGGGCCTTTGTCACAGTAAATTAAGCTAAAAAAAACTGCATACCGGTAGTTCCCCTTTAACGTACAACTGACCTTCCTACATGAAACAAAGGAGATATATATACATTAACCAAAACAGAATAACTTAATATAATGTTAATCAAGCAAAAAATAAACTAAAGAGACTAGAGCTCCCCAATGACACCTCGAGCAGTGGTAGTGTCCAATTAGGCCACCTGCCCTATAAAAAAGGTCTTTCTCCAGGTGCTACCCTTTTGCCCTGCAGACTGCCTGGGACCCTCTTGGTGTGGCATCTCCAAACTGGTGAGCTCAAAAGAAATAATGGTTATAAGAAAAAAACAATAAAAAAATAACGAAATGTGCGTGCTACAAAAAGATACCTAGTACCGTTGACTAAATAAAGTATAAATCTGAAACAATCATGTGTCCTGTAAATTATTTGTAATTAATAAATGTTTGACTGAAACAAAAACATGTATGTATGTGTCTGGGAAATTATATAAACCAATCCTAAGAAAGAAGCCAAAGAAAATAAACGTGAGTGCAAGAGGTTACCACTTTTAAGATGGCTGCGTGGCCATGGCTGTGGCTATCACAGCTCCAGAGGCAAGACTTTGCCAAATTACATTCAAGATGCATGGATTATCTTACAGTAAAGATTATTACAGTAAAAGTATTCTGAAAGATCTAATTAAGCAAAGCAAAATGAGATTGCTGAGATCCTCAGCCCGGGACAAGACAAAAGCCAGGGGCTGTTGACAGAGGGCTGTAAGGCAATGAGGCTACTACTCTGGCCTCCAGGTAATGACCGTCCATACATCTCAGTTTAACTTTCTTTATAGCTCGAGGTTAAGGGTTGTGAATCGTAATCTCGTTATGTAAAACATCAGCCTGTGAATTCAGGCATTTTGTCTTATTGCTCTTAAAGAGGTAATTAGTGTTTTCTCAGTAGTTGGGTGGTGTTGGCAGATGACTACAGGTGTCTTGTTTTGCACTTAGAAAATGGAGAGGAAGACAAAATTACTTACTAATAAAAGTTCTTACTGAGTTGCACCAGCTATGTGTAAGTTCTCCCTAGAGGCTTAGTAACTACTAGTTAGTTTGCAACTAAATCAGCTACTAAAATTAGTCGCACCAAAACTACTTGGGGCATAATCTAACTAATTTGGATGTAAAATCATAGCAAAGTCAAGTGGCCAATCAAAAATAGAGTTACATTGTCATGGTTACCATGCACATTGGCTATACTAGATATTGAACTATGACATCAATACATTTGGCCTCTACTGGATTACTGTGTTGCAAATAGGTATGCAGTTAATGAAAAATATATGCTGTGTGGCAGACATACTGCTTTTACCATTAGTGAATAGGATTCTGCAATAATTTTTATTTTAATGTGTAAATCACAATTTAGTCCTAAGTTACGTTATAACTAGGCTAAGTTTGAACTTACACATAGTTGGAGCAACAGGCTGCTGTACTCATAACTCATAGTACTTGTGTTTGCATGGTGAGTTGTTGGGAAGGTGTGAAAACATTACAGAGTATAGTGTGTGTTGGGGAATGATGCTTCCCAATTTAGTTTTGCACACTGTGTGGGATGTAAAGAACTCTGTCTTACAATTCAGCATTCACATGCTATTCCATCTGGGTGGAGAATAAATGTCTTCAGGACACCTGGCGCCCACTCTGTGACTGTCTGCTCTCTCGGGCTCATTTTTGACTGAGAACAGAAAGACCTTGGAGTACAAAGACAACAGGCTTGATTATATGAGTACACAGGAAGGTCTCCCAACATTGTTTTGCTAATCACGTTAGCGGGCACAGACTCAAGGCGGGACAGATGCTAGGCAAAGGGCAATGGGGTTATGTTATCCTGATTAGAGGAGGCTTTGGGGGGTTTTGTGAATCTCGTTTCCTACCTCGGCGTCACCTTGCAGAGGGAAGACTGCAATCGGTTCTCTCTCTCGCTCAATCTGTCTGCTTTTTCTTCCATGTCTCACTTGTTCTCTGTGTCTCTCTCCAGTATTCACGAGTGCCTCAGCCAGCACCGACTGTGTCTTTTGATTCAACAGGGCACATTTCTGTTATCAACCGCTCACACATAACGATATGAGAATACTTTAATTTTTCCTTCTTGTGGATTCCCCCTGCTTAGAGTGGGTTACAAGCGGATTTGTTCCTTTGTGACATTTTTGCCTTGGTTCATACAAGTCTACTTTTTTCACTGCCTTGATCATAATTCATTTTTATGTCTTATAGTGATTCTTTTACAATTTATTCAGGTTTAACTTAATAATTAACTGATTAACTTAATCAATGTATATTGAGTATCTCCTGTCCCTTTCCGATATGTAAATCTTACATAATACATTACAGTTCTAAGGAAAACGACACAGTAAACAAATAGTAAAATACCATAAATATATTTTGATATAAAACCATGAATAAAAAAAAATCACTGACTAAAAAGTTATTACTGCCTGTGGAAAGATGAGCTTTGCAGACGCAGTACAAGTGTCGGTTTGGCTGCTTGTTAACTTTTTAAAATGCATGCTTCACTGCCAAAACATGTGGATGACGTCTCTTTCTGATGCACATATGACACCTGGTGTAGAGGGAATAAACCAAAGATTATTGTTTTTTGGCATAAAATAGCTGATACCTCCCAGTTAAAATAAATAGATTGGCTTCAAAATGAATCGTCCTGAGATTTAAATCTTTCAGATCATTGAAAATGGCAACATGTATAAAAATGTTAACAGATGGCAGAAGTGATAGACTGTTGCGATGACCCATTCATTTGGAATACTATAAATAGCTGATGCATCTCTTCTGCTCCTTCCAGGATCCTATATGTTGGTGAACTCCTCCCAGCATGCCGTGGGTCATCGTGCTCAGCTGCTGCTGCAGACGCTGAGTGAAAATGACACACACTGCGTCCAGTTCAGCTACTTCCTGTACAGTCGTGATGGTCACAGTCCGGGGGCCCTACGGGCATATGTGCGAGTCAATGGGGGTCCGCTCGGCAGCCCGGCGTGGAACACGTCGGGGTCTCACGCCAAGCAGTGGCACCAGGTTGAGCTGGCTGTCAGCACCTTCTGGCCTAATGAATACCAGGTACAAACTCTGTCACTCTCAGCTCTAACATGTGAGGGTGTGACTAATGTGTCTTTGATTTCATTATGTGTTAATGTGTGCCTCTCACACCGAGTACTTGAACAGTCAGAGGTTTCATTTTTGTGATTAAGACCCATGGACCAACGTCTTGTTCAGCTGAAAAATGGTACACAGTAAGGCTCTGTTGATCACCACTCATTTTAGCCTCGAGGTGAATCTGATGTTAATTACTTGCATTTGCAATTTAATTAGCGTTGATCCCTTGTGAATGCAGCCAACGATAGTGCTCGAGGACCCTAACTAGGTCTCCTGTGGGCATGCCTGGTAGAGATTTCACCCACTGAGGCCTGTGTACTGCGTATTCAGCCGACTCCAACTATTTGCATGGCATGTCATTGCCTACTTATAGTAGAAAGGACTTTGACTGGCATCTACTGTTGGTGCCTGATGTGCTGTGTTCTTTAGATGGCACAGTCAGGTGAGCATAAGGGATATCCATCTATTAATCCAATTTATTTTTTCTGCAAACTCTGCGGAGCTGTCAAAAAGCAATTAAGTTGACTAGTGTGCATATTATCAAGAACTGTCAGTCCCCTCGACTTAATTAAATTATATTCGGCTCTACAAGATCTGACCTTCACTATGTAAAACATAGTCCTTTGTACAAACAGAGGGCTAGATGTAGGCTATTTGATCAACATGACAGACATACATACAGAAACACTCATACAGAGAAAGTTTCGCTGCTGCGGTCCATGCACAAGGACATACAGTATACTGTACGGTTTTACAAGCTTTATTATTGCTAGAGAGAAATAATATTTTAAGACAAATAGGTATCTAATACTCTTCTGAATAATAATATTTGAACACCATGGCACATTGACCAAGGTAAAGTTGAGAATATCTTGTTTCATTCAAAAAGATACAGCATCCCATAAGTCTGAGCCAGTGGTACACCGTTAACGCCTCATGGGATTTGTTGTTAAAGGAAAAGCAAGACATTTTAGTAAATTTGCTTATTTGCTTTCTTGCTGAAAGTTAGATGAGAAGATTGATATCCCTCTAATAGCTGCATGCCCAATATGAAGCCAGTGCTAGAACACCCTGTTAGTTAACACATTATATTGAATTTGT
Source organism: Sander lucioperca (assembly GCF_008315115.2). NCBI lineage: Eukaryota > Metazoa > Chordata > Actinopteri > Perciformes > Percidae > Sander > Sander lucioperca. Next base: position 29,796,625 of record NC_050182.1, read on the forward strand.
TGAATCCTTACAAAAACTGTAGTAACTACAGAGGGTTTTGTGCTGGACTATTTCTTGGCTGGGCGCAGTAAATTCCTGGAGTCTGGTCATCACTGTGTGGTTGCCAGGCAGCTGTTTTTGTACGAATTAAACAAACAAACTAGATACAACATGTTAATTTGTGAACTTAGAGGTGGTGGTAGGTTTTTTTTTTTTAACCTTTGGACAGAGCCAGGCTGTTTTCCCCTATTTCCAGTCCTTATGCTAAACTCAGCTAAGATAATCACCTCCTGCCTCTCGCTTCATATCTAGTGTACATGAGAGTGGTATTAATCTACTCTTCTAAGTCTCTGCAAGAAAGTGAATAAGTGTATTTTCCAAAATGTTGAAATTTATGCCGACAAAATATTCCTCTTTCTTTGTTGTTAAAATTTTGCTTTTCGCATTTCGCGGATTTTAAGAGGAAACTCAATAAAAAGCCATTTTGTCGACACTAGATATCAAACAAAAGCCAGACACTATATCGTATTAACTTGCTGTGAGCTGTAAATTTAATTCAAACCGACAACATAACCTAATCTCGGAGCTTCCTCCGCAGGGCTGTGGAGATAGCCTACTGTAGGTCTGGCAATGTGAGACTATCTCAGAGCTGACCGGTCAAAGACTGCAGTCTTCAGACTCACCCTGGGTCCGCTTGTTTAAGTGGGCTGCTAACTTATAACAATAATGCCCCGACGGCAAAATACCCACGTGAATCAATTCCATACTTCAACGTTAACCGCCCCTAAGCCTATTTGGAAATGAACACCTCTGCTAAGAAGTTAAAGTCGTTGACGATAATAATGATGCGACGAGACAGCACCGCTGTCATTAAAGTGTAACTCTCACCAAAATGCAACCTAGGGTCTTTTTGTGAATGTACCCGAGTCAAACTTTCGTTTAAAAGCATATTTAGGACGGTATCGCCACTTTTAAGATTTACCGTATTTTCGGTCAAATGGCCTTTTGAATAGGAGTGCTAGGGGCACTTTTATGCTAGCCTCAAAATAGCTATTTTTAAAACACTAAGAAGGCTCGACACAACATGAAACTTTGCTCAAAGTATCACCAGGGGCTCTACACCTTAACGAAAGCATTGACAACATTGTTTGTGTACCCAGAGTTTACTAAAAAGAAAGGTTTTGAACAACTCACCGTAGGTCTTGTTGTTTCCGGCCGCTACTACCTCGGCAGTCAAAACGAGTCGATATCCGAATGCGAATGAACGGACTCCATATGAGGCTCCTTTTTCAACTACGAGGTCAATATTGTTTTTCAATAACGACAAAACAAGAAATAATCCGTGCATTTATATGGAACTAAGCTTTAGGAGCTTTCCATCTTTACTCTCCTCCCTGTTATGTTGCATTCTGAAATCGATTGTTTTTGACTGACAAAATGGCTGCGGCCGGAAACAACAAGACCTACGGTTACATTAGCTCAATTGTGCAACAGATAATGAGGTCCCCACTGTCGGATTATTTTCTTTTCAAGGAATTTCAGTGTGAATCATTACTTTTACAATGCCCTTATTAAATGTATTAAATAGCTGTTGTTTTTGTAATGAATGTTTAACAATGAGTGAGCTGAAAACTGTCGAGGAGCACTTCGCTGCTGATGGATGCCGTGAGAGCTGAGTTGTGATCTCTCTATTATAAAACAGACTGCCTAACCACTTTTCTGCCCGATCACCACATCAGGACAGACACGTCATAAATACAATAATACCACGTTTTACCCTGCCTTCTCTTTTTCTGTAGCCTGGTTGACACCAAGCCCTTCTCAGTTGTAACTGAGAGTGGGTATGGGCAAGGTTCATTTGCAGCTCATTTCCAAAGGGGCGTCACCAACACACGCCGCTCAAATGCCTCTGGGCGCATTGGATAGTCCTTCAACCAATCCAACCAACGATCCGGTTGACGTAGCAGCGACAGCGGCATCAACGGGTTGCTGCGCTTCGGTAGCCGTCATGTTGAATGTAAACAAAAAGCTGCTCGCTATCATCATTGTGTAAAGCCTGCCTCAACGGTTGTGATTGGTGCCTCGATTTGGAAAAATTGGAAATGGGCTCTCTGGGCCTGTATACTTTAGGAGTTCTGTTCTCCTCATCCTCCCTGCATCTTCCCCCAGTGGAGTTGTGTATTTTCTTGTCTAACAGTCTTGTAAGCATTCCAGTAAACAGTGATGGCTCATAGGTGAGTCGGAATTGTGATGCGGCCTCTGATGAGAGGCTCCAGTTAGGATAAGGAGGTTTATAATGGGCTTATGAGGAGGAGTAGAAGACAGAACAAACAGTCCAGAAGAAGGAGATGGGCACTTAAATTAGTATTGACAGTACAGCCTTTTAATAGAACAGCCTAAAATGCTAATGGCCTCGCTTTTATCTCATGTGTGGGATAACACAGTGTTCAAATGTATTTGATTAAATTTGTTAATATTGGGGATTTGGTCACCAGGTTTTGGCACCCTTAGAGAAAATGTATCTAATTGTATGGAATCAAAGCTTTTCCTCTTTGCTTCCTCTCTCATTTCACTTTTTACTTTCACTCAGCCGAGCTTGCTTCTCAGTACAAAGAGAGCAAAACAAACTGCCCCCTGAAAGTCACATATACCACAGCTTACATTGCTAATCCCTCTGCAGTCAAAAAGCTCATCACTGTGGAATGACACAGGGTCTCGGCTCGCAACACGTCACTGCTCTCTGTTACACAGACCAAACAGAAAAGGGTAAATGTGGAGCTATAAGGCTGAATGTTTTCTTTAATAGCATCTTAATGCTAGCTATCAAGCGACAGTGCAGTGAAAACAAGGAGAACAATGGGAGTCTGTTACAGCCTGGTTTGCTTCAACACATGTCTCTTGAAATTCACCCTGAGACTTTTAGTTCTAAAGCACGTTAGCTGCAGCTTGTGTGACTTTAAATACTAGTGTGGGTTATATCAGCTCCATAGCAAGTCTAATATGATCACTTTGGATTTTAAGTGATAGACAGGCAGATTTACCCCGTCATTAAACTAGCAGCACTCTTTTGAAGCAGAGGTGGAGAATAGGCACTTCTTATCATTCTCTCAAAGTAAAATAAATCCCAGGAGACCACACATAATTTTAGAGACGGTTTTCAAATCCACAGGTTTTTCCGTCTTATTAGATTTCAGGTCATATTAGAGCTCCCAGTTCCTTGCCTACAGCACAGGGATACAATTGTCAGTGTAGCCTTTTGCACTGCACAGAAACAGATGTGAGATTACGCTCAAGGTTGCTCATTTCACCATTTAAGGTGTAATGAAATACCTTGTTTACAGCACACACAGTCACTGTTTATGTCTTGAAATTGTCATTGTGGAATGTAAATAAAAACAGTCAAAGCTATTCTCTGATAATCACCAAAACAAAGAGAATTAATATGCTGAAATCCCAAATCATCCTGATCTTCTTCCTCTTCTCTTGCCCTTTATATTAATACTATATCAGCGTTGACAAGCATTACACAGACATTTCCTCCTACCGCAGTCGTGAAATTAGGATTTGAAATTCAATGGATTTTTGGGGGTAAAAATCTAAGAGAGCAAGATCACCTTGAGATGTCTTGATTTAAGATGTCGTGTGTCTGGTGTGCATTGCCATATTTCTCTCTCTGCCTCTTATTGGTAGAAGTGTTTGCAATACCTGGAGAACCTTGTTATCAAATATTAAAGATGTTATCCATCCCTCCAAGACTGCCAACTACAGCAGGAGACATGTCCCCCTCCATTCTTTACCATCTCTCACTTTTGTCTCTTCATTGTCTCCTTCCAAATATTAGAATCTTTTTCAGTCGTGCTTTTCTTCTGTCTTGCCTTACTTTTTCCCCACTCTGGGGATCAATAAAGGCTTATCTTGTCTTATGTTGATATTGTGCATATTATTTATCCCCTTTCACTTGTGTTGTAAGTGTGGTTGCTTGAAGGATAGGTTTTATTTTCTTTATACAATACTCACATGTTATGTCAAATGCACATTGATACATGCAAAAACCACTGCCTGGTAACCACACAGTAGTCTCGCTTTGCCAGAACTTCCTCCACCGCGGCGCTGCAGAGTAGGGTCTGGCGAGTCCACACAGCATTCTGGGATGGGAGAAAAATGTGCTCTGGTTTATTGCCATTTCTTTAAACCAATCACAATCGTCATGGGCGGTGCTAAGCGCTGTACGGATCAATGGCGCCTAAATAGCCTCGGGAAGGAACTTGTTTTAGTGGAACATGTGTACATTCAAAAGTTGTTTTAGTCGTGCAACAGAAAACTCAGATTGGACAGATAGTCTAGCTAGCTGTCTGGATTTACCCTGCTGAGATCTGAGGAGCAGTTAATCATAGTCATCATAAATTGACTGGAGTTTAAAATGCCAACACAAAGGAAGCCCGAGGTAATGGATATCCGGCCTAAATGAGTGAAATCCGGCAGAATTTCCTTTGGCAACGGAGCAATCCCGGAAGTGGATCGTCGAGGATATAGAGCCTTCAGAAAATCATTCCGCCTTGCCAAGAAATAGTCCAGCACATAACCCCTCATAAAAAAACACAACTTTGTGTTTACACAAAATAATGAACATGTATATTGTTTATTTAATCTGTACAAAAAAGTGTATAAAGGACAAGTTCAGGTTTTACGGGGGCGAGGCGCAGTGACTACCTGGAGTCTTGTCGTCACTGTAAGGTTGCTAAGCAATGTAGTTTGTATAAAGGAGATATATCGTGTTAATTAGAGGTGCTTTTACACAGTTTTGTTTGTTTTCTTAATCTTTAGGCTATGGTCCAGCCTGCACCTAGTCTTTATGCTAAGCTAGGCTAGGCTACCAGCTCTGAACTGAACGCATGACATGAGATTGGTATTGATCTTCTCATCTCGATTTCGATAGGCATACAGTATTTCCCAACATTTTGAATATCTTAAAGACAAAGAAACATTGTAAATGCACATATTTGATTGCCACATTCTGTACACATCTAGCCTGTCTCTTAAACCAGACTAGTCCATTTTATAATGTTTCCCATGAAGCCATCTTGTTTACTTATTAGACTCATTTATTTAAAAGAGGTAGGCACATCAAAGACTTGCAAATGAGAATCATAATGTTTCAGTTTTGGTTGACAATCTCTCCTGTTTCCCCCACTGCAGACTGCTGAGCCGAATCGAAATCGAAAAGGCTTTTGTGAAATACTGTGGAGAGCAAATTAAGATTCCTAAGTTTTAATACATATTTGCAGACACAGACAATCCTTAGGCATGTTCCACCTGAACAGATTTACTTCAGCATGTGACCTTTTGTCTGTGAATATTTAAGGAGTTATTTATCTGACTGTCTAATGGTGAGTGAAAGCCCTCTGTGTCTAACGGTGTCTCCTGACTGGAGTGGAAAAGTTAGAAGCTGGTTTATCGGGCCAGATAAATCATCTCGGGATTTGTATACATAACAATTGCTTCTAAAAGCCAATATTGCAGGGTAATGTAATATGTTCTCCTAATGTGCATTTTATATCAGTCATAAATCACTATGTGTCACACTTTTTGTTTTTTTCCCCTCAGAAGATGGTTCCTGCATTTTTTATATCTTTTGGAAATAAAGTGGCCATTCATTAGAATAAAGTACAAGCAAATAGAAAGTTTAATTGGGAAAGTGGCTTTCAATAAAAATCTGGGAAGGTTGTTTATTGAAACAAATGCTCAGAATGTCTCCCTCTTAATAACCTCCTATCCTAATGGCTAAGAAGACTGACGATTTACCAGTAATCAGTCTCTTATTGAGTGTTTTAGCTCAGCAGAGAGTAATAACACCTTCAATTAGACTTTCAAGACATGTTTTACTTCCTTGTATACCATTAAGAGCATAATCAGGGTTTCTGGCTAATTTCGATGTTAGTCTAATGGCATGGTGCTGCTGTGTGCTTACACAGCTAATTCAGGTCAACATATTGAAGGATATTGTGCCCTAAATGCTGTAAGTATTGTACATTCGGCTGGTGCACAATAAGAGGGAAGAGAAAAAGATGGACACCGAAAGAAATAAAGACAGACAATGAAAAATTTTAAGATAGAAAGAATGAAATGAGAGAAGAGGCTTTTTAAAGAAAATAGACCACTTGCAATAGGGGAAAAGAAATGATGAAATGATGAAAACAGGAAATGGTAATATCCCTTTTTCAAAGCGGTGGCTTCTTCCAGCTCAGGTTCCAGCGGTGTCAGGGAACAAACAGGAAAATGGACTCTGGCAGAAGGAGATTAGCCTGAGTGTTCCACCCTGAGCCGGAGGAGTGAAGCCATCTATTCGCAGAGCAGGGTCACTCTCCAACACTGAGTCCCAGCAGCCAGGACCTTTCCTCCTGCTTTCCCTCTCACCTCTCCTTCTGTCAACCTTCTAGTCTCCCCTTTCTTCTCTCTGCACGCCTGGCTCTCTGCCTCTCATTCTGTCAGGAATCTATTAGCTGACCCCAATCTCCTCACATCCCATCATGTCGGTGCAGGTGCCCACTAAGCTTTGTGCATGGCCAGGGTTGTTGACACACCAATTGTTGCTGTAATCAGATGTCTTTCTTTCCTTTCCTTGTCTAGAGAGGTGGACTATCTCTGTCCTGCTGACTGTGGAGGGCTGGGATTTGGGCCAGAGGTCCCGGAGATGTTGTTGTGACTCTTAAAAGCGGTGTACAAACACAAGCAGTTTGTTGTGGTGAAGATAATCTGGGTGTCTTATTGGTCCTGGTATCAAACTTTGATACTTTTTGCCCAAAATGTGTCTTCAGCAACATGTAAAAACTTGTTTTATACCAAAAGTTGGCATGTGATACTGATACTGTCATACATGTCATGTTGCTGTACAACACAGAAAACCATTGGTTGGAAAGTTCTCTAAATTGTCTTGATGTAATTTAGTAATATGATGATGCATTTAAAAAGGTTGACTTACTTTGTGGAAAAAAAGGTTTTGTAAAAAATCCTTTTCATTTTCCACAAAGTGAGGTATCAAAAACATATCCTGACAAAGAATCGTACCTCAAGGTCCACTTTTAAGCTTTTTCCTGAGCTTTTAACCACATCTTTCAGTTTTACTCAGTGGATAGAGTCTGCTGTGAACGACCACATTTTTGGACAAGCTAATAAGTGGACCCTAAAGTAATACTTAGCTCTCAGAGTGATCATTTGTATATTAATTACTCACCCCGTGTTACCTTGAATTCTTGATAAATTCTTTACCGTGGAGGCATGCGTGGAAAACAAATGTTTCTACCAGAACTCAAGGTAACACATGGTGAGTAATTGATATACAAATGATAATTTTGAGGGTTTAGTATTTCTTTAAGATTTTTTTGTTGTAGTTTGAACTTTCATGTTCAAAGAAAAAAGTCTTGTTTTTGTATCGGCACTGAAACTGAAGTATCATATTGGCACAAATATACAGTAGAACATTTTCAAATACCCAGTTTTATCTTTATACAATGCAGAAAATGTAAGAAGGCACTCTAATCTGTCTTGATGTAATTTAGTTATGTGATTGCTGCATTTGAGAATACTTTTTAGCTCAAGGTCCACATTTGATCTTTTTCCTGAGTTTTTAACCACATCTCAAGGTTTTCCTCAGTGAAAGATTTAAAAAATTAAAAAAAAAAAAATAATCTTTGAACAAGCTGATTGGATCCTAAGATTTTTCTTTGTCAAACTACTGTCTACAACGTCAAGAATTAACTGTCATGTTCATAGAAACAAGTATTGTTTGTGAAGTAAACAAAAACACACAAGAAAGTCCCCGGTGAAGCTGCTATAACTTGATTGAGTGATCTGACTTTGAGAAGAATTATCTCCAATCTTGTCTAACCCTTTACAGCTATGCTAGCGTGTAAACACAGACATCCGACACACACATTCAAAGTTGCTAGGAGGATTTAACATAGTTTAGGTATGGTTGGTGTGTGTGTGGCGGCCTCAGTCAAAATCAAGACCCAGTGATAGGAACCATGTTGTAATCATTTGGTTAGAGGATTATGAGAAACAATAACTCAAAGCTGGCCTTCGATCAAACCTGTGGATGGAAGACTGTCCTTGGTGCTGTGAAAACAAACATCACCCCTGTGGCTCATAACTCTCTCACTATTACTGAGGATGGTGATTTGATATTGATTAGGTTTCATGAGAGCCTGCTGCTCATCCAGCTTATTGTTCCATAGGACAAAATGGAGCTTTTTCCTCCCCTGAGTCTCGTGGCCCTGTGCAAGCTGTATTATCTGCTGTTATGGCTTTACAGCAGCCTGCACCCTGAATGTAGAATGGCGCTCATGACTCAGGCGACACATTGTGTGCTTCCTGATAAAGCTATTATGTCTCTTGGCCCTGCGGACTGAGGCTAAACTTATCCGTCTCTTTCTTTTATTTCTCTCATTGTCTCACATTTTGTTTTGGGTCAGCAGATGTGCAACCATGTGGTGATGGGCTTGTTTGTAATTAATGCATCTGTCAAGATGACAAGAGCAATAGAATTCACACAGCCTTCAGTGTTCTTTAGAAAATTGCTCGTACACTTCCGCTTTGAGAGCATTAGGTTAGTCAAAAGTGTATGCTTTTAGCAGTTCTAGTTATGAATTAAATCTGTTCATCACCTATTCATATTGTCTTCACTTTTGCAGGTGCTGATTGAGGCAACAGTTTCCAGAGAGCGGCGAGGCTACATTGCCATAGATGACATCATGGTGCTCAACTACCCCTGCTGTAAGTGCCACTTCTGACAATGAATTGCAATTACAGAAGGAGCAGGAGGGGGAAAAAAGTTTAGTGGTTTTGGGAGAAACCTGTATTTCAAAGCAGCATGAAAGCTAAATAGGATGAGGGGAAGAGTAATGGCTGATCGACCTTTCATATTCATACTGCAGGTTTTCCTGAGGTGTCCTGCGCCAACAGCAGTGCTATTAAAACATTGTGACACTCAAATGCCAAAACTGCCATTCCTGCCTCCAGCCTCGTTTGACAGCCAAATGTATTTGTTAATCAGTGAAATCTCAAATGATCTCTCTGAAGACTTCTGCACTTTGATGTTCTCTGGCGTGACTGGAAGTGCGGTGTAGCTTTTGCCATAAGTCACTGTGCACAAGAGGGGTTTTTCCCATCAAGCACTACATTTTTAAAGCTTTATAAGAAATAAGAATATTCAGGATGTTTTTTTTTGTAACTGCAGCAAGCACTTTTTGTGTCAGTGAGGGTAGCGGTTCAGTGTGTTGTTAGCCCCTGAGGGACTTGTGTAAAACATATTAAGTCCCCTGAGCTTAATACGTCAAAGTCTCTCAGTGTCACAGTTGTGTACAGCCCACTGCCGAACATGAGGGCTCATAGCAAATTGAACACCCATGGTCCACGCTGCTTTTAAGTGACATATATAACTGACACACAGGTTGATGGATAATTAACTTTCACAGGGATTCAGCGTTATCTCCCTGTTAATATTTATATATCCCCTGCTGGTATCACAATAGCGTTTGGAGACTTTTCAGGGATGTCATGTCACAGAGGATACCATCAGTGATTTTATTAAACAAACACCAGATTGGTTCGTACCCATACTGTATGCGTACCACCCAGTCAGTCACCCTGTTTCTCCCGGAGACAGCAGATGGCATCTTCTGAATGCTCCCACTGTGGCCATTAAATAATTAAGACTCTCATCAAGACCTGAGCATGCCTTATGATGTGGCACATGGCCAGCCTGCATTACTTGGCAGCGACTGACTCACGAGTGAAAAACCGAAGGAAAGTGTCACATAGTAAATAAAAAATACAATTAAATAAAAAAATAAATAAAAGTTCAACAAGTTCCTTTTTGTGAATTCTGGATAAAGCATGGTTGACAATTGGTTCTTTTTTTCCCTCCTGAGTCTTAAACTTTGACTCTGAAACCAGTGTTGCACTTCAATGAAATACTTATCGTGCTAAAGAGTCCTGAGGATAAGATCTGACACATTTAGCTGCATAACACCGCAGTTCTTGCCAACTGTAGGGTCTGTTTTTTCCCCATTCACGCTCATTTTGGTGTTTGTTTATGTTTGGCTCTCAGGCATGAATTATGAATTAACCTTAGGAGGTAGAGTCACCCAAAGGAAACATGGCCACCTGTGGGGTACAGATGCGAGCACGCTCCCTTTACTACTTACTGTACACAAACAAGATCAACAAATTGCCCCCTCTCTGCTACATAGGAAAACAATGTGGTGTAAAACCAAGCAGGAGATGTGTGAGACCCAAACATTTGCTTCTCCCCGATGCTTCAGCTTCACTGTTGCTCTGCCATCTCTTCCTGTCAATCATCCAGAGTGACATGCCAACTTGTCCTACCCCAGTTTTCAGAGATGGCAGGCAGCGCTGCTGATGTTTACCCAGTGATTTGGCTCTCCAGGGGTCTGGCTCTCATTGCACTATTGTTAATCACGGAGTTGGGTGAGAAGGCTACTCCCACACACGGACTCATATGCAGCTTGCATGGCAAACTGCAACATTATTTGTTTAAATGTGGAGGACTGATGCTTACTCTGTGGCTTTTCTTCTGTAGATTGACTTCCACATTCTGCTGTATATATTGCCTCTAATGTGAAGTTACATGGTAATAGACACTGAGCGACCCTGTAAAAGCACATATTTATACACTAATACACATTGTCTTATTAAAACATTATGTATATTTTAACACTTTTTTTAATTCCAATCTTAAATGTTATTTTATTGTTGATGGGCAGTACACAAGGTTCTGATGTGCTATGGAGAATCTGTGGAAAACAATTATGCAACATATTCTATCCACTGTCAACACACACATTTTTTTACTATTCTGTTTTTGTGGGGGTTTTTTTTCATTCCTGTAGATTCAATTACAAGTTTGTTTCTGCAAACTGCTATGAGCAATCAAAGAAATACATAATAAGTTAAAGGATAAAGCCATTATAATATTCATCAATACAATCCAAGCACAAATGAAGTACAGTGAATTGATTACACAATTTGTATAGAAAGGCAGTACACATTTAGTGCTGCTTCAAACGTTCAACTGAGAAAATCTGTTACTGCTTTTTCTTTTTGGTGCATGTTTGCGATGTTAATGTATTTGAAAAAAAAAAAAAAAATGGTATCTTGTGGACTGACATTGTGAATAAGGTAATGTAGTCTTTTGATCTCACTGTGCTTCTCTCTCTGTCTGTCTCTTTAGATAAGGCGCCGCACTTCTCCAGGCTAGGAGATGAGGAGGTCAATGCTGGGCAAAATGCTACTTTCCAGTGTGTTGCTGCTGGAAGAGCTTCCGAGGCTGAGAAGTTCCTGCTGGAGGTCAGTGGTTTAATGGTGGCGTTTATAGGAGTTTGTTGTGTTTCTACCTCCAACACAGTCAACAGTACAAAGGGAAAACTAGGTTTGTACTTTTCACACTTGATATGTATTTATATTTTAGAGATACTTCAGGTCAGGACAGATTACATTGACATGGACAGATTGTGAGACATGGGCCCCTGAGCACAGACATGTAAAAGGCCCCTCGCCCCTCCTACAAAGCAGCAAAACACCCAGACTGAAAGAGACACCAAACAACAGTGTCTTTGTGGTTGTTTGGTGTCTTCTTCTTGTCATTGTGTTCCCTTTGTTGTCGTTTAGAGTGTCTTTGTGGTTGTTTTGCATGTCTTTGTAGTTGTTTTGTGTCTCACTGTAGTTTGTTTGCAACTCTTTGTGGTCGTCTTGTGTATCTTTGTGGTCGTTGTGCTTATCCTTGTAGTTTTTTTGCATCTCTTTGTAGTCCCTTTGCATTTTATTGTAGTTGTTTTGTGTCTCTTTGTAGTTGTTTTGCATTTCTCTGTAGTTATGTTGCGTGTCTTTGTTGTCCTTAGGCATCTCTTTGTAGTTGTTCTGTGTCTGTGGTCATTTTGTGTCTTTTTGTAGTCGTTTTGGTTCTTTGTGTCTCTTTGTAGATGTTTGATTACTGATAGTTACTAAATCGCCGTAACCAAACTCTCTGCATACACAATGGAATTTTTAACTGGAGCGTGTTACCTTAAATAACCATTTTTTTTCTCTGTTATTGAATCATGTTTCTGAGATGTGCTTGTGCTTAAAAAGCCTCCTCACTTCACTGCCTTTGAAAAGTTACACATTACAGGATCATAGTGTTCTCTGCTTTCTCCACTGCCTCCTGTTTTTATTCAAATCATGTGCTGTTAGATATCTGTCTTCTCATCTAGAATGGCTTGCTCTGTGAAGGTCGGACGGGCCATGCAGTCCTTACCTCTGGTGCGAATAACTCTGTGCTCTTAAAATCCTCCTTTTTATGCAGCCCTGATTAAAGGACCAAACGTCATTGTGCTGTAGGGCTCCATTTATTTCCATCTCATGCTGCACAGCCACACATTCATAGCTTTTGCCAACATCTTACCACCCACTACAGCTACTGTTAATCATGGTTGACCTCAGGCAAACCTACTGTATTGTTTGAAACTGGGAGGTGTGTGATTAATGTAATTGAAGCGTCCTCATTGCCACCTCTCTGAACGCTTTATCAAACAAGCCATTTGGTCACAACACAAGGATGAAGATAAATGCTTTGGGTAATTAGCTGGCATAACCATACAGGCGCCTGCTGTAATGAGATCTCCAGGCCACTGGAATGCTCCTTCCCTGTCTGTCCTCTGTCTTTTACTGTCCTCTTCACCGGTCTTCTGTCTGCTCTGTCTGCGTCACACATGTCTGTCTGAACTCGCATCACTGTTGTTTTCTGTTGTTGTGCCCTTTTGTGTTCATTTTGTCTGCCATACCAGCTGCAGCACAGTCTTGGCTGCACACGGCTGCCAGATTAACAGATCGTTTTGTCGTTTCCTCGCCAATTAGCTACAGTCAGATTGTTTATGTAACATAAAGTGATGTCATGCTTATTTGATTTCCCCTGCCTCCTTTTTGTAATCCACAGGTTAAGTTTATGATTGAGATTTTTTTTCTTTCCTTGCGGTCACAAGATTAATTGCCCGCTTAACCCTAATTAGCATGTTGTGTTTGTTTGTGAAGGCTCGGCCTGAGGTTTGTGTGGTCTGTGGCTTTTTGAAGGCCCAAATTAGAAGCACAACAGAAGCCAAATGGCCTAGCATAACCCAGAGCTATCCTTGTTAATCCCAGCATGCTCACATGCTTTGGATTCTGTTAAAACTGGCAGATCAAAAGGATAAGTATCAAAATTCCTGTCCACCATTTTACACAAAGAGAATGGCCTGAAAACACGAGAAATAATTTCAGATTCAATGTGTTTTGTTGAGGCTGCGTTGACTTGACGGATGCTAGTGGTTTTAGTGATGTGGAACAATGTGAAAAATGCCTCTCACGGTGAAATAGCAAGGTGTATCATACAACATTCATTTAAATCACACTATTTTTTTTTTCTCATTTTTTTCTATCACAATTTCCCCCTGTTTCCCACTTTATACCCCAATCACTTTTGTTTGTGTTCTGTTGCTGCTTTGAGACTCTGTGCTTTATGCCAAAACCAGCAGTTGTCTCACAGCCATATCTATAGTTTCTTTCTTTTTTTTAAATACCAAAAAAGAGTCTACATGCAGTTATTCATCAGTTAGCCTATTTACTTAACTGATTAAACCAAAGCCCATCTGTCTCCCAATTCTAACTGCAGAGCAGTTCAATGTTTTGGTTCAATAACATTGCACACTGAGGACAACTGAGGTTGTAGATGGGCTCCATTAAGGGACAACACTCATGACACATAATACCCCCATAATCGCTATTATTTTAACAAGATTTCATTTGTCTTTATTAAAGCATGTCTGATTGTCATATTGCGTGATTAAATCAGAGAGATGGTCCTGCTATTCTAATCAAATTGAACACAATTGGACAATCCTCTTTTTTACTCACTCAGCTTTAATAATAACTGACCCAGATAGCAATAATCTAAGTGTGTTTTGTTGCATTATTAGCATAGTGTCCCAGGATTTCACTGAGCAATAACGGCATACAAGGTCTAGTTAACAGGTAATAGTTAATAGGTAATGAGTGTTTGTGAGTGTATGTATGTTAATGGGGGAGGTTGGATGGTGGTGTACCTGGCTGTTTTTTTAATTAAAAAAAATCTTCAATACATCCAACATACAAAATGACTACTTTAAATAACGTTAATATATCTAATATATATATATATATATATACATATGTATGTATATATATATATATATATATATATATATATATATATATATATATATATATAGGTGCAGTATAAAAACAACGAAGGAATGAAAGAAATAAGGAAAAAGAACACACTTGCGCCTTGGATCAATACAATTCAACTGACTACATAGAGATATTCACCATAACACACTTACTCATACAAATATTTTGGGGACTAGTCTAGAAAAAAAGGCGATAGGGAGGCGAGTATACTGTATATTGAGTTGCATCATGGGAAGTGTAGCATCCAGGGTTTGGGAGCTTGACTCATACTGGGGACTACAATAACAGTAAAGATATCTTGATCTCTGCTGCTTCTTTTTCTAACTGTGTGCAGCTGTTGCACACAAGATACACCATATGAGATGACATGTACCTGTGTGTGTGTGTGTGTGTGTGTGTGTGTGTGTGTGTGTGTGTGTGTGTGAGAAAGGGGCATGATGACCCATATGTGTTTTCTCTGACCCTGTCCTTTCCTGCTTTTCAGAGACACAATGGGGACATTTTAACAACTGCGTCAGTCAAGCACTTGAGTCACCGGCGCTTTGTGGTGTCCTTCCAGCTAGACAGTGTTCAGCGAACGGATCAAGACCTTTACCGCTGTGTCACTCAGTCCCCCAGGGGCTCTGGGGTGTCAAACTTTGCTGAACTCGTCGTCAAAGGTAAACACTGTCTCTTCTTTCATTTCTTATTGTTCTCTTTTTGGTCTTTCTCCCCACCCCTTTTGTTTCTTTCATCCCAACCATCAGTCTTCCTGCGGTTTTTATCATAACAAGATTTCCTGTTCTTCTTGGTCACAGTAGATTATTGCTTGTGATTCAAAGGAGAATTAAAAATGAAATTGATCATAACACAGTAATAGCCACTAGTGTGAACACATTTCAAATTACCCGTAGGACATCCGTTGTGCATGGTTGTGTTAATCACAGACACCTTTTTCAAACTGATTTCCATAAAACCCTCAAAACCCAAATTGCACGGTCCTCGACACACATGAAGGCTCTTTGGATGGCAAATGCAATCTCCCTGACATGTGTTTTTTCCTGAGCTGCAGTTGTCAAATGGGCTGCCGTTCTCAGCTCCTCAGCTCGCTGTCAAAGCGCTGTTCACTTGATTTGGACTCCTGCAGCCCCTGTCATATCATGTACCACAGATGGTGACCTCACTCCCATTACTCACTCCAACCCCACAGCCTGACACCACTTTGACAGCATAGTAATGACATGGCTGTGGGGTGGTTTGATGGCATAACAAACTTCAGCCCTCAGCAAAGGGAGGATGAGAAGGGTAAATAAGGATTGCCAATCTCCTTGTCCTCTACTGTATGCTCCTGCTGATATTACGCTTTTTAAATGACTGATCTAAGGGCAGAAGAGAGTTATAGCGAGTGCAAAACACACTCTATTGATGGCATTATCGGTCTCTATGTAGGTCTGTTGATCAATTGGTTGGTCTGCCCATCACTTTGGTTCAGACTGAAAAATCTCAACAACTGTCAGATGGATTGCCATTTAATTTTGTACAGACATGCAAGGTCCCTAGAGGATCCCTTGACTTTCCTCTAATGCCACTAGCTGGTTGACATTTGTGGTTGTTTGTAAAATGTCTCAACAGCTATTGGATGGATTGCCATGAAATCTGGTACAAACATTCATGTTCCCCATTGGGTTGAACTGCAATGACTTTGGTGATTAGGTCAGAATTGCTGTTTGTCCAATACTTTGGTTAATGACCAAATCCTGAAAAACCAAAGATGTTCCCAAGAGCCTCAGCTGTACTTTGTGTTTAGTGCTAATTAGCAAATGTTAGCATGCTAAATCGCTAAATTAAGATGGTGAACAATGGTAAACATTATTCCTGCTTAGCATCAGCAAGTGACCACTGTCATTGTGGTCATGTTAGCATGCTGATGTTAGCATTTTGCTTAAAGCAGCGCTGTGTCAGCCTCACAGAGCTGATAGCAAGGCCAAAGACTATTAGTTTTGTTTAGTTAAAACATGAAGTAAATCCCTTTGATTGATATAGAAGCATGGCTTCATTTTAGTGTTTTGATACAGGCTGGTTGCCACAGTACAAAATGGAGCCCCTTTTGCCAAAATGTTACTAAACCCTGTCAACATGCAGCTTCCAGTAAATGAGGAGTCAGTGAAAGCGCTCATAGAACGCCATGAAATCACATTTTATGTGCTAACACTCTCCGCAAATAGGCGTTATTGTTGTTTCCTTGCTTTTTTTGTAATCAGGACAAAGACGTTATTTTTGGTACCGCTCATTCTGCGCCATGAGTAGATGTGATGGCCAGCTGTGAGTCGTGTTCAAGTCAACTGCCTGTAACCCTGTGATCTATTTCAGAGGAGCTGAGGCCGAGAACAAGACTTTCCTCAATTCCTTTCCCCCAACTGCCCGGCTAAAAAGAGCCTAATTATCCCCTTAATGAGTTGGAACCACTAATTTCAAGACCGTAGATTGCATGCAGGAAGCATGATGAAGCTCTCTTATTGCCCAATAGAGGACAGCAGCATGTCCACATAGTTAATAAAACATTTGCACATTTGAAGATGTGTTTTCAGGGATTTACCTTGTTAAAACATACATCTCAGTGCATATAAATTCCTAATTAAACGGGAAGATGTTTAGTTTGAGCATATCTCTGTATACAGATGGAAACAATGAAAAAGACAATAATGTAGTGTAAAAAAATAAAAAATAAAACTAGAGCTGTGAACTTAAAAGTACTTGAAAGACATGAGTGAGTTGTTTAAAATTTAGCCCCATTGGCTGCTTGGCCTAAGGCCTAAATGTGGCCTTTCATTGTGGATGCAGTCTTTGACAGCCCAACGATTATCTGCTGCAGGCTAAGTCAAAGTAAAGGGAAGCAGTGCAGAGTGGAGGTGAGGTGCTGGTAATGTTGAAAGCTCAGAGAAAGGGGGCCATAAAAGATAGAGGCGCCTCTGCAGGAATGAGGGATTAGTCACAGCCACAGATATAACTCTGATCTTTTCTCATGCTTTGTCCTAATTTCTTTTGCATTCCCTTCCCTCCCTTACACTGTTGCCCGTGTAATTGTTCAGTGGCTTGGATCTGCCAGTAAGTGACATTTGACCGGTGGGCTCTGGAATTAATCCTCGGTTTGGCAATCTTTACCGACAGTGTTGCAGAGTCTCCTCTTTCATCATGGTTACCAGCTGGAAGGACAGAACACTCAGTTAGAGTAAAAAAAAGATGTACAGCACTTAATCCTTCAGGTACAAAGATCATACACATTCAATGCGCTGCATGCACAGCTGTTTTATCACTCACTACTTTGCTAAAATGTGTGCGAAACTCTGAATGCCTTGTTGATAGGTACGACTAATCTGCTATTTAAACACAGTTTGACCTGCTCACATCCTGCAGTCTCATTTAAGACTCAGTGGGCTTTAAGATAGTGAGAAATCTGTTTGCATAAAACTGATTAATAAAAATGACAAACAAAACTTTACCTCCCTAGACTGTGCAGCAGTGCTGTGGGCCCGCCAACAAATGCTTTTACCAACACAAACTTGTGTTTGAACAGGAAAACGACTGCTTTTCATTTCCTCCGACAGTACCTCCATCCCCCATTGCACCACCCCAGCTGCTGCGCGCCGGCTCCACTTACCTAATCATCCAGCTCAACACCAACTCTATCCTGGGAGATGGCCCCATTATCAGGAAGGAGATTGAGTACCGCGCCAGCCAGTCTCCGTGGTCAGAGGTGCACGGAGTCAACATGGTCACCTATAAGCTGTGGCACCTGGATCCAGACACAGAGTACCACATCAGTGTGCTGCTGACTCGGCCCGGAGAGGGAGGAACTGGACCACCTGGACCGCCTCTTGTGAGCAGGACTAAGTGTGCAGGTGAGCTTCTAACACACTGTGCAACTGGACAGGGTGTGATCGCCTAATACAGTGGTTCCTAACCTTTTTGGCTTTGACCCCTTAAAATAAAGCATTTACTTGAGATCCCTTATGACAAGTTATGGTATGCATGTACACTGTGACTATAGAGTGGTTTTTAACTTAGGTTGTTTAATTTCAAGGGTTTTTAGCCTTTTAGAGCGTAAAGTATTATTTCACAAGAAATCATTTATTTTTTTCATTCTTATCCGTCTGATCATCTTGTGAACTGTCAGGTTGGGAACCGCTAACCTAATGTATTACAGTGTTGTACTTATAATAATAATAACAATAATAATAATAATAATAATAACTTTATTTATATAGCACCTTTAAAAACAGAGTTTACAAAGTGCTATGACAGACAAGCAAGGCGAAAGAGTTCAATAAAATAATCTGTCTGTATACACGACGTTCCACTTCCGGGATTGCTCCGGTGCCACCAGAAATTCCACCTGATGTCCCTCATTTAGGTTAGATGTCCGTTGCTTTGGGCTTTCTTTGTGTTGGCATTCTAAACTCCAGTCGATTTATGAGGACTATGGTTAACTGCTCCTCAGACCTCTGCAGAGTAAATCCAGACAGCTAGCTAGACTATCTGTCCAATCTGAGTTTTCTGTTGCAAGACTAAAACAACCTTTGAATGTACACATGTTCCACCAAAACAAGTTCCTTCCCGAGGCTATTTTGCAGTGGCGCCGTGGTCTGTACGACGCTTAGCGCCGCCCAAGACGATTGTGATTGGTTAAAAGAAAAGCATGTTTTTCTCCCCTCCTATGCTGTGTGGACTCGCCACACCTTCCTCCGCAGCGCTGTGGAGGAAGGTGTGGCAATGCGATAAAATAACAAACAGCTAAACAGTGGGGGCCATACATTTGCAAGACAAAACTTGGTAAATAAAAACAAGAAGCAAAAGACACAAAACAAAGTAATGAGAAGACAAAATAAGCATATACATATAGAATTAAGATCAATAGCAATAAAAGATACAGATCAAAAGAAACTTCAAATTTAAAATTAAAAGCATCATTGGATTGCAGGCCATGTTAGTTAATAGAGCTCAGAGTGTAAGTTCAGGAGAGTGCAACACAACCATAACCATCACCATCAACTACACGCTCCTTTATATAACACATCAGTGTATTTTACTCCAAACATGAAAGTACTGTTGCTACTGTACACTGCTATTCGCTGGCCACAGTAGCTGCTTCTGCATTGCAAGCTGAAAACTCACCACCCACCACCAAGCCTTCTCCCGTATGTTATTTATTTTGAGCTGAATTATGGAGTTTTGTTTAACTTATCACTTACATCTTTTCTATGGAAGGAATGTAGTATGTTGTCATGTTTGCAGAGAAAACAGCAACAGTTTATTCACTCTATTACCATTTGGGGTTTTGTGTTTGTCTCACCAAATATGAGATTTTTTTATTTGTTATCGGGTAGAGACAATCCTCTGAAAGCACCCATTATACAGTGTGTAGTGCTTAGGGGAATTACAGTGTGCACTATTTAGGTGACGCCGTCCCCAGAGCCCTGGATAAGGGAATTCAGTGTGTTGAACACCTGGCTGTTCAGTAGAAACCACAAGCATGAAGCAGCAGGGTCTTCAATGCAACCTCTACCAGGACACTGCTCTGTGATTTTCTAAATTGCACAGGTTTATACATTTAAACTAGGTTAAAATAATACAGATAAATATGTCTTCTTTGGACTTAATTAATTAATTCCATGAAAGATCCACAGCTCAAAGTAGCAATGCCCAACAGCCATACAGCGAAACTTCTGAGAGTCTTACATTATGCAGCTCCATCTGTCACAATAATCTGCTAAAATTCAATCAGAGAGGAGCTGATAGACAAGTTCAAACTCAGTCGCTGAATATACTTATCTCTTAAGAAAAGGCGCATTTGCTATCACTGGCATTCTCTGAACTCTGGAGCTGAGGAGACTTAGAGGGAGACTTTTTTGCTGCCATCACGGCAATATTGGTTTGACGGTTATTTAAAAGATAACAGCTGGCTGTCTACAGTTGCTAGCCTAAAGCAGGCTTCTTTGGTATCTACTGAAGAGGATAGAAATTGACTTTGGCACATACAATAAATGCACAAGAATTTGGAGGTGACAGTGGTGGAGACATATCAATCACAGTACACTCAGATACACACTGTAAATGGTTTTAAAATAAACAATGAGTTAGACACAGTACTATGGACAATGTAATATCCGTATGACTTCACATATTCATAAATGATTGGTAGAGCTGCAACTACGGATTATTTTCATTAATCTGCAGGTTATTTTCTACATTAATCGATTAATATTGTGTCTATAAATGTCAGAGAGTAGTGAAAACGATCAATTCCAAGAGCCAATTTCTTTAAATTTCTTGTTTTATGCAAACAACAGTCCAAAGCTAGAAGATATTCAACTTTCTGTCATATATGACAAAAAAACCAACAACAAAACCCTAACAAAAGCATCACTTCCACTTAAATTACAGTAGAAGCTAACATATCAGGCTTTTTTTTAATTCATTCAACATTTTGTACTCCCTGCTTACATCTGTGCACCCATGTCATCTGTCACTGTGCAGACACAGAACACCCAGGGAAATTAGCGGGATGCCAGCAAGCCACACCCATGCTTACTTTTGAATATATGTACGCATTTATAGCACAAAGAGTACTGTGTTGATGCAGATGCACGCACAGATGCAGGCAGTAATTACCGCTGCCTGCATCTGCAATGTGTGCGCAGCGCCCCCATCACAAGAAATGGAGAGCTTTGTGTTACCCAAAGGCAGTCTGTGGATTGTGTCTTCCATGGTCATCACTCTTTTCTATGCCCAACGGTCTCTTCCTGCCACACACCATCCCTCACATATCTCCCTACACTGCCTCAGTAGAGCCTCCCTGGCCCCCTCTCCAATGACATATTAAAGCTACTCTCCTCTTTCAACAGCCGAAGACACCCCCCATTCATCAGGGCACCATGAGTGAGCTCACAGCCCTCCCTTCCCCATCCCTGCACGACCCAACCCATCTCAAGAGACACAGAAAATTCATATTAAAAAAAAGTAGAAAAAGCCAATAGCAAGAGAGGGAAGAGTGGAGGGAAGGCTGCGGTGTGGGAGTGTGTGTATGGGAGAGGGTAGTTTTTCAAAGTGAAAGAGTGAAACAGTAAAGATGAAGAGAGTGAATGTACGAGAGGTGAAGCGAGAAAGCATTCACGGCGTACGGAAATTGCTTTCACAGTTGCTGGTATCGGTGTTTGTGAAAGTCACTAAACTCAGCCTTTAATGATGTATTTACATTTCAACCACTGTGACATTAGCTTGTTCAACCATGTGTGGGATAAGTAATACTGCTGGGTTTGCTGAGCTGTTAAACAGGGCATTTAGATGCAGGACTTGTTCAATACAGAGGAAGTATAGGTTAAATTAATTTTGCCAGTCGTGTAGTTTTTCCTTCGGTAGCTGCAAAGCTGTGAGTGACTGATGGTTGAATTTGTTTTATAATGCAGCTACATCTGATTGACTCCTGCGTGGCTCTATCAGTGTTCACAGTTCTCACCTGGGCATATAGCTGTGTTACACACTTTACAGTAAGCTGCAGCCCTGTAAACCTCCTCCACCTGGTGTATCTCACCTTCCTGATCCTGCAGGAGACTCTAATCACCACCTGGTTCCAAGAGCTCCCCCTGACCCAAGCTCCAAACCATCTGGTCCACGCTATCCCTACTGACCCCACATTCCACCGCTGAATCCTGATCGTCCCCCCCTTGCTGTTGGCCTGATTAGGTTTAAGCAGGAGAAAATAGATGGTGGGGGTGCTGCAGTGATTTCTGGGAGGAGGTAAGTATCCAGTGAACAGAAGGGAAATTTGGACTCTTCGCTGTCTTTAGGAGGAAAGTGAATATCCTCTCCGGAAGCTGTGTCATGCCACCGTGACTAATCTCAGTCTTCAATGGTCATGGTGAATATTTCCCTCCTTCCCAAACATGTTGGCTAGAAGGCGTCGCCGTACACATACACATCCTCTCGGAGCCGAGCTGTCCTCGTGTGGGTGCTGTAAAACTAATGGCCGTGAATGTGAACATGGTCTCTGCCTGGCTCTGATGGCCATCCAGGTGTGCTTGATGAGCCGTTGCTGTGATTATCAGCACGGTGCATTAGCACAGCTTGAAGGCCCTCAAGTAAATCACAGAGGAGAGGCGAGCATTTGTACTGCAGGTGGTCCCCGAACTACGTTAATGGGCTTCCACCTGCTGCTGGGTCGCTGAATCTTCTGGAAAGCTCCTGACCATGATGCTCATGGTCTGTTAGAGGGAGCAAACACTGGAGCCTGACTAAAATTAGGCACACTAGGAACACAAGTGCTTTGCCTTTCTTTTGATGTTGTTCATCATGTCTTCCACTCTGAGCCAGAATTACCTACAGTATATGTTCACGTTTTGGGTGTTTGGATTTATGTGTGCTTGTGTTTTTGCTCGCACATGGGCATAGGGCATGCATGTCTGTATAAATTTGGTTTTCCCGTCTGACGCAGTCAGTGCAGATCCCCTCCACGGATGCATGCAATCTCAGGCAACTCTGCTTTGGCCTGCTGCTGTCCCGTGTCACAGTTTTAGGGGAGATAATAAACCAGAACCTGTCACATCCACTCTAACTTCCAATCTCTAAGGATCAACACGGTGCTCTGGGCTTTTGGCCATGTTGGGGCGGCTGCAGTTTTCATGCCACAGGGTGCCAGAGAATGGGTGCCCCGTGGCACACACACAAATAAGACGAGGCCAGGGGAAGTTGCTGGCACAAATGCCCACTGAGAAAACCCACAATGAGCACACTGTGGCCTTTTTGGCTTTCATCAACTCAGCAGTTAAATGCCTCTCTTATTTAGCTCTCAGACTGTGCAGACTATCAATTGCACCATTAAGACAATCCTCAGTCACACTGAACAATGGAACATTAACATTTCTTGCTGGGTGCAGTCTACTACTTTGCGATTACTGTGCCCACCCATTTATCTGCCGTCACATTAGCGTTGATGAGGTTCTGATCAATGCTCTGGTCATATTTCTGTCTACATAGTATGAGATGCCAGACAGCAAATTAAAAGAGAAAGCTGGTGACTGCAGAAGCCTTTTAGTATAGATTGGAAGTGTCATACAATTTCACTTTAAAAGAATTGCTCTACCACAGGCAGAAATAAGTGCATGCAAATCTGGGCATAGGGCTGTTGTATCTGATGTTAGCATGTTAATTTATGTGTGTTTGAACATGTGTACATGGAAAGTAGATAGAGAGAAGAAAGATGAAAAGAGATTAGAAAAAGAGTGATAAAGAGATTAGAGCGGTAACTAATAATGTTATACCGCAAATGTGTGTCCTTGCACAGCTACAGAGCACCTTTTACATCCATTTTCTTTGATAATTCTTGGTTTAGTGCATTAGCCCCTGCTCAGTGATGCATTAGTCACCTTATTTAAGTTCCCTGCACTAATCTGTGCTGTAGCGAGAATTCCACTGAGTGTGCGAGCCAGTGAAGAAATGAAGACCTTGGCCAGTCACCTCAAACTCCACTGATCTCTTCCTGTACCCCATATCTCTGCTGTCACTCCCTGTCTCCCTGGCCAATTACTCAACATGCTCTATTAAAAGAATAAAGCAATACAATACATTATGTAGCATATTGCTTGACAAAAAGAAATTGACAGTGTTAATAATGGCCACTGATAAATGCCTCCATTGATGCCGAGAATGTCCTTGGGTTAACTCAGCCACTCTTCAGTTTTCAGACGTCCTCCTGAACACTGGCTGGTCTGTGCTTCTGTGTATAGAGGCTCTCTGTATCTCTCAGCAAGCCACTACATTTAAAAGGAGGATATCAAAGACAGAGCTGTTGTTCTTTTAGTCAGAGAAAGTCAGGGTTAAAACGGCAGTGACCAGAATTAACTTGGTGCCTTCTAAAAATATGCGTCAGGCCATCGCGATGACCCAGCAGTAAAAGTGACCAGCAGAAGTGAATGCCCTTGTATAGCACTGGCATTTTTGTGTGTGGATTAAACCTCAGGGCAAGGAAGTATAACTACTGGATAGCCAATTTGGTCAGCGACACAGAGGCGGGGACTGGTGGGAGTGCCACAGCAGCCCACAGCCTGTCCGATCAATTAGCGCAATTGGCATGAGTTCCTGCTCTGCCATGGGGATGTGGGTGGGTTGTGCTGGCAGCAAACCATTGACCTCCATGTTGTGGCGGGGCAATATGGCAGCATGTAGGAGATGAACAAGTGAAAAACTGCCAGGGTAGTCCTGGGACATCATCGGCACTGTCATTTGCTTGCTGCGCTGTCTGAAATCAAATATTTCACAATAAAACAAAGTATTCAGTATTGTACCTTCAGGACTTGTCTAATTAAATTGCTTGTTTTTCTCTCTGCTTTCTTTATTACTAAAGTTTCTCTTTTTTTTGTTCTTCTTCAATCTTCCTCCCTCCCAGAGCCTATGCGTGCATTGCGGGGCCTTATGGCCACAGATATCCAGCCCAGGCAGTTGTCCCTGCAGTGGGAGAATTTGGCGTTTAACCTGACACGCTGCCACACCTACTCAGTGTCCCTGTGCTACCGCTACACCACAGCGGGAGGCGGCGGAGGCCACAACACCACTGTGCGTGAGTGCCTGGCAGTGGAACACAATGCCTCACGCTTCACGCTGCGTGATCTGCCACCCTACCACGGCATCCATGTCCGTCTGTCACTGGCCAACCCAGAGGGGAAGAAAGAGGGCAGAGAGGTCACCTTCCAGACTGAGGAGGACAGTAAGTCTCTGAAGGCGTTTACAGAAAAGATTGTGTGGAAGTAGAGGATAGAAAAACTAAAAAGGAAAATTGTCAGTATAAAATGGTAAACATCTTGAGAGCAATGGTCACTTTAACATTAATACAAACTTAGTTAGGGTTGGAATTATTCGGCACCCCTGGGTAAAACTAACGCAGTCTAATACAACCTCTTGCAATAAATCTTCATTAAAGGTGTAAAAGATAAAGTTGGCACAATTGTTCATTATATAGTATGTTACCATCACAATAGTCTCGTCCTAGTTAGATAGTAAATGCCTTAAACATATTCTTTGTAAATCTTTACAATCATTCTCTGAAAGAACCAAGCAGGCCTGCCTTGTTGCACAAACTAAATTTTCTTCAAAACCTTTCAGCGTGTAGCTTGCTAGCTCGAAGTTTGTTGTTGTTGTCTGTAGCGAAGGGATTTTGAGAACGGCAACACACAGAAAGCGGAAGGTGATGGACAATGCCTGACTGTCAGTCTTTATCCTGGAAATGTACTTCTATTGATCCAGACTACCATTAAAACAACAATGTGGAGTGTCTAAATGCTGGCAGTGCAATGTTTTATTGTTTTAAAATGCAGTTAAGAGTTTGGCAAAGTGACCCGGCTGCCCTCCACCTTCATGTGCATTTTACTTTCTTCACCTTTTATTCAGAGAGACCCGGTGTTATCATTGTCATATCTTAAATTATGATCACATGGATTACTTTAGAAAGCTGTTTTGGAGGAGTGTGACGTCTAAAAAGTACCGGAATACCTCAAACTGTTTAACTATTCTCATAGTAAATGTCAGAGAGGAGATTATGCAGACCTGAGACTGCCCACTGCTAGAACCTTACTGTCACATTTAACTAATGCTGAGTAGGTTGTTTTGGGGGTTTTAAGGTGCTTTTCAACATAAATCAAGTGCACCACATGTGGATGAAATACAAATACAAATTCATATATCAATCAGTTTGGGTTCATAGTGTAAATTTTCTTAATATTTCAAAACATTAATACCAGCTCCTCTCACTTCATCTCACACAAGAGAGGGTGACCATCTGACTGAGGATGGAATTGGCATTACAAAAGATCCATTTCATTTTCAGACGAAAATACCATAAAAGAGAAAACATTATATATCAGAGTCTCTGGCAACCCTGAGATAGGATTTTGTGCTTATTTCTTATCTCCTATTATTCCTTTGTGCTGCAGAACATCGTCTGCATGGCAGCTGAGTGAGAAATCAATTCTGCCATGAAAAAAAACAAAACAAACAAGATTTTTCAGAAAGAGATCTATACAGCGAAAGATAGAAAAAAGATCAAGAGAGAGAGAGAGACAGACAGCAGAGAGTTTTTTTTTTTCTGAAGTGATAAAAAATAAATGTATGTATAGAGTACAATTAGAGTGTCAATTATGAACGCTTTTCCCCCCCAAAAGCCTTAATAAGCAACTCTGTCCTCCAGACTAACTCAATTCAAAAATAACAGTTGACTCAGCTGTTTGGCTCTTGCTTTAGCCTCAGGCCTGGATCTCACATAACAGTCTTCCTCTGTACAGCGCTCACACACAGGGGCCGCAACCGAATGGCCCAAAAAAACTGTTAACAGAGTCTAATGTTGAAAGTTCAGGCATTGACATTCCTCTGTCTTTCAGAAACAAGTTTACCAGCAAGCGTCTGACAGATCCATCAATACATTTTAACTAAAGATTGATATAAATTAATATGAGGACGAAAGACACACTGGTGCGTCCAAACAATGTTTGACAAAACTCCTACTCAAAAAGCGATATTACAAAATTTCATTTCAAACATTTATTTACTTATTTAATCATATATAACCTAAGACTTGTGTAAACTCATTTCAAGCACCGAAACAATTTGTACAACACATCACAAGTTAAGGTTTGTTTTCAAAAGAGATTTGAGGACTTTCAAAAAGCCAACATCGTTTCAGCTTTAGTGCCAAATTATCTCTTTACACATTGCTCTAGAAAGTCACTGTACGGAAAGCTGAGTTTGTTCTGAACACTTTGATATGAAACAAATGGGAATCAGTTATATGCAAATACCTTAAAAAGGTAAATGTAAGAAGATATGTGAAAATGCCCTTAGACCTCAAAGGGTTAATCGATGCAGATCATAAATGAACTCTGTCCTTATCTGATGTTCTGTGCCTGCTGCTCTCTGGCTGAGTGTCTCATGTGGTGCATTGTTCTGAGCCACTATGACATTCACTTCTGTAATATTGACAGGAGAGGCTCATCGTGGGATTAGCACTTCAATTTTCCTGACCAATGTTTGTTCTGACAATTTCTTATAGTTCCCGGAGGCATAGCGCCAGAGTCGCTTACCTTCACCCCGCTGGATGACATGATCTTCCTGAAGTGGGAGGAGCCCATCGAGCCCAATGGCCTTATTACCCAATATGAGGTGAGCTCAGAGAGACACTCTTAATTATTAGTTTAGTTTGTATACTTGGATGTACAAGACAGATGTTAAGATTTATGCTTCACTGTTCATATATTTAAACAGTATTTGTCACTTTTACTAAAGAAAAGATGTTTAAGATGAGGACTAAGTGATATGCTATCTTTGATAAGGAGTTTGGCCTGGGCTACTGGACTGTAAACTGACCCTAATCCAATAACGAGCAGGACAGAGTGGCTAATGTAAGCCTAAACTCTGATATAGTAGCGTCCAGGACTGGCTCCCAAACAGTTGGGAAATAGTATTCCATGACAACTGGACGAACACCTGCTGAGGAAGATGTGTGATATGAAAGAAAGCTCCAGAAAAGCTACTAAATTGACTTTGTGGTCAGATAGGCCTTTTTCATACATGTTGCAGACATTTAGACTTGTCATTGTAGGAAAAACAGATGTTATTAACACTTACAATGGCTCTATACTATTCAAGTGTTCCAGTAAGTGTGATGGTTTGTGTCCACTGTGGCATTTTTTGACAGCAGGGATCACTCCTGCTTCCCAGCATTGCACGCTAGTGGGCTTGCCACTAGCAGTTATCAGGTTCTCTTCACTGACCACTGATAAGCAAGGAAAACATTACATTACACTCATACAACCGCGATGGCTACTCCTGATTGGACAAACGCTTCACGTGGGGCTGTCTGCTCCACAAAAATAGTTCACCGAAATGTATTTCTGAAAACGTTTAATGCAAGAAATAGGCTATGCAGTTGCTGAATCTGTCTTCATTTTAGATCGACAACAGTTCAGTCAGTTAGAAGATTTTCGTAATTTCAAAGATTTTTCTTCATGCAAATGAGGAGCAGGCAACTCGAAGCCCCGCTTCTCAAAAGTCCCTGCGACGCTACCAAAATGCTTTGCAGCCGCTGCTAACATAGACAGTGAATGGGTAGCAGAGAAATGATGCTCGACAGTGGACACATACCATGACAGAGAGCCAGCATACACAATACCAGGAACCTTGATACACCTGTGCTTTTCCTACTGTGATATACAAATGTCTTCCCTTAAATGGCCTATTGTTTGGTCAGCTGGAGTATTTCGGGTTTTCAGCAGCTGTAGGTGCAGTGTGTTGTTTGTGAACTTTTAACTGTAGCCCTATTTTTTAATACTCAAACAGCACATAGCCAGCAAGTCCAGAAACACTTTGGACTTAATATTTATTTAATCTCAAGCAACACCGTCAGTGTAGAAATACTTTCCTCTCTATTTGGTGAGCCATTTTCTTCAAGTGCCACTATAATTGGCACAGTACATACAGACATGTCCTTAATTACCAAACCACTCTGCTTCAATTCATATTTTTCCTCACCCAACCATTTAGTGTGTGGTGCGCAATGCCTATATGAGAAAAAATAGCAGCGATGCTCGGATACGCTCTCAATGACCATGTGCACATGGCCTAGCACTTAACGCTGGTCTTGTGCCAGTTAAATAGAGCCTGTGTCATTAATAGATAACTCGCATGTATCTGTTATGCTGAAGGCCTTATGTTCAGCCGGATAATGATTTTGGATTTACTGTATGCCCTCTGTCTGTGGTGAGCCATCAATGGGCCTGCAGACCTATCCTCAAGCCTTCTTTCCTTGGCCTCTCTTGCAATGTCGCCTCAAGGATATTATTAAATAGGATTTGTGGTTTGACATATAAAGTGGAGGCTGTACAGGATTTTTTACCATGTAATGTGTTGATCTCTCTCAGCTGACGGAGATAGCTTTAAACAGAGCTGTAGAAATCCTCTTCATTTCTCTCAGATTAAACCATTGACCACTCTGGCTGAGCCCATTGACAGCCATGCTGTCCTGCAAGCCTGTCTGTCGGGCATCTTTTATGTCTGCCTTTGTAGAGGAAACACAGAGGTCTGTCTGTGTTTACTCACTGGATGGCTCACCAATCTATCTTAGGGAATTAAGCTCTTCTTATGATAATCAGCAAAGCCTCTGGTGTGGACTGAGTGGCATCTTCCATGTGTGTGTACTACTGTACATGCATATGAGCATATACAGTACGTAGTGTGTGCTCATTCCTTCAATGAAGTGGATCCCTCCCAGCTCTAATGTATATCCTAATATGTTCACCCTTGTCTGATTGCAGTAAGGTCGTCTCATTTAGCTCTCCACTATTTCAAAGAGTATAAGTGGAAATTCTCACGAGAGTAGCGTGGAGTCGAGGCAAATCACCTCTCGAGAAAAAAACGTTATAAAATTCTTTACTTTTAAAGGACACTCATGAAGAGCACTTCTTGAGTGTTAATAAGAATTAATTAAACTCATGAACATTTAGTGCTATTGATTGAACACTTAAATTTACTATTTACTGCGTGGCGTCCTTAGTCCATAGCCTTCATAATGCATTACTTGGTTGGAAAATGATTTACCACTCACAACACTTTTTTTGAAAAACTCCAGGTTGCTCATATGACTTTGACTTAACAGTGCCAATGCCACTCAAGCTCTATTCATCCAAAACTATGAATCCACACAAGCAATTGGCACATTGATATAGAGAAGCAAATTCATTTCTGAGTGAAGTTAATCATATCAATCAAACATTAAAATTACTTCTTATGACTGAGCCGTTTGATTTAATGACCTCTGCAGATCTGTGTTAGCGGCTACAATAATTAAGTATAAAATCAGTGCTGAGGTGACTGGTTTTTATGATATAACCCTGAGACCATCTTGTTTTCAACAGATAAGTTACCAGAGCATTGAGTCGTCTGATCCAGGCATCAACGTCCCGGGACCGAGGCGAACTGTCTCCAAGCTGAAAAATGAGACCTACCACATGTTCTCCAACCTCCACCCGGGAACAACTTATCTCATTTCAGTTCGAGCCCGCACAGTCAAGGGCTTTGGGCAGACTGCCCTCACTGAAATCACCACTAACATCTCAGGTATTAGCACGACTTACTGATTGAGCATGTGTGCTTGCGAGGGAGTGTGAAAGCAGCTGTAAAATTGTAAAATAGAAATGGAAACGGTCAGCCTGTCCATGTAGACATCACTATTGTGCCATCACCGCCTATTACTGATGCACCATGCAGGTACAACGCCAGATTTCACCCACTGCCTACTATAATTAGGATCTGGGTTTTCTCTCTTTTGACCTCGGCATCTTTCTTCTCTCTTGTGGAGGCAATACTTCTGCTCCCAGAGTGTAAGAGCTTCCATTGCCTCTCCAAACTAGTGACACACTCATCTCACAGTCCTCAAGACATAAATTAACTCGTAGGAAGCAGAGAAACACCACAGAGGGGACACTGCTATGTGTTAAGTATAAAGAAAGATGCAATACATTCTTGGGAGCAGAATGTCACTTCCGAGAGTCTCCAAGCTTATTACTGGTGATAGAAATCCAGCCTTTATTTTTCTATTCCCTCTTAATGATGCATTTGCGCTTGTTAAGAGATGGGATTACCCCTCTTATGAACGCACAGCACAGCCACTCCCACCCTTTCTTGCTCACAAATTTACTCTTTCCTTCTGCCTCTGTGTCTTCACAGAGAGGCCTGGTTTGTTTAATTATAGATTTAGTGTGCAATCACTGCTTACTGGCTGTATGTCAGACAGAACGTTGGCACAAAGCCAGACCACAGATAGAGTCGAAAAGTCTTTGCAGATCATCCTCAACCTCCTCCACTGGCCCACGGTGCAGAACATTCACTTACACTGAGTGTCTCTCAAATCTGCACTGACAGCTAGCAAACACTGAACACCTTCAACAGCTACTACTGTCAGCATCTTCAAGCAGTACTCACCGCAGAGTATCCAACTACACACATTTCCTCATTGGCACACGCGCACATACATTCAGATGTGTGCGCGCTGTGGCTGATACACAAACATCCTT
Organism: Sander lucioperca; assembly: GCF_008315115.2. Taxonomy (NCBI): domain Eukaryota; kingdom Metazoa; phylum Chordata; class Actinopteri; order Perciformes; family Percidae; genus Sander; species Sander lucioperca. The sequence continues at coordinate 29,827,950 of NC_050182.1, forward strand.
CAAAGAGACTCTGTCTGGCAACAGGCATCACACCCTCTTTTAGTTCTACAAACCGCAACAGACCTTTAATGTCAACAAATGCACTTTCAGTTTCCCTTTAATGACTCACCTTAACTGCTGCGGTATTAGCAAACCGTTTCTTAATATGATAATCATTGATTCCTCATGAATAGTTTGCTCTCCTTCCCGTCACTAATTGACTACTGATATTAAAGAGAAATGTGCCACCACATCTCCAGGGAGGAGCAAGTCTCTAGCCAAATCCTTTTAAATGAGAAACCTGTTCAATTTAGCGTCACACACATAACTTTTAATTGGACTTGTATCAAGCAGTGTACTGAATATGAGGATATGGGTATTGGGTATAATAGCACTGAGAGGGGGATGACTCTAAAGGGTCTGTCAGCATCACGAGACATTGAGGAGCTGAACACGTTTATGTGGAAGCAGAGACTGTATTTTAACTGAATTAAGGTGGCATAAATGAACACTGGGTATGCCATTATGTGTTTTTGTGTGTATGGACATGTAAATTCAGTGTTTTTCTGTGTCTTCAGCCCCCACGTTTGACTACGGAGACATGCCATCCCCCCTGAGCGAGACAGAGAGCACCATTACTGTCCTGCTGCGCCCGGCCCAAGGCAGGGGTGCACCTGTCAGGTGAGGAAATAATCTCAGATGTACATATTAGATTTATTTTTTATTTCATACCAAACATGGCTTATTAAAGGTGCACATCCACTCTGTGTCCAGTACATACCAGGTGGTAATTGAAGAGGAGACAGTGAAGAAAGTGAAGAGAGAGCTGGGGCTTCAGGAGTGTTTCCCGCTGCCCATGTCCCACGGTGAAGCGCAGGCCCGGGGCACACCACACTACTACACAGCCGAACTGCCACCCAGCAGCCTTCCAGAGGCCAGTCCCTTTACTGTGGGCGACAATCACACTTACAACGGCTACTGGAACAGCCCTTTGGATCCACGCAAAAGCTACCTTGTCTACTTCCAGGCTATGAGCAACTTCAGAGGGGTGAGTGATTGTTAACTCCAACCAGTGGGGCAACAGATCTGGAAACTTAGTGTTCAGAATAATGATGAGTGTTGTTAATGGGTATCTGTATTTACTAATATAATGGTTGACTCTGTAGGACAGTTGACATTGTCTGGGCTCACAGCCCCTAAAAGAGTATTTGTGCTGTGAATGGTGTTGTTGGATGAAAACATATTGAGCTGGCAGTGTAACTACTTGGAAATGATGTATGTTTATATCCAACCGCTTTGATTCTCTGCAAACAAAGCATATCTGAAACAAGGAATTACTTGCATGCATTACTTACAGCTAACAGAGCAGTGCTTAACTGAAATTACTCAGCGTCAACAATGTACTCCACTTCATTCAGCTTTTATTTTCTATGCTTTTCCTATTCTGTCCCATTCTTTTCTTTTTGTGTCCTGTTATCTCATGTACTTCGTTCAATGGCCCTTTCATTAATGTCCGTATCTACTCCTTTCTGTCTTTATACACCTAATCACTTGAGTATTTTTTTTAAATTGCCAGTGAGTGTGGACCAAAGCTTTTAGATTTCAGCATTCTTGTCCACATAACAAAATCTTTGTGAATCCTGGTTGTAGACCTTGTTAGTTGAGAAGCAGTGCGTAATTTAACACTGTTGTGTTTCCATCCATTTCACTGCTCATCATCCAGTCATACCCAGAGGACGCCACATTACCTTTCCAAATTCCATTACAGGAAGTGGTGCTACTTGGGTAAGGCAATTACTTAGAGATAATTGGGCACAGGTGCAGATGATCAGAGGTAGAAAGCTGCTGCTAATATCCACAGACTGTAGCAATGGAGCTGAGAAAAGTTGCCGTGGGTAACACAGCCTTGTGTGATCATCATCTGGGAAGAAATACATGCAAACTGGGTTACTGGTCTGTTTGACTTTTCGAGTCCTGTCGGTGGCTACATTGTGATCATGTGACTTTCTTTTTTTTTGAACTGGGCATGTGTGTATTATAAAGTCCCATGAACACCAGTAGGATGTTTTTCCAAGCCAATGGAGAAATACACGGAGGTAGTGCAGTGTGAGCACTTCACACAACTAGGCCACTAAGCATGGGATTAGATAGGGGAGGCCTGGCTTTACCAGCGGATGGGATTAGGTTTTGTTTTGCCTGGCAGGGGGCCAGCATCCATGACCCACAATGAGTGGAAACACATGGCCAAATTACACAGCCAACACTGTCATCCAGTCTTTCAAACACTGCTGGCTTTGCCTTGAAATACAGTAGCAGTCAGTCACAGTTGAACAATTCCTCTTGAAGGAACAACAGTGTGCTGGGAGGGCAGGAACTTACTTTTCATGTCTTCACAAGATTTTTTAGTCAAAAAACGACAAAGCGTAATCCTGCAAACACATAATTAGAGACTGCTTTATTTTAGGGTCAGTGTTTCAGACATCACACCTTTTTCAATGCAGAGGTTTTGTTGTGGGTGTGATGTAAGCCCAAGAAATTTAGATGTTACTCAGAATGTCATCTTAAAAGCTTGTGATTTACAGTAGCTCAATTCAATCAGTTGAGCACAGCAGAGGGGCGGCTAATTGCTGGGCATACAACCAATCAACAGCGGGGCACATAAGACATGTCACAGGAGGCCTATGACAACATGAACCGACACATGAAAAAGTGCTAGTTACATAAAGCAAGATAACATAAAAGAGCATAACGTAACAGCAATTACACAAACAGCAAATAATACAGTATGACACTGATGGCTTCTTTGGCCTGTTAACGGCATTATTAACGTTCCAGCGTTATTAACAAGTGTTAATGACTTAATGAGTGTTAATTTGTCTATCAAATCCACAAAGCAGATGCTAAGGTTTGGCTTGTGCAGCCTGTTTGGACTGGAATGTTGCAATTGCATAATGTGTGTTTTGTGTGCTATTTTGTTTGCTTACTTTGTGTTTTGTCTTCCTGTCTATCCTCTGTGTACAATTATGCATTTCAGGCCTTTTACATTTTACCACTGTGCTCACTCTGTCACAAAAATGTAGACCAAAAAAGAGAATTTTAGCATTTGAAATATGATTTTGTATGGAAGCATAAATTCATTCAGCATATTCATACTGTGGGGTATTTTTATATAGAGAATAGGGAAGCATAATTACCTTATGCCCACTGGAATAAGAAAAAAACTGCACCTGCTCTTGAACTTAAAGGGTCCCTGCTGGCATTAAAGGCAGTCACGTATGTAAGGGTTAAGGCAGGGGTTCTCAAACTTTTTTCAATAATGTACCCCCTTTGAATTGTGTTTTTAAGCCAAGTACCCCCTGACCAGTGCAAAAACATTTTTACATCTATATAAAAACAATACAGTGTCGGCAGTGATAGATTTACTAAACAACAACCTTGTAACTGAAAAACATTGAAATGCTACATTTCAAATGTTCAGAATCCATCACTTACAGTAACGTTCATTCAACGGTCATTATTATAGTATAATTATTTTAGGAATTATGCATGACATATTTTTAAGCATTTTGCAAAAAGTTCATGTACCCCCTGCAGTACTCCAAAGTACCCCCAGGGGTACGCATACCCCCATTTGAGAAACACTGGGTTAAGGTATGTCAGGTATTAATGGGCGATGACAAGGCGTGAACTGTACGACGCGCAGCGGAGGACGGTTACCTCCACCGAAGTTCAACTAAAGTTATCAAATAAATTAAGTTCAACTAAAGTTATCAAATAAATGAAGTGGAGTAAAAATTATAATATTTCCCCTCTGAAATGAAATGTAATAGTATAAAGTACAAATTAGAATATATATATATATATATATATATATATATATATATATATATATATGTATATGTGTGTATATATATATCTATATATATATCTATATATATATATGTGTATATATGTATATGTATATATATATATATATATATATATATATATATATGTATATTTACTGTACCTTGATATTGTGCTTGAATACAGTACTTGAGTAAATGTGCTTTGTAACTTTCCACTACTGATATTAAATACATAAATTGGTACTCAAAAAGAAACTGAATAGTTTTTCAATGAAAAGGGCTATGTACTGACAATTGTTACAAAGGATTTATGATGTACTTTAAATAATATGCAGGTATACAGATACCTGCCTATTTGCCTGTTTTTTTGTCTTTTCAATCTCACATTAGATTATGAATATTTCATGCATATAAATAAAATATGACATAAGTCTTAAATTGCATTTGCTAAGTCAGTCTCTGAATCTGTGCGGTTTGTTTATACCAATGAAATGACACAGAAAACACATTTGTCTACAACCTGGCTCTGTATTTTCAGATCAAACCTCAACATCATATTAAGAAAGTGTTTAAGTTTCTGTCAGCTTGAAATGGATTTTCAATTAAAAAAAAGCTATTTAACTGGAGTTTGAGAAAAGTGCTTTTTACTCATTTCCGAATGGTCAAATTTGCATAATTGTCCCATAATGCCTGAATTAGCATCTGTAAATCTTAATTTGATAATGCATCTCCTGCAAGAGGTGGCAGGATGGAATTCGATTACAGTCTTAGAGCTCATTAGTGCTATTTGACAAAGGTCCTTTTCATAATACTGAGATTTCATCAGTTAAAATCTGAATACAATTTATTCCTTTTCATAGTGATGCACTGGTCTGAATCCCCCCTCTCAATTATGCTCTCTCCCTTTAAACTCTCATATTTTATCCTTCAGCAAGAATCTCTCATTTCCTTCTCAAACACTTCACCGCAGCTCTCAGATTTGAAACATTTTGTAATATCATGTCGTCAATAGGACTTTTAACTCTTGGGTAATTTGTCTGTATCAATCTGAATCATTTTCATTGTAGTTTATCTGTGTCTCTATCATAAAGTAAATTACGCTTTTTTAGAAAAGAATAGTGCGACCCACTCATGTTTAGTCATTTAAATATATTTAATCAGAGGGTCAAATCAGCAGAGAGGGGAGACAGCACTATGGTTCCAGATGTGGTCCTCCCTTGTTTACTGTGTAGCATCATGCATTCATTCAGACTGTGTTTTTTATCTGCTGTGGACATATTTTCAACATGATATATGTGGGTGTCTCAGCTCAGTATTTCACATCATTCTCTTTTCTTTTATCACATCTCTTTTATGCAAAATGCAAGGCGACACCCTCCACCTCTGATGTCTATGTTTTCTTTCTCTTTCAGGAATCCAGAATAAACTGCATCCGCATCGCTCGCAAAGGTAATCCAACATGAAAATATCTCTTCCCACAAACACTGTGCCCTTGAATGAATTGCATTGTTTCTGAGTGTGGTGTGATGTTGTCTGCTCTCTCGTTGTTGTAAGATAAGAAATTAAGAATGTCATTTAACAGTATTGTTTAGTTTAGTCTATACTGTACCGTTATTCAAAATCTGGACAGATTTTGTCTGACTGGTCCTGGTTGTTTAGCAGCGGGTTCTCTGAGAAAAGGGCAACAAGCAGGGAGGGATTAGAGGTCAGGCTTTCATCCTGTTTGTTTGGGGGCAGACGCTGGGACGCACTATATCAAAGGCAGTCTCTTTGTTCTCATCAGCAGCCTGCTAGACTGCTACATCTGAGGGCTTTGACCTCAACCAGGTCCAGAAGGGTCCTCCAGATCAAAACTTCCAGATGGAGCTACCTTGGCCTATCAGTATAGCCCCCGCCCCTTTCCCCCTCCTCTTCTGTAGCTCAGCTTTTGGATTCAAAGGGACATGCAAAGGGCAGCGAAATGGACTCTAAGTCCTGATGGCAGGAGAGCCCCTCTTGCTGTAGTACACTGTCAGATCATGGTGAATAAAAGTCATGTATTTATAGTTATCATAGCACCGCAACAGTAAGCAGAGCCTTGCAAGTAAATTGTCTTGGCGGGGTGTCTTTTTTTTGGTAACGGCCTTTTTTTTTGTGAGTGAAAAAACTAAATAGATGAGGCTCTCCTCAAGCATAAAGCCAAAAGGCAAGGCCAGCCATTTCAGTTCAGCGTCTCACTCCATCTGCCACACACAGACACCCGGTTGGGCATTGATTAATTATGCTTTTTCACACTAATGGGCTTTACAGTGTGCTTGTCTCTTTTCTTTGACTCTAAGCAAAGACAGAAAGAAGTAAATGCACAATGGAGATCTAACTGTTATGTTTAAAATAATAGATAAGCAAGATATTAACAATAAAATAAAGAATAGAGAGAACAAAAGGGAAGAGAGAGAAAAGTGCACAACGGAAGTAATGGTTTAAAAGATTGCCCCATTACATCATCCACATACAGTACAGTAAATTATGATGTAACCGGAAAAAAAGCCTGAAATGCAAATTGATAGGAAACAAATTCCCAGGTAGATTTCCAATTTCAAGGTGCGACAGGTCAGGAGTTTTTTTCAGTTGCTGTTGTGATCTCTGTGATCCCTCTACCATTAACATAGCCTCCGCATCATCAGGTCCTAAGCCATTATTATCAAGCAGCCCATCACAAGCATAATGGTGGCAAATGATTCTGGCTTGGATAACAAAGCTGGAGATTACATTTCAACTTCCAGGTGACAGTTTAATTAAGGATCCTCTGGCAGGCTCAACACAACAATAGACTTCCATTTCTTCTCTAAGTGCCAATTTCCACCATCGGGCAGCTGGCAGGTGCATGGATTCATGTGGAAATCTATTTCATGCTCGTGTTTGGCTTAATAGAAATTCCGAGGCTAAATGTGGCAAAACCGCCTTATCTGTCCAAAATGTCAGAAAAGTGAAATTGATTTTTCACCTCCTCATCTACTTTTCTAGCCAATATAACGCATCCCTGTATTTCACTTGTACGTGTAATTTTAAATGAAGTCGCAGCATAAAATAAACAGCAAGTGCTGAGCTTGTGGCTGTTTTTTGTATGGAGAACCTTGAAACGGGCTGAGATCTATGTTCTCTTCAGTTACAGCAGCTCACAGACACGAAGGCATCTTTGGTTGATAGTGTGTCCCTGTGTGTGAATAGAAACTACAAAAAAATCGTCTTTTATCCAGTCTAACTAAACCGTCTCCTACCACTACTGCAAAGTAAAGTATACCTGTCAGATGAGGTGTCTATACACTGAACAGCACACAGAAATGTCACATTTTTGGAACATGTTATGTAGAGGTAGCAATTCAAAAAGCCACGTCCTGAGCGGTTTCAGAAGGAACAGTTCCTTTCTGATATCAAGCCAATGACTCATTTTCTCCATTCAGATATGCCAAACACCCATCAATGATTTAAAAAAACCTGCCAAATAATGAAATATAATTGTGCTACTTTGATCTTTGGTATGAGGCTTCTACAGCACCAGTACAGTGCCCATGGCTGCAGATAGTTTGGCTAAAACATGTCTCTGTTTTCATTTTCCTTGCCCCAGATCTGCTTCTTACCCAGCAGGCAGAAAGATACAGTTCTATCCCTAGGCCTACTCTGACTTCTTCTACCGCACTCCAGATAGGTTGTGCTGTTCCAATAGACTCATAAGGGCTAGTTTCGGGGCTGCCAAGGCCTGGAGGACAGGCTGACACACACAAAAAGAAAAACTAGATCAGTGGGCCCCTAGAACAAGACAAGAAAAAGGGCCACTGGTCAGCACCATTTACATAAGTACGAAGCTATCCAGTAGCTCACAGACACCGGGGCACCTTGAGATTGTACTGTAGGGCTGCGTGGATGACTTGTCACTGGGAAAAATATAGTATTTAATTCAATTTTGAGTATAAATGCACCTCAACGGTTTAATGTATGTACCCTAGCATAGAAATGTACAATTGTCATATCACAAGGTAATGTTGCAATGCCATTTTGAAGAACAATGTGCTGCAAGCCTTTTTTTTGTACATGAATAATGGATCTTAGCAAATCAGTTCCTGTCTTGCGCTGACACATTTGCAACTCTTTCTTTTACACCAATTTATGGCGACGTGTTTATTCTATTATCTCCGCTCCTTTTCTGTAAATGTCAGCCTAAATAGCCGGTTGAAAAACTCTCAGACAACCACACTTTACTTCTGCAAGCCAATCATTTTGCTTGTTAAAGCATAAGTTGTCATTATGTATGTCTGAGGATTGCAGGACAACACTGACAGTGGCTGGCTGCTTTGCTTAAGGCATCGCTTCTTTTTTCCTGTATCGCTTTCATCTTTACCAGCCATTTGAAAATACCACTGTTATTGAAGTGTAGCTTTGGCTTTAAGCAGACCATTACAATGCAGTGGATCTCCCCACAGTAGTCAAGATAAGCAGAGTGAATGTCTGTAGTGTCATGTGAAAAGTCTACATTTGTGAGTTTTGTGTGCATGAATGATAAGGTCTTCAAAGCGGGGAATTTTCAATTTTCCCGTCTCTGCATTCAATTTTTCACACTCTTTGCTTTAGAATATCCTATAAATCATTTCTTCGGCACCTCCAACTTCATTCATTTATATCCTGTATTTGCATTGTGTCTTCTTTTTAATGTGCACCTGTGTTTCTGCTTCTAGCGGCCTGCAAGGATCACCGCAAGGCTTTGGAGGTGTCCCAACACTCTGAGGAGATGGGTCTGATTCTCGGGGTGTGTGCCGGAGGTCTGGTTGTCCTCATCCTTCTGCTGGGTGCCATCATCATCATCATTAAGAAAGGGTAAACGTCTGCTGATAACTGTTGAGTGTATAACATGCCTCATTATGCACAATCATACCACATTTCACACATTGTTTTACCCTTTATGTTTTGTTTTGGAACAGTTCAGTAATCAGTTTTATACTTGCTGAACTTTCGAAAAGGTCATGCTTGTTTAGGGAAGATGCTGGACCAACAGCTACAGCTGCATTGTTTTCATTCCCTTATGGTGCACCAGAGGAACCAAACAACTCTCATCTGCACAGCCTATCTGAGTGTGAAGTATCTAATTAAAGGCGGGTGCAATTCAATTAGCCACTTAATTACGCACACCAAGCAGAGCCCTGGCCCATAAATGAGATTGGAATTTGGAGGGAAAAGGTGTGCTTTTAGAGATGATTAGCCAATGATCCCATAGGTCTACAGTAGATCATCCACATCTCTGGCTTTGGATTTATATAGCAGCAGCTGTACGCCTGAGTTCAAGACATAAATAAGACTTAACTCGCCTTACTAAAATAACATGAATTGAAATTGAACCTGCCATGCCAAATAAGCAGTTACTCAGGGCTCCAGCAATCATTATTTAACGGCTGACACAGCGTCCAGGCTAATATTGAATAATGTTGATTCTGAAAGTCACCACTACTCTGCACATTAGCCCGGGTTCCTCTGCTAAGCCACCATGAAGTTCGCTCTTAGAGAATTGATTGCTAAATTTTCTGTGACAGGCCGCCACGTGGTCTAGTCCTTGAAGTGTAACACCGAGACATATTCAATAGAAGGAAAAACACACGTTTTTCTGCCTAGCTGTGGTTTGGTCTGTCAGCACCTGCTTGGTACATTCACATGTGTCATATGGCTGCCCCATAAGCCGAACTCACGAGAGGATGGATCTCATTTTCACTGTAATCAATGCATTCTGCCCTCAGCTGACATTGCTTTCATCTTGCATCTCTACTTTCTCTTGATTTTTTTCCTTCTCCTGCACTCTTGCCAGAAGGGACTACTACTCTTACTATCCGTAAGTGACTCCACCTCTTTGCTCTCCCATCGTTTTTGGGTCCATCATATACATGCTTGTGCTCTGGCTGTCAATCATAAGCTGTAGAGGGAAAACAATAAACAACTTTCTCACTAATTTTACACTTAGCTTTTTCACTTTGTTTCTCTCAATCTCTACCCTCATGTTAGTCCTTACTAAACATAACATTTCATTTTTCTCCCTCTCTCTGTCTCTATCTGTCTATTACAATATATTCTGTATTGCAATTCCCCCTCCATCTTCTTCTTTATCCATGAATAGGAAACCAGTGAACATGAATAAGACACCCATTACCTACCGGCAGGAGAAGAGCCATATGGGCTCCATGGAGCGCAGTTTCACAGACCAGAGTACCCTACAGGAGGATGAAAGAATGGCCCTTTCCTTCATGGATGCGCAAACCTGTGGCACACGCAGTAAGACAAATGCAACATACAGTACAGTGTACACAAACCTGCCAGCTTACCACAACTACACAATGCCATTTCAAAATTGTCATACATCATGACACTTGTAATCTTGTTGACCGTCACTCATTCACTCCATAAATGTCTGAATCATTCTGAAAGATAGTTATCACCCTGTGTGAAAAATGTTCTTTGGTACATCTCACCTTCAGCTATTTACTGCCTGCAGCTGATACACACACACACAAAAAAAACCTCACAATATTGCAAAAAAGAGGAGAATCGCACAAGTGAAGTCACATTAATCGAAAGAAATGATTTGTGATGCTAGTCAGTACTTTTCATCTTCAGTAGATCCCCTTTCTAATGTTGTCAGTCTCACAGAGAGGGAACGACAGATGTGTTTACTCTAAAATTGGTGCTGATCTTGGTCCGCTCACACGTCATCCGAAACAGAGCTGCTGTCACGTCTACATACGATCTATTATGAAGACATCTTTGCCCAGACAAACCTTATAAAAGTGACACACCTGTAACATATACTGTACTGTATGTGTCAGTATAAGCATGCAGAGTACCATTAGGTGTTGGTAACACCAGTGTATGTCTAAACCAAACGAGTCACAAAAAAGTTTTATGTCGCAATGTGTCTTGTACGTGGATATTTCAGCTGGGAGTCATGCTGAAATTGCCAATGTGTCTTGTGTCTGGTTGCAGGTGACGCTCGTAGTTCAGTGAACGAGGCCAGCAGCCTGCTGGGAGGCTCCCCGAGGCACCAGTGTGGACGTAAAGGCTCGCCCTACCACACTGGGCAGCTCCACCCCGCTGTCCGAGTGGCTGACCTTCTCCAGCACATCAACCAGATGAAGACAGCCGAGGGCTACGGCTTTAAACAGGAGTATGAGGTGAGAGGGCGCTATTACAATACACTCCTCTCTCACATAGCACAAGACAACAGAGACAGCTACAGTAGCTATTACTCTTACACTCTGACAACATGAAATGAATCAGCATTACAAAGCATTGCTGCTGATGTAAGAGTGTCTAAAGAACAGTGTTGATATATTCACACTGTGATTATATCCGTAAATAACCAGCCTTCACTGTAATTTCAACAGCATTAGTGTAATTGGTCCATTCATTACTAACATACATCAGGTAAGATAACTAGAGGCAAGAACACTCAAACTGCAGTGATATACATAACCATATAAACAAATGTATGGGTTAAATGCAGATGACGAATTTCATTTTTCTGTGAACAATGTGAACAATGTAAAGGCACCTTTAACCTTTTTTTTTTATACAAGAAACAATGCAGCTTCTGTCCTTGTGACCACAGTGAAATATCTTGTGGGAACTGCTGCGTCGTCATCATTGATCAGATGTATTATCCCCCAAAAAAACCCAACGAAAAAAGAAATAAAAGAACACAGTCCAATCAGGACGGACTGGCGAAAGCCCACAGAGTGTGGAGTGCTGCAAGCCTATACACTCAATCTCAGAACTGTGAGTTGAGCTTTGTCAAGGTGCAGATTGGATTCTGGCATTGATACGTCTCCTCCTCTCACCACTTTGTGATACTACTGTACAAATGTCAAGACACAACCAAGAGGTTGGAGGTAAACGCCTCCAATTTTTAGGCCACCATGGCTCATCCCGATAATCCAGATTATTATATTTATAATATTATATTATAAAAATTGAGTAGTTTGGGTACCTTTATTGGATGATGTACAATTAATACATGTTGTGGATAACTGCTATGAGAGGCCATGGTAGCTAAAATGGCTCTTGCGAGAGAGGTGTGGCAGGCCATCAATCCTCCTCTGACATCATCCATGCGTCCTCCTCACCACCCACTGAAATTTATTAGCGAGGTTAAAATGGCATCTGGAGCACTCTGTTGCTGCGCATATGAATAAATCATCCTCATTCACGCCTAAGGGCGCTGACACACAGAGCTGATTATCGCCCGTCGGACCGTCTGGCGAGGTCAATGACTCGAGTCTGTTCGGTGTGTTCTGTGCCGTCGTCCGTCCGAGGAGCCGTCGGCCTTCATTTTGGCCGACCCGACATGTTCGGTCGGAGACAGGGCAGTCGGGACTCACCCGGAAATGGCGAGCAAATGAGCCTCTCAAAATCTGACGAAAATCTTTTAAACTGACCTTTGTCGATCTGAAATGAAGACAGGTTCAGCAACCGCATGGCCTATTTCTCGCTTAAAATGTTTTCAGAAACACGTTTCGGTGAACTATTTTAGTACAATATGAGATCGTATTCTGAACAAGCCGCCATGACTATATTGTGCCATGTCGCGTTCGTCCTATCAGCTGCCGGTTTTCATTTTCTGGGAAACAATACAGAGAAGCGCCGCCTGCTGCTATGGAGACTTTTTACGTTTCGCGCACGCGCAGAGCGTACGCTCAAGTTGGCGCCGCCTCAGTGTGTTTTGAGGCATTTTTTTGGACCTCGGGGACCCGACTGATCAGTCCGACTGCCTTTTCTGCCGACGGTCGGCCGTCTGGTTGGTGTGTAAGCACCTTTAAGAAGACCTCTGTGATGACGGCAGGCCAGATGAGGTTAAATGTCCCTGGTGGTGCTCTAGCAAGTTAGTCCCCTGGCCACTGCTAACAGATTGTGGGTTAGCAAATAGAGGAAAGGGGAGTCTGGAGAGGTTGAGTGGGAAGGGAGGGAAGATGAAAGGGTACAGCGGGAGAAACATGAGAAACGAGAGCTCTTGGCTCCCATGTCACCTCCAAACGGAACAATGTCGATATAAACTATCCCAGATTTGGTCAGAATTTGGGATACTCACACAGCAGAGGTCTGATGATGCTCCATAATGAGCCTGCTGATGTTCAGATCCTTACAACATGTAATGTTTAATGTCCAAATCAGATGTCTGTCATTTAGTTGATGATTAGTCGTAGTGGCTCTGCATTCCTACGGAAGGGAATTACCATTTATTCAGACACATTATAATCAACCAGGTCGTGGTCTAGGAACTTGAAATGATTCAGAATCCGCTTGCACCACCACTGTTGTTTGTTGTAAATCACTTGGCAGATCACTGCTAGCTTAGTTTTTTTTTTTTTTGCACCAATGCATCGTGGGGGTCTAGTTCTGAATTGAACTGTAAGTACAGACTTGTTTCTTTGGCAGAGCATTGCTTATCCTCCTCCTGCTGTCGCAGTGGCTGCTATCTCTAGCGGTATGTTTCAGGGCACATAATGAGATCTCTGCCCAGATCTCTGAATACCTCTCCACAGTGGAAGTATTGTGGCTGAGAGTTGAGATCACACCCTAGGGAGAAGTCCATCCCTGTCACCCACAGCCCATGGCATTTATGAAAAGAGAAAACATCTTTTGTCTCTGGTTCATGGTTTTCCCCTCTGGAACTCTGCTTGTAGACTCATTAAACTGTCCCTCACGGGCAGAACACACTCCACTCAAAAAATCTATACGCACCTCTTTGTTTTGTTTTTTCTCTCTTTGCTAGAGTATGTGTTTTGATAGAGTGTCTCTCTCTATTATGAAGGAAAATGATGAGTATATGAGTATCATATTACACTACCCCGGCAGGTATAGGTTTTTATTTCCCTGAAGAATACCTATGTTGTGCAAAAACATTGATCAAGAATTTACGGTGAGTTGTAAAGGGGCTTGTATGTGTGGCAGCTACTGTCACTACAGTCATATTCCCACTGCAGAAAGTGGTGAGTAAACGACAGCAGAGCTTTACTGGAGAACTCAAAACTTTCATTATACCACTTTGTACCCTGAGGCTGAGGTTAGCAAGGATGATGGACTCATTGAATCAAAGTTTAGTTGCACCAGGGGCTACTGAATTACTGCGCTTATTTTAAAGAAACAACAGCTACCTCATGCTACCTTTTTGGCAACATGAATCAGACTTGTTTATTATAGTTTGTATTTTTTGACATTCACTGTCCCTATTGTACAACATATCTGATTGGATTTTGACTAAATGTGGTGGGATTATGAATCTCATCACTGTTCTTGGCATTTAAAAAAGTACAGGTCAAAGCGGGGTGACATAACAGTTATTGAGTTATCCTGAAAGGGAAATTGTGGAGAACTGCATGTCCACTGTTGCCTTGTTATTAAGGGGAAACAAATAATTCACATTATAAAATCTAATGGGATGTTGATAGCACATCAATATGTTAAAATGAAAGTGCTTTAAAAGTGTAATCATTTCAATAGTTCAGGACTGTGTCATTATTTCCTTCATCCAATTTTACTCAATTTTTATGATCCTCTTAACCAACCCACCCCACTGATCCCTGCCAATGAGGGTTTATAATCAATCTTTACGGGTCTGTGTTGTTTCCCTTCAGTCCCCGCTACTCTCAGACTGTTTTTCTTCCTGTGTTTTTCCTCTCCCTTCTCCTCTCTCCTCTTTGGAGGGCTGAGCAGAGCTGTGGTGGGAGCAGAGAAACTAAGAGAGCTCAGAGGTCTAGTGTTAAAATTATAAGGCAGAGAGGAACAGGGAGAGGAGTGATGAAGAGAGGTAGAGAAGGAGGAATTCAGAGAAAGAGAGACGAACCCCGAGAGAGAGCACATGGAAAGAGGACGAAAAAGTGAGGAGGAGGGTGTAATCCCAGGCAGGATTTCGCTGGTTCTTGGCTCTCTGTGGGGAGAACTGCGTTGTAATCTCCTGCTCAGCATGCATACTTGGGCAGACTTTCACTAAATTCCCCTAGTGGCTGAAAACCACATGAGGTAGACACTGTGTGTGTGTGTGTGTGTGTGTGTGTGTGTGTGTGTGTGTGTGTGCGCGCGCGTGCGTGCGCGTGCGTGCGTGCGCGTGCAGTGCGTGTGTGTGTTCTTCTTGTTCATGGATCTGAAGGGGATGTTTGCAGACGCTTAACAGTGGTTTATGACGTTATGACTGAGAGTACATAAGCGCTTGCCAGTGCATCTATGCAGACAGGTGGATGATAGGGAATGAGAAGATTTGTTGCTGAGTATGATGTGTTATAATACACCTGAGAAGCTATCTACCAAGCAGGTGGCAGACTGTCCCTCTGCCTTCACTCTAATTACCAGTCTTCTCAGCACACTGTGATTCATATACTGTATATAGAAACATTCAGAGCAGTTTTCATCAACAATATTTCATCTGATTTTGCTTTCTATACCTCATGAAGCTAGCATTGCATATATGCAATTTACAATGATAGCGTGGCAGTTTTACATCTGGAAGTTTTTGTAATTTTTGAAGCAATGGGTCCTTTATTTCAGACAAAGATAGACAAAAGCAGACCTGTCATTTCTAGCCAGCAATGAAATTATACCTGTCGTTGCCAGATTTGATCAGCTATGGCAAACTAGCTATTTAAGCTTACATGAGCTGCAGGAGTTGGAGGAGGTCCATGTACCGTCTCAAGCTGACGTTTTTTTTTCTCCAGCTGGCTTTGAAAACTCTATAAAAGCAGTCTTCAAAACGTAAATGATGGCTACATCGTGCTAAAAGACTGAGGCTAAAGCTACATGTTTCAGGCAAACAAATTAGCATCCTCATCAGTTGATCCATTCCATCCTCTTTATTTTAAACAATGTACAGCTTTTTCTTTAAAAAAAATGTTAATTATTTCTATTATACATTTATGGTTCTTGGCTTTTGCAGTACTTGTTTTTTTCTTTTCTCTTACAGTGTTTATTGTGACTGTTGTGCACCAAAATACCAAAGCAAATTCCTTATTTGTGAAAACATACTTGGCATTAAACCTAATTTTGATTCTGACTTTGTAATGGTTGTCAGTGTTTGGACAATTTGTGCATTATGTAACAACCATTATCTCCATGAGCCTCTGCTGTAATAACATTCAATTCTGGGATTATTTTGATAGATTTATGTATCTCTTGATACTGTCATTGATGGTGTACACAATGTTGTGTTGTACACTGGGTTAAAATTTTGACTGACTCAAGGAGCTGACAAGAATAGGTGCTGGCGGTCAACAACTCATGAGGGCTTCAGGATCGGACAAGGACTATATGATGCTCGTGGCGCTGTTTTGTTCAATTACATGTCATGCATTAACAACTGAACCTCACCGTAGGACAAAAGCTCTTGATCTCCTTCGCTATGCTTGATATATGCTGATAAACTTTTATCGTGCTTGCCATATAACACAATAATCACACACAACAGAAAAAGAAACGATATGTGTTGAAGCTTTGATTAATATTTATCTCAGATATTTGAATGGTTATTATAGAGAGGCACTGAGTCTGAAATCTGCAAGTGTCTCTTTATCTCTGTAGAGCTTCTTTGATGGCTGGGACTGCACAAAGAAGAAGGACAAGACCAAAGGGAGGCATGACACCTTGTTGGGATGTAAGTCATTTTATCCTGTCTAAAAACAAAACAGAAAATAATATGGAAGCTTTGTATTTCAACAGTCCTTTGCTCTTTTATACTAATTTGTCTCAGATGACCGCCACAGAGTCAAGCTCCACCCTCTCCTGGGAGACCCCAACTCGGACTACATAAACGCTAACTACATTGATGTAAGTCTAATCCTGTTTTTCTGCCTCTGTTCGACACGGGATACAAATAGTCAGCCTCTGCCGAGTCTCTATCTCTCACACCCTGCAAAGCCACAGTCCATTTCTAATTCCTGTAAGCTCACTAGTCTGCTGGCCCACTTTCACCTGGAACCTTTCATCCAATCAAACCCTTCCGAGCGATTTTTTTTTTTTTGCCAGCTGCCATGGTTGTCAATTGCTGCATCGAATCCCTGACCCAGGCGAACTCTGCTATCACTTTTATTAAAACAGAGTGGAATGAATGCATTTAATGCCTTGCAGAGGAGATGAGTCTTTCTGTAAGATGCCACAAAATCCCCCTAAATTAAATAGACATGATTGATGTTATTCAATCTCTAGATGGGCCGGGAGAAGTTGATCCTTTCCTGTTCACCTTAACTGTCTGCCACACATGCAGTGCCACAGGTACATTCTCACTGATCATAAATACATGTATATGTTTCTAATGTGTCTCACACAGTCTCATTCATACAGTACGTGTTCCCATTCATAAAAACTAGAGCAGGTTGTTTATTCAGAAAGCCTAAGTACGCGTTTAGATGGAAGCAGGGAAGTTCTTAAATAAAGAAATCCACCCAGATTTTGAAATAAAAAAGAAATACAATTTGACAACCAGATATATTTGTACGGTAGATAGAAACTAGTATTTTGGTTCCCCTGTGAATTTACTCTCACAGCCCTCAATTAGTGCTTTTCATTTGAGTCAAGTCAAGGAAGTCTGTAAATCTGATATGATTTCTTCACTTAAGATTTATTTTGCACGTCTCTCATTGGGACTACTGTAAAGTAAATATGGTACTCGGTGAGAAGTTTAGGCACGCTGATTTACTCCCAGTCCTGTTTGAGGCTGATAAGGGGTTGAAAGATCCTGTCTCTGTCAAAATCTTTATAAAGAATATATAATAATAAAAAAGTATTCAGAGAGAGAAAATTCCTAGCTGCATAAGTTGACTTTTTTTTAGGTGGATTCCTCCTTTAGGCCAAATCATATCATCAAAAATGCTTGACACTACCGGGCTTTTGTCCCTCTCTTTTATTACTCTGTAGAGAATGGCCAGTGGTGAGATGCTTTTAGAGAGTTCATTACAATGAGAGAGAGGGCATTAAAAACCTGGCCTGCTGTTACGAATGTAGTTATCGTGAGGGTCTCCATTAGCATTTAGGGCACAGAGGTGCAGGCATTAGAGGAAAAACACCACTCAGCAGCCACTACAGTGTCAGTGTCAGTGGTGTTACTCCCTGAAAAGGCTGACCCGGCAAGCTGAATGGTAACTACTAAGCATACTATTGTGGACAGCCTGTGATTATTTCACTAGAGGTTAAATGGAAAAGGTTTTCCTCCCTCTGAAGTATTATTCCGTTTTCAAAACAGAGGGGAGAAAGCACAAGCTCTCTATTTCCTCTTTCTCTGTCACTTTGCTTGGCTGTGGTGTGTGTTTGCTTGAAGAGGTGCACACGTTTGACAGCTTCCTGTGCATGTAGAGCAGTCCAGTACATATAGTCTGCTTCCAAAGAGTAACAGGGTCTTACTGACAGGTGTAGCATGGCCACACAATGACGCACACACACACACACACACACACACACACACACACACACACACACACACACACACACACACACACACACACACACACGCACACACACACACTTTGTCACTCACCTTAATGAAAACCTATTTTCTCAATCAGCTTCTTACTATAAGCGATGGTGTCCTAAATAAATACATTTTTATGGTTACTGTAGAACATTTTTACAGATCCTTGCTTTTCTAAATTGGTCAGTTGGAAAGAGGGGATGTCACATAGTAGTGCAATTAGTGCAGAGTTTAGCAGCAATTAAATCTGATAGTTGTTTGTTAATGCCGCCAGGCTGTTTTCAATCAAATGTGATCACAGTCTCGATGAAGCATAAATTCATAATAATTCACTTTTAACTTTGATTGTTGCTAATTAGTCATGCATGTTTAATTTGATTGAGAAAGGGGAACCCCCCGATGTTGCACATCAAAGTACCTTTTCTACTTTCTTTATTTATCCTAACGGAAACATTAGAGTAAAGAAAACTAAAAGTATTTTTTATTGGAAAAAAGCAAAGCATAAATTAAAGTAAATATAAAAGGGCTAATTCAAGATCATAAATTTCTACCAAAAATGAGTTCTCTAACACATAAAGCCCAGTCCTGACACACACACACACACACACACACACAAACACACACACACACACACACACACACACACACACACACACACACACACACACACACACACACACACACACACACACACACACCCACACACACCCTTCTTCTCACCTGTCTTTAACCATAACTCCTACTTACCAAAAGCTTTTTTCATTAACTAGCCTATATGTCTTCTTTTTCTACTCCCCTTCCCACTTCCTCGACCTTGGACCCTGTAGATTCGGATTAACAGGGAAGTAAGTACTTCACTGCTCATTCTTCTGCCTTCCATCGCTCTATTTTCGCTCTTTTCTCCCTCTTCTCTTTCCACTATCCTCTATCCACAAATGCTCAAAGGTTAGTGTGTTTCAGGTTTGTGCACATTTGACAACCCCCACCCCCAGCCCCTAAAAAAAACATGCCTTTTTAGCTAATGATTTCAAATGAACACAAGGAGATGTGTCCTCTTGGGATAGAGGACCCCGCTGTCTTTGTTAGTTCTCATAAGTGGCCAAGACTCAGGAAGTTTAGTTGCTATGGCGACCGTCTTAAGAGGAGGAGTGGTAGCATTGCTGATCGCGTTTGGCCAGGGCCAGAGGAATTGTGGATAGCAGGCCTCACAGCACTGGTCATCCATCTCCATTTCAAACATGTCCCTGTTTACATGACTGGATGAAATTCAGTTTAGCAATCCATCAGCAACGATGACAGACTCAACATATTAGAAAGATGCCCTCTGCAAAAAGATGAAAACTGTTATCAATATGGATTGCTCCATCATGCTGATTTGATGAGAGCCGATGGGCTCGAGAGTTTATTTAGATTATTCCTGACCTGCCTTCTCAACTCCACAGAGTCATTTAAGGTAATGGGGGCATCAATTATCCTTCCAGCTGCTCCTCTCAAAATGACAGCAAACAGTGAACCACACCATCCATGTGTTTTCATAGGGCTGCATCTTGGAGACTTTACTATAAAAGGTTAGATAGGTGGTGCTTATTTTGAGGACTTCCTTTGAACAGTTTGCTCGTCCTTAAAGTGTTCATGCTTCAGAGTCCCTCAGGCGACTTTTGTTATGCTTATTCCCCTCAAGGCTGTAGAGCTGACATCTCAGTGTTAATTCATATTCACCCCATTCTCACTGTATTAAAATGTCTGCCATCTATGTCACATCCTTTGATATAAAGAGTCTCAGAATACTTCACTGTACGTATCAGATTTTGCCTTGAACCCTGTTAACATCAGTGATGATGATGATATAATGCATTTATGTGAAACCTGTGTATGATATTCTTCCACTTATTTTACCTGTGAAAAGAATTCAAGGAGGAAGTTTTCTGAAGAAAGAAATGTGGTTTTGGTTAAATGTATCATCCCAGATATAGTACATATATTACATCTTCAACAAGAAAATGGATTTGTTTTTTTATGGGATGGCACTCTGGGAGAGAGTTTGATAAATAAATCTGACACCTGAAATTGAAGAGTGTGCGCCTTTAGTTTCTTTATTATATCTTTGTTAAGCTGTCACAGGGATTCAGCAATTGTTCAGTTAGCTAGCAAGACTCGTCGGAATCACTACTTCATAGATTCATCAGCAGTTCATCAAGATTAAGTATTTACCATGTGTTGCCTTAACTGCTCCAAACTCTTTTTGGAGTCTGTGAGAGCAAAGACATGGTCAGGAGTCAGCAATAGCTCAAGACAGTGATGGACAGTTATACAGGAAACACAGTTGCAGTGGGTCGGTAGGAAAGCAGAATGCAGAATGAAGGCAAGGGAAAGGCTGAGACATACAGCTGTGCTCGAGGCGCAGGTGGCTTACTCAGCATGTCATCCCTCTTCTCTCTTTCAGGGCTACCATCGATCCAACCACTTCATCGCCACTCAGGGTGAGTATCCCAGCAGGGCTATAGTGTACGTTTATGTGTGTGCATGCAGGACAGTGTGTACTTTTGTCACCATGTAGTAAATTGAAGATGATCTAACCAATGAGCCTACTCATGCGCAGTCCCTTGCCAAAATCATCTCTACGGCAAATCCAAAGGTGATAATGTGACTACCAGCCCATGAAGGCTGTGCCAATGATGTCTGAATTAATCATAGGAAGAGGTAAATAATTAAACACGTTAATAATAGCTTCTCAATCTCTGTGACATGTGGAGTGGCCTGTTCATTGTTTGTGAGAGAACCTTCAGTTCACCCTCTGTCACTCAAATATAAAGTCGCTTCTGATGGACAGTCGGACTCTGTTGGAAATGTCCCTCTGCTGTTTCTAAACCCTAAGGAGTGTCAGTTTCCAGGGAGCTCCCATCACAAAGTCACCCAAGGTCTTCTCATCTGCTTATCTTGCACCAGCACCTCCTCTCTCCCGTTAGAGAGACAGAGAGATAAAACCTTCGAGACGTCAGCAGTGTTTTTGAGCCTTTCTTTCCTACGTGATTCTCGTTTTAAAGTTGTATCTTGCTTCCTAAACATCTCCTCCTCAGATGGCAATGAGTGACTGATGGTCCCCCAGGCTTTCATCTGCTACTGCTGTTGTTTTGTCACCCATCACCCCTTCCTTTCTGCCTGGAATTCCCAATAACTTTATTGACAGCGCAATCTTGAGAGATCAGTACCCCGCCCTCTGACGAAGGACACTTAGGTCGCAATAATACGAGATTTCACAACAGCAAGAACTCCCTTATCGAGCGGGACATGCTTTGATGCTGCTGTTTTTGTCTCTTTCTCTGTTTTGTCTTCCCTGTTCTCCGGATCTAGGACCCAAGCAGGAGACTCTGTATGATTTTTGGAGGATGGTGTGGCAGGAAAATTGTTTCAGCATTGTCATGATCACTAAGCTGGTGGAGGTTGGCAGGGTAAGTGATGTGCACTCCCCCCCTTCTTCCCCTCCTGTCACCCCCCAGTGCTCAGAAACATCCCCCATTCACCATGAGGAAACATTTTGGTGTCTATATGAAAGGCTTTTATGTGTGTGATAAGTATAGATCTCACAGGAGCTTGCTGTGTGTGCAAACTGCAGCCTAAAAGCTGCTCATTTTGGCGAGGATGCCCTGCATTTATATGAAATCACAAGCTGCTTTTGCAGCAGAGAGCCTAACTTTAATAGGAATACTTCAACATTTTGGGAAATTCGCTTTTTTGCTGAAAGTGAAATGAGAAGATCAATACCACTCTGATGTCTGTTCGCTAACGGTGAAGCTACAGCCAGCAGTCTGTTAGCTTAGCACAAAGACTGGAGAGAAATTTACAGCAATAAAATCGACCTACCAGCACCCTTTTAAAACAGATTAAACAAGTAAGGGATAATGTAGAGCGCGCCGGCTCTTGGGACGGTTAACTCCAGCAGAAGTCAGGTCGCCCCGGTGAGTGAGCTAACCATGGAGCTAACTAATGCTCTGTTTGCACTGTTGCCAATAGCGCTGCTAGCGATCCCCTTTCCCCCACCCTCTTACTCCCTTCGATCCGCTGATCAACAGTATGAGCTCCGTATAAGCACAAACATTGATTTAAATACGATTTTATTGATTTAAAAATGGTTTGCCAGAGTCTGTGATCAAAACTCTGTCCATGGCATCGGTCTGTCATACAGAAAAAACTGACCATAGAATGCAGTAATTGACCAATCAAAATCAAGTATTCAACAAGGCTGTGTAATAATTCGCAATAATGACCGGCTTGCTCTACATTATTCCATGCTTGTTACCAGGCTACCTGCACCTACCCTCCTCCACCGCCGCGCTGCGGAGGAGGGTCTAGCTAGTCCACACAGCATTCTGGGATTGGGAGAAAAATGTGCTCTGATTTATTGGCATTTCTTTAAACCAATTAAAATAGTCTTGGGCAGTGCTAAGCACCGGGAAAATAGTCTCGGGAAGGAACTTGTTTTGGTGGAACATGTGTACTTCAAAGGTTTTAGTTGTGCAACAGAAAACTCAGAATGGACAGATAGTCTAGCTAGCTGTCTGGATTTACCCTGCAGAGATCTGAGGAGCAGTTAACCATAGTCCTCATAAATCCACCAGAGTTTAAAACACAAAGGAAGCGGAAGGAAACGGACATCCGGCCTAAATAGTAGTAGTACACGTGCCTCTGTAAAAGGGGACTGTGTGATACCATTTAGACGCACCACTTTTGGACAAAACATATTGTCAATAATAGGAGGTAAAATCTGGAATAGCTTGCCCCTCCCAATAAGAGAGGCTCCTACATTCAACACCTTTAAAACTCACTTAAAACAGTGGCTTCTAGAAAACCAGAGATGCACTCACTTTTAACTGTCACACATTTCATCACCCATACACTTTCACTGTTAAATTGAGTACAGAGGTAGATGAATAATTTCTTTGTCATCATGTATTTTTGTTTTGCTTTGTTTGTTTGTTTTGTCAATGTATATGTCACCATTATGTGTACCTTTTAATGTATAGTGAATGAGTGCTGTATGACTGCTGGCTGTCTCTATGTTAGTCCTATGTTACCTGCCTAGGGACTGCAGATGAAAAGTAGTTATTTTTACTAATTCTGGCATATTTACATGGTGTTTTTATACAACAATGTTCATGAATATGCATGGTCCCTATCAAATAAACCAATAAAATAAAAAATAAAATAAAATAAAAATAAAAATAAATGAATAAATCCGGCGGAATTTCCGTCGGCAACAGAGCAATCCCGGAAGTGGAATGAATATAGACTACTGTGCACTATACATGCATTTTAAACCATTGTTACATGGATTATCCCTTATTTGTCTGTTTTGAAAACATCATGAAATTGCGATGTTGTTTTATAGAAATTTACATCACGACTATAATGATTATAGAATCCATAAAATGTGCTGTAAAATATTTGGGTGGCATAAAAATGTCTGAGCCACATATCTAGGGATGCTGTCCTTGTATATACACCGCATGACTACACAGGCTTAATGGCTATCCTGTAGTACTGTTATTATCCACCTCACATAAATACCTGTATATGAATTCTGCTCTAAGCACCCCCTTCTTTTCGGTCGAGGTAAGAGAAACGTATTACTCAGTGGATGGCTAAAATTACACTATTTTTCTAGCAGTAGTCCTACATCCAACATTTCTGGGAACAGTCAACAAATGAGGACTGGTCTGTGTGGCTGAATCCAAATAACACCTCCATTAAATAAAACAAATTACCTCCTTTGTGCCTGGTGTTGGTGAAAAAGATTGCCGCCCTCCTGTTCATTGTGCTTCCCACCATTATGTGATTATTGTGCTTTTCTTTTCATTGCCCACCCAGATGAAATATCTGCAGAGGAACAGATTGTTTTTGTTCATCCACAGCATTTGACGTGTAACATTTCACAATCATATCTCTTTTTGTTCTAGTTAAATCAACAAACTAAGTACTTTTATTTTAATTATCATCCCTTAACTATGAAGTATAATGACACAGTTAATATTTTATCTTTTTTGCCGTCAAATTAATTGTTAAAATGAATCCTGTGAGATGTTTTTTTAATTAAAATTGAGTGCTTAATTGAATGCTTAAATTTCAAATATGATGGGAAGGACTCCATTAATCCAGAAGTAGCCTAAGGAAAGGTGTAACGGTGACATCCGATAAACCCTAATTTAAACCTGCAATCTGTTACTATATGCATGTTCATATGCAAAGATGACAGAACAGCTAGTGTCATTTGTTTAGCAGTTTCACCTTGTAGTTGGGAGGTTGGATTGATGGTATGATAACGCTATTCACTTAAGTTGACATTGTCAGTAGGGGTGCAGCGACCTAAAAGACCCCAACAGCATTGTTCATTAGCAGAGAATGGACTTTGGCAGCACATTTTATGGAAGTAATTCATCTGGTATCTTCCTTTAGATATCTAGAAATGTATAAGGTATCTTTTTCAAAGAAAGGGCGAGATTTAGAGAAATTGCTACTTAAGAGGGAGACGTTTGGTAAAATTGGGCACTTTAAACCTGAGAAGATTAAATTGAGGAACACTGGATCATAATGTCTCTCAAAGAACAGATTTTGTTTTTGCTTGAGAAAAGGATGGATGTTTTAAGGTCTACCATACTGACCTTTTTTAGGTTTGTTCTTAATATCGTAGGATCCAGTTGTGGAATGTAACATGTACATTTGTAAATGTAAGTACATTTACTCAAGTACTGTACTTAAAGGGATGGTTCGGAGTAATTTCCCCCAGGGTCCTTTGCACCATGACCTCGAGCCAAACACCCCCACCCCCCCCCCACCCCACCCCCCCACCCCCAAAAGCTTTTTTCGTTGATCTAACATTGGTCGAGTTAGCGCTATGAGCCGAATGGCTTAGTGCAGGCGCTAATGAAACCAAAGGTGTATCTCGTAAATTACCCCACTAATAATTCCCAGAATGGTACCAAACTTCTACAGTAGTACAAATAGGTTGGAAAGTTTGTTAGTAAACCAGGAGGTTATTTAAATAACACTTCTACTCTTCCGTGATTTGGGAAAAACCCAATAAAGTCCTTTGCAAAACTCACAAGTGTAAGGGAAAAGCTAGTGAATTCAACACTCCATAGAAATTTATTTATTTTGGCTTTTTGGGTCCTCGGCTTTACTAGGATAATGGAAGTAGTCTTCATCGAAATGTCTGCTACAGACACGGTAGCGCTTCTTCTTTAGCGTCTCGACTGGCGTTGTGATGTCCATTTTGAGAACAACAAGGACATGGAAGGTCTCCAGATTGAACCGTTTAACTTTTATACCACAGCCGGGATAGATAAAACTGGGTGGCATCTTGCCCTATCTTTTAACTCATGCTGCAGTAGTCTGAAGTAACTGTGTCTGACTATCTCACAACAATCCTCTGCTCAGTCACTTGTACACAGTTGTTTCCGTCAACAAAGTTTCACGCAAGAGTATAAAAATGTTTCGCTGAATTTTGAAAGTTTTATAAATGCTTGTATTTTCAGGTCAACACTTAAATAGTATTTCAGATATCATCCAGTTATCAATAAATTTATATGGAGTGTTAAATTCACTAGCTTTTCCATTACATTTGTGAGTTTTGCAAGGGACTTTTACGGGTTTTACCCAAATCACGGAAGTGACGTCGACGCAGCGGTAGCGGTATCAGCAGAGAGTAGAAGCCATCAGGCAAGTGTTATTTAAATAAACTCCTGGTGTACTTACAAACTTTCCAATGCCTCGTTTCGTTCGGGCAATTTACGAGATACACCTTTGGTTCCATTAGCGCCTGCACTAAGCCATTCGGCTGATAGCGCTAACTCGACCAATGTTAGATCAACGGAAAAAAGCTTCTGGGGGGGTGTTTGGCTCGAGGTCATGGTGCAAAGGAACCCTAGGGTGAAATTACTCTGAACCATCCCTTTAGAAGGTACTTGTACTTTACTTGAGTCTTTTCTTTTCATGCCACTTTCTACTTCTACTCCGCTACATTTCAGAGAGAATTGTTCTACTTTTTACTCCACTACATTAATCTGACAGCTTTAGTCACTAGTTACTTTACAAATTAAGATTTTTGCACACAAAACACATGTAGTTCATAAAATATGTCTCATTATAAATTATACTACCCAACAATATAATGGCCTACAAGTCCAGCTGAAATGATTGGATTGTTGGACTGTTTGGATTGTTTCCAGTTCCAAAAATGTGAGGATTTTTCTGCATTGAATACTTTTACTTTTAATACTTCAAGTACATTTTCCTGATGGTACTTACATAGTTTTACTTTAGTAACATTTTCAATGCAGGACTTTTACTTGAAACCGAAAATTTTAATGGTGTGGTATTAGTACTTTCATTTAGGATCTGATTACTTCCTCCACCACTGGTAGGATCGAAGAGATTGGAGCATACCATTAGAGAAATTTCTGCTTTGAACTGAAAAAAAAATGGAGATGCAACCTTCAAAACACTCTATCAAACAGATTAATTCATGCTTTGCAGGTGAATTTCCAAGAATATCAACATGAGGTTTAACTCTGTTGCTTTACTATTTTTAAACAGGTGAAATGCTGTAAATACTGGCCTGATGACAGCGAGATGTACGGTGACATCAAAATCACTCTGCTGAAGACAGAGACACTGGCTGAATACACAGTTCGCACCTTTGCCTTGGAGAGGGTAAGTTTATCTAAGATTTACATTTTGATGATGATATTCTTAGAATTAGAAGTAGTACATTAATAGAGGGGATTAGATTCTTGACAGGACTTACTGCTGATGGGTAAGAGGGCCAAATGTTAAATTGAGAGGAATTAACACCAGTAGCTATATGCCCCCCCAACCCCCCACCCCCATCTTTCCAACATAGCTGTTACAGTGTTGTGCCCCTGATGGCCTCCATCCTGTCAATCTCCCAAGGGATCTCTCATTGGAAGGGTTCAGAGCAATGCTGGAGTGACAGTGGCACAAACACAGCATTATCATCACACTGTCACATTCGCTTTCCATAGGCACACGCTGCTGCTTATTCAAATCGGCACGAATTTGGGAGCCGGTGACAGCTTGTTTTTTATAGCTCTTTTCCTTTCTTTTTTTTGAGGGGGGGGTGGGATTTCTGTCTTCAACAAATCTTTGCTTTTTGTCGCTTTACTTTGTCATCTCTGTACAGAGGAAGAAATTGCTGTGTGACTGCAGCAGCCTCCCCGTAGAGAGGAGAAACCTCCCAGCCCTCCCTGAGCTCCAAGAGTCTCAGTAATTCCTTTTCGTGTGTCTGTCACACTGCAGCTGCTACTAGCAAGTGATGCCCATAGGCCTTACTGTCCTCGAAGACCTAACACCCCAATGTAAATAATGTCCTGGTTGTCCTCACACTGAACCGAAAAATCTGTCACATCCATCACGGAGGGGGAATGTCTCTGAATGGATGGGAGAACGTCTTGGATGAATAAGGGCCTGTACTTTTTTACATGTAATGTTAATATGTGCTGTGTTTCTGTTGACAGAGAGGATACTCAACCAAGCACGAGGTGCGACAGTTCCACTTCACATCCTGGCCTGAGCATGGAGTGCCCTATCACGCCACTGGACTGTTGGCCTTTATACGAAGAGTGAAAGCCTCTACCCCTCCTGACGCTGGCCCTGTGGTGGTCCACTGCAGGTAATGTGACACTGAGCAGGAGCTCTAACCTGTAGTGTTATAAAACCAAACTACCAGTAACTTTTATTAAAAATATGAATGTTATCACAAGTAATGTTTCTGTTTTTATATTTATATAAGACAAGAAGTATTAGTAATAGATAGTATTTGTCTTTGGGAGGCTTAGGATTACTATGATGTGCAGAGTGAGGGTCACGCTTTGGTGGACTACACTCTGTAGCCTTGCTAGCTAGGCTACTTGTCCTTTGAAAAAATATTGAAACACAAACTAAGGTACGTGTCATGTTTTCTAAACAAGCTTCCGCGGTATATCTGTTCTCTGTTACATACAAATACCTTATTTCTGTGAAGTAACAAAAAATTTGCTGGTTCAACACAGATGTCTTCTCACTTTATAGTTTTACTTTTTTAAGGTGCATAACAGTGACTAATGTTTTGATGTAAGGTTACATCTTCATCAGAGTCCTTTTATTATTTATATGTAACCCTGAGTTAAACATTTTCAAATGCAAAATCATTAGTTAGAAAAGAAACAAATTTGGATGCTAAATACTGTAAAGACTGGACTCCAAAATGACTTTGCGCCCGCCATGGTTATTCATGCAAGATGTAATCTGTTTATTCCGATTTTGTATTGTTATACAGAATTACTTCCACAGAAGTTTCTCTTGCTGGTGGCCTAGCAAAGCTTCCATTAACTCAGTCAGTTAAGGGACTGTTCGTTATTTATTTCAGGGGCCACCGGAAGAGTTTTGGGATCTTTAATCAAAAAAGACCTGACCCTTCCTTCACCAGCAATACATTTTGGATGACCCTCCAAAATGATATGGAAAAAAGGGATGACCCTCCCCAACAATTTATTGATGCATTCTGTACTGGTTTGCACTTGGCAAAGATATACAGATACCCATTGTTTTTTTACAGCCATGACATACATGACTAAACCTCTGCATTCTCATCTTATGCATCACACTCCTCTGTTATGGTGTGGTGGCCATTTCAGTAGATTTACTCACTAACATAGTTGTGGAAACACAATAAGCATGGAAACTAAATGCACACTTCCTGCATTACTGCATTACTTCAAATACTAAGTTACTCATCTAGTAAACTAGTATTCACATGAAATAAAACAATAAAACATTGAGACCATTCAGCAAAGCACACTGGGAAATAACAAATTCAACACTGGTTGCTATGGACTCGTCACTAGGCTTCCTCAGTCATTGTATATTTTAGCATAGGTAAGCTTGCCGAAGCTGAACATTATTCAAAACTCCATTTCTCAGACAAGCATCAATTTGGGGGCTTGCATGCTACCACTCCTTCCTTCTCAAATGCCTTGAAAAGGCTGTCGTTTGCACAATTTCACAAATAATCACCGGGACCGAAAGGATGTTTGAGTCGGGTATGGCTGCAGCCTGGAGTCCTCCCGTCTCATTCATGCCCTCCCGGCTGGTGCAGTCCGCCAGCTTCGACTTTTCAAAATAAAAGCTTGCGTCTGGTATGTTTTCATACGGTGTTTTGGATGTTTTTGAACTAAACAGTATGGCAATCATGCTAATGAATAAAATATTTTTTCAGCAGATGTCTTAGTTACAACACGATGGAGCTAGCAAAGCAGTTTTGTGTTTATATGTGCGAGCGGAATTTATTCAGTTTGGGAAATCTCACGGTCTCTAAAGCTACAGTTCAAATTGTCTGGCTGACTAAACAGGGATCTGTTTAGTCAGCCCAACCCAGCCTCAACCCATCTGCTAGCAATAGGGGCTGAGACTGAGAGAGCTACATGGATAAATATGCACCAAACAAGCCACTTTGAAATTTTGCTGTTCTCATGAATACAAATGTTGGGTAACCCTCCCCCCTAGACTAAAAAAATTGGATGACCCTCCCATCAACAAAGAATAAAAAGACATGACCCTCCCCTATTTTCCTCCGGTGGTCCATTCCATAAATACCGAACGGTCCCTAAGGTACAGCCAGAACATAATGTAGTAAAAATGAACAAATCTTCAAAATGTTCAATAATTGTATGCCAAAACGTAACCCTATAATATAATAGTGTAATAATAGCTAGCACAGTGGCAGTAAGCGCAGTGTAGTCTAGCTTGCCCCTTTGGCCGCTAGTGCTAGTGCTAGCTAAGCAAACTCCATCTACGGAATGACCAATTGCCTCTTACGTTGTAGCTTCTTACGTTGTATTTCAAGACTCTGCAATTATCTTTTAAATCATGTAGTGCAATAACTTGTGTGCCTGAGGAGACATCCTGTATCCTGAGACATTCAAACAACATTTTTACTAACTATGGTGATTTAATGCTTCAAGACTGTGCATGGATACTCATGAAAAATGTCCTTTGTGTGCCAGTGTGGGGGCGGGCCGCACCGGCTGCTACATTGTGCTGGATGTCATGTTGGACATGGCCGAGTGTGAAGGCGTGGTGGATATCTACAACTGTGTCAAAACCCTCTGCTCTCGACGCATCAACATGATCCAGACAGAGGTCAGGTCAACTGCACAGCCAGATAACCACTTCACATTGAAATTCAAGTCAAATATCTCCAATTTGTCTTGCACTTATTTAGAAGGTTACATCACTAGTCATAATATGGTAACATGTCTCCACTGAATAACATATTTTTAAACATTTGGTTTTCCCTCCTGTTGTTTCAATTCAATTGAAAGACTGGGGGTGGGGGGGTGTTGTATTTTTATACTCCCCCTCTGGGAATCATGTAAAGGTCATTGCAATAGTTTTAGAAAAAAGATTTGCGTTGACTCTCAGTGTGCTGCGTAGACACGTGCTGTTCTTAAGATGTGCAAATAATTTGCATATTCAACCCTTATTATGTAAATCCAACATTGACTTAGCTGTTTTATTACATTTGTAGTTATTTGCAGGGGTGCTCTGATTAAATGCACAAAGCATATGCTTGTATACTTAGAAATATGTATTTATTCTCCAACAGCTTTTATACACCACTGACATTATAGCACATGTTTAATTCAGAACAAGGTTATGAAAAATATCTGCCTTTCTTCTTATTGTTTGATTATTTATTCACATCTACATACATTCTTAATCTGCTTCTGTCTGAACCTGCCTCCTTTGTAATGTCTGTTCAGCTGTTTGCAACCACACAACAACTAGACGATTACATATGCACGCCCACATGTGTGCACATACACAGCACTTGATTATGTTACCTATTGTCCTTTTAGGAGCAGTATATCTTTATCCATGATGCCATTCTGGAGGCCTGTCTGTGTGGCGAGACGGCCATCTTGGTGAACGAGTTTGCGGTCACTTACAAAGAGATGCTGCGTGTGGATTCCCAGAGTAATTCCTCTCAGCTACGGGAGGAGTTTCAGGTCAGTCTTAGCTGGATGGCAATATCATGACCTCCATCAATTTTTGAAACACATATTCTGAATTCTGAATTACACAGCCCACACACATTTCATTTGCATTTATAATGCAATATATCAAATATCATCAACGAAGTTATTTTATTTGCCTTAATGGAACATACTAGTACTATTGCTACTGTTACTTTTGGAAACAACAAACAAAATACTAAAACTAGCCCTCCTACTACTAGATTACTACTACTACAACAGTTATACTACCACAGTGTTACTAATGATAATACAGATATATAATTTCATTCCTTCTTTGATTTACCTACACTACTACTGTTACTACCACTTACAATAATAATACAGTAGTAATATTAATGGATGTTGCATGTAAAGGTGATAACTAGAGGTAACTATATTGATGATCCACCGTATACAATTTGGAGAGTATTATATTCGTATGTATGTGTTGCATGTATTCCATTGTGTACTGTACATTTGCTCAGTTAAGTTAAAACAGACTGCTTGGTGTTCAGACTGCTACATAAACAACAGACGATGACTAATTATTGTCTGTTGTGGAAATGTACTTTACAGCAGACATTTGAAAATCAACAACGAGTGCAGAAAGGAATGGATGGGCATGTGTGTGTGTGTGTGTGTGTCATGTATATATCCATAAATGTGTGTTGTGTGACTTTGTGCACAAGGATGTTTGTTTCCTTTCACTTTTGATTATGCGTGACTGTCATTGAAATCCTCTGCCTGGTTTGTAGGAATGTGGTCTCAGAACATTTTATTAGATGTTGATTAGGAGAGAAGAGAGCCAGCTGTAGTACCACATGATTTACCTGCGTCACCCCCACCTCCCCCCGCTGCAGAGCTCAAACAGCAGCTGCATTGATTCCAGGTTTAGCATTTCAAAGTAATACTAGAAAAAGGCTCATGCTCCCCACTTTAATTGTACTGTATACTGTGTTGTCCTTATATTCATAGGAATTATGATAGATGTATTGCTTAGAATTAAGGGAATTGTACTGTCTGTGGTGCGACACTCTGATTACAAACTTCTTAGTTCTTCATAAAGAAAAATGTTACGTGCCTCGCTTTGATCTTGTAAACTTACCCATCTGACATTATTGTTGAAAGTGAGCTCTCTGTTTTACTCCGTCATCCTGCAGACTGCGAACAGCAAACCGGTAGTACTGACATCAACAAATCACAGATCTATTATTGATGCTGTGTACTAATGATCCAAATATTTTTTTCATGTTGTCTAATGTAATTACGGCTAAACAAACATAGAGAGTTCATCAAAGAAAATTGGTATGCAATATTTCCCTTTGAGTTTTTTTTAAACTTCATTACATTTCCTTTTAGAATGCAGTCGGCCTAATTTATCCTTTATTCTTTCAAATCAGTTTGTCAACCTGATGTTCAGAGTATTTAAGATTCTTTCAATTAAAAGGATTGGATTCTTGGCATTCTCTGTGTCCCAGTCCTCCCTCCTTCTGTCTGATTCACTTATTTTTCTTCCTCCTCCTCCTCCTCCTCCTCCTCCTCCTCCTCCTCCTCCTTCCTACCATCTTTGACTTATCTGCTGTGTCTCCTCACTCTGCATGCCTTCCATCTTTTTAATTCTCTCTTTAATTTCATTTCATCCTACTGCCGCTCTCATCTCACCTGTTTAACGTTTCCATTTGCAGACGCTCAACTCTGTGACTCCCCACCTGGATGTGGAAGAGTGCAGCATTGCTCTGTTGCCCAGAAACCGAGAAAAGAACCGCAGCATGGATGTTCTGCCGCCTGATCGCGCCCTGGCCTTTCTGGTTACAACAGAAGGGGAGAGTAACAATTACATCAACGCTGCTCTTGCTGACAGCTTCCATCGGCAGGCTGCTTTTATTGTGACCCCTCACCCTCTGCCAGGCACAACGGCGGACTTTTGGAGGCTGGTCTTTGACTATGGTTGCACAGCAGTGGTCATGCTCAACCAGCTCAACCAGTCAAACTCTGCCTGGGTAAGGTCAACGTGTGATGTACTGTTTTATTGCCATTGATTTGTTGACACTATAAAGAAAAAAAGCTGTAGAAAAATGTTTGAGCCGCTGTTTGCTGTACAAGTTTTTACTTTCAGTTGAGGTTATCTGAACTTTACTTGAGACTTTTCCTGACATACCCTGCCTTTACTGTTTCTGTATCTTACTGTGCTTGGGATTAGTTCCTTCATGCCATTTTGTTGGGCTTTGATCCCTGACCACATTGATCTCAAAGCATGACTAGATAACACCCGCCCCAGTTTTTCCTCCCCCTCCTCAAGTTACATCTCTAAAAAATAAGCTTGCATTACCCTCCAGCCACATCTCAGGGTTCTTTTTGTTGGCATCCCACTTTTTCTCATGAGCATATGTCTTTCTCTGTGCTGCAATATTCCTTATTCTTTTTTTAACACTAATAATAAGTGGAAACCCAACACCCGCTCTAATGGCGATAAACTGATAATTAAGGACTTAAGGGCTCTACCAGATAATCAGGTGCCATACTGTAGAACACTTTAAAAGTAAGCAATTAATCTTGAAGTCCATTCTAAGGCATGGAAATATAGTCATATCTCAGAGTTTTTGTCAAGTGTATGGCAGCCAACTGTTAAGCAAATTAAGCTATCCTACAATTGAGACAGATGACCATATCATTACAGTAATTAAGCGTTAATTAAATGAAAGCGTGTTAAATAGCCTATGTGTCATTAAAAGAAAGGAATGATTAAACTCTTTCTATTTCTCTTCTATTTTTCTTAAGAAGCCTACAGTAGTAATATGGGGCTCCAGACTGATCAAAAGTATCTCCCAGTGTGTTCAGCCAATAATTAAGAACATCGTTTTGTTGGAGTTAAGCTGAAGGAGATTGGCAGACATCCAGTCCTTAATGACAGATAAACAGTAATGCTGCTGAATAATTCACGTTGGGACAGGTATGACTTGATATCAGCAGTATAATAATGGAAAGAAATAAGAAATGTCATGCTGATTGTAGTCTAAGGAAAACATGAAAGGAGAGATAAGATTGGCCCTAGAATGGACCCTTGTGGTACACCACACAGGGACACTGCCTGCATGGGGAAGAAAGAAGAAGAAAAAAACAAGAAAATATGCTGAATAAAACCAATCAAGGACAGTTCTGGAGATACTTTAACCTCTAAATAAGAATATTTTAATCCATTGCGTCAAATTCTGCAATGAGTTCAGACTTAAGACATTCCAGAGCACACAGAGCCTTAGGTAGCAGCTTTCATCAGTATGCCAAGGGAAATGTCAAGTACTTGTGTATATTCATATTACCTTGTATTAAAACCTATATATATTTAATATGTGTATGAATAACTAGTGAGTCACAAAAAACACCTACAGAAAGCCAAAGACATTGAAGATAACAGCTTATGCAGAATCTAGATTTTGTTTTTTAGGCATGAAGATTTACAAGCTTTGTGTAATCAAACTTTAAATATTAACCATGTAAAATATGTATTACATTGTATCACCTTGGAAAGGAGGTGCTTATTTTAAATTATGATATATATTTTTTTGTCCAAGGTCTACCTAAGATTGTTGTTAAACCGCCCTTGCATTTTATTCATTGTTTCTTGGATAGTGCTCTGGTGGAGATATAGTTATTGAGTATAAGTAGCAGCAGTGGCACTATTGGTTCTAAAGGGTCTAGTTTGTATTTCGTTTAAAATAGGGAATGTTTAAAGGGTTTCAAGGGAATCAACTTGATTAACTAAATCACCAAAGACTTTGTTGTTTTTTAATATGTAGTGTGTCCAACTTATTGAAGTCAGTGTGTTTGAAAAACACTGAACAGAACTGGTCTAAGAATTAAGCCTTGCAATGTCAAGTAAACTGTTTAGTTTATAAAATACAAATCACCAATTTCAAAATGATGTTTTTGACAAATAGAACCAACCAATCTAGGGTTGTTCCAGAGATAGCCACTCATCAACTTATGTTATGCTAAAAACTGATTCTGTCTGGCATGCACCTCAATGTTCACTGACTAAAGAAATGTGCTTCAATATAGACAGTTGAGTACTGCTGACGGTTTTCATTCATTGCTATTTGCAATAATAAACCCCTAATCTGACCTTGAGGGCCTTGACAGGCTTTGTAACTGTGGAACGATGGCAATAAGTTATATTGAATCTTGAATCATTGTGTAAGATGTGCTCATGAAATGTAGAAATTTTGTTTGTGTGCTGGCTTTTTTTGCATGCTGTTTTGTATCAGCCTGTGCAGTCTCTGGTAATAAAAAAAAGAAATTGTAGGTACCCCCTGTTCAATCCCACTTTTTATCCACTCCCCTTTAAATGTTTTTCATCTCTTTTCTTCCAGTGCAATTCAAGCTCCTTTGGGGTCTGGCCTGAAAATTGAGTTATAGTCACTTTAAGTTGTTCATTGCGAGATCTCGCTTTAAACTCTGTTATGAGTTCATTCGGGGCACTGGAGTACTCTGTCTCCCTCTTGTTGCAATCTCTCAAAGCGCATTACATCTCTCCCTCCCTGCGCTGCTTCTCTCCCCTTATTAACACCAGTAAGGTACCATAACACCACCTATTCTTTGTGGGCACACACTAACACCACTTTTGTTATTGCTGTTGTTATACTTGTGCGTCTGTGTGATGTACATTTTAGTGTTACTTGCCTCATCCCCTGGCTTACTCAACAAACTGAACAATCTGCATGTCTCTTCAACAGTATTATGTGCTTTTGTGTACAGTGCATGCATGCAGACCCCAACTGCATATATGCACACACTTACATGAACATACTGTACTTGCTTAAATTCATCGTTTGAAACAAAAAGTTCACTTTTCTTTGATAATCCAATGTTTTGAGAGCAAAGGCATTTTTTAGAGTACAGGTACTATATGTGCCACATTTAATCACTCCCCGCCCCCCCTTATCTCCCCCTCTACCTGTAGCCGTGTGTTCAGTACTGGCCAGAGCCTGGATTACAGCAGTACGGGCCTATGGAAGTGGAGTTTCTGTCCATGTCAGCAGATGAGGATGTCATTACTCGTCTGTTTCGGGTCAAGAATGTCACAAGGGTGAGTTATTGCGGTTCTGAAAAAGCCTGCACAGGACATGTTGTTCCACTCAGTGGTATTTCACAAAATGATAACTTGAACTTCATTAGAAATGCATTAGCTGTGGTCCTCACCAGTAATTCAGATGTGACATTTTACCTACATTACATTTAGAGCTGCCAGCTGTTATGTGCATCTAAAGAACACCTGACACAAGTTTTCAATGTCAAAGTACTATAGACTTGGCTGTAAGAAAGAAAAAAAATACTGTGTACCTGAAACCTTCAGATGAGGATTTGAATTTATATATAACTCATTGTATGTGTGCAAACTCAAAGGCTGAATGCTTCACTTAATGATATATTTCCACACAGTGTGCATTGTTATCAGTCTATTGCTTTCTTATGCATACACGACAGCATTTCCCTAGTGTATGCCTGATTGGACAGAGGGGGTAGACAAATGAATACAGTGTAAAACAAGTACACTCTAAAATATAGCCTAGAGATTTGTACTGAGCACAATGGCACATCAGTAAAAAAATGTATTCATAGACTGTATTATACATACTACAAAAGTTGTTTTGATATTCAGCAGTCCAGAAAATTCAACAAGAGCCGCCACCAGTGTTTCCATAAGATGTTTGCATAAGAGTGATACATATTATAAGAACTTTCTATGGAAAACATGCAAGAAAAACCCATTAACATACATGCAATAAAGGTCACTCTCTCCCTTTTTCAATTTCTTCTTGTCATTACCTAGATAGGCGTCTTCCCTCTCTTAGGTGCCTGCTGGCATACTAAAGAGGGGACTTTCATCATCATAATGCATGCCATATTTTTAGTCTAAGGATACTCTTTTCAAGCTTCAAAGCAGACTCTCTTTTGATTTGTTCATAAACCTTGTCACACATTTAAAACAAAATACAAGCATCTAGCATGTAGAGAATTAGAAACAGGCTAAAAAATGGCACTGACAGCTGACATAGAAGAGGGAGCATAGGGGATGACAGTGTGGTCTTTTCTCAACTTTTTCTTCTCCAGATGTGTGCATATGTATGAATCAGTCAATTTGACTTCACACACTTCATTGTGCTGATTGTGTGTATGCAGGTACGGTTTAAGCCTGCAAATTTGCATAAGCACATGCATGCATTCCACTCAGGATCACTATCACCCAATTATTGAAGAAATCTGTATGCAAGGCGTTTTCTTGCTGCCATTAGAAGCAGCGCGACATGCATTGCCCAGAACTTCCTTTCTTGATTGGCATCCTCACCTCCGTCGACTGCCATTGTCATTTCCCTCACTACCCATGGCATCTTTTTTTCTACTCCATGCACACCACTGTCTCGGAGAGGGCAACTTAACACAGCATGGGAGAAATCAAATCACACAGAAATAACACATCTCTCCCACTCACTGCCCCTCTCTCAGTGCATTAGTGTGTATACTTCCTTTGCGTGACAATGATATACAAGGGTAGGGAGTAAAAGTCAAAGAAAGTGCAATGTAAGCATATGTATGTGTGGGTATGAGAGAAGTACAAAAAAAGTACATAGTGTAAATCCCAGCTCCGCTGAGGCAATTCCTCCGTGCATCGTTGGTGTCTTTGCCAGCACAATTTGCATGACTTACAGTTCTCCACTGGTCCTTAAGTATTAGGTGATATTCTACAGGGCAAGGTTATGAACACACAGGGACCTCTCTCACACACAGCCCAGGCCCCGCGTACACCTGCAGACCCATATATCTTAAAGCCAGTCTGCTGAGTGAGCACAGCTGAGAGTGCCAGCATGCAGCCTGGGAGCACTCAAACACGGGTGTTAACTGGCACACAGGACTACTGAAACAACCAGAAAATGTAATACAACACAGAAACACGAGAGCACATGCATGCTCACCCACACACTACGAGTATACTCAGATTCCATGTGTTTTCTGTTGCATCCCAAGCTCCAAGAGGGCCAGCTGGTGGTGTGTCAGTTCCAGTTCCTGCGCTGGTCGGCGTATCGAGATGTTCCCGACTCCAAGAAGGCTTTCCTCAATCTGCTGGCTCAAGTGCACAAGTGGCAGAGGGAGTGTGGAGAAGGACGCACTGTTGTTCACTGCCTGTGAGTAATCTGCACAATCCCACACGGAATCAGCGGCCACAGAATTCCAACGACACCTCTGCAGATTTTTCCGCACATTTTAAACAATTAAAAAAGTAAAACTCAGAATGTTAATATATCTCCACCAAGTGATAAGCATCATGTACTGTAAATTAAAAGACAAGCAAACAAGGCAGAAATATGTTCGGTCTCCTCTCTGAAAAGGTCTCAGACAGGGAATTACTGCTGTTAAAGACTGACTTTTTAACAAAACTTTTATTTTCAGAGGGGAGTATCACAAACATGTTAAAACATGGTAAATCATGTAGTGCTTTGTGTTGTTTTGGTGCAATGAGATGTAGTGCAAAGTACTTTTCCAAGGTAGTATTTTCATAATGTATATAATCAAATTGTGGTGTAATGTGCTGTGCAGTAGTGTAGTGCTGTGTGCCCCTCTGTTGTCCTAAGCCCCCGGAGTGCACAACCACTGATGAATATGAATGGGCCGTCCAGCTCATTGCCAACCCATCACACGTTCATCCCCACCGCCCACATCCAAAAGCACATCACTCAGCGCTGTCACACAGTGTTACCCACGACAACCAGGAAAGAGATTATGGAGATCAAATCAATTATGGCTTAATACAGAATGCAATGGTTCTCACTACAGTAAATCCAGGACTGCCAAAGCACTGACGACGATTGATTACCTTAATATTGCTTGTATACGCTGCTGAGGCTTCCATGCCCACCTTCCCCACATTTGTCTCAGGAGAGAGTAAGTGGATTGTCCTCCACTGGTTTATTGATATTGCCTTTCATTTATGATGACCGAGACAATATTTCCGAGGAAATGCCACACTGTGCTGTTATTTCTCAATTGTCTCTTCTTTACACCTCTTCTCATGTCGCTATTTCTGTTTTAAGATATTGTGTGCGAATGCTGTATGAACAGTATCAAATGTTTTTCATGAGGTAGCATGAACACAAAAATGGGGTTATCAGATTACACATATTCTGCCCTGCTTACACTGTATTGTTGTCTTCCAAAATCCACTTAAACATATTAAGAGGCTCCCACTGGACATGGAGATATATTTGTATATATTGAAATAACTCTGCTGTTCATGCAATATGATAGAATTGTGATTGCATCATACTGACAGTCAAGGTCTGAAACCTAAATTGCATCTTAACGGGAGGCAAAACAGGGCAAGCTTAATGATATAGCACATTTCAAACACAAAGGCTATTTTAAAGTGCACAAATTATAATTTAAAACCATTTAATAAGACTAGTTTACAGCCATGATAGAGGCTCTGCGAGGCTGTACCTAGACACAGTGGTGCTTTAAGCTAACGCTAACATCAGCCTGCGAACATGCCCACAATGGCAAAGCTAATACTCTGATGTCAGGGGATTACCAAAGTTGTTAAAGTTCACCCTGAGGGGCACATGAATGTCAATCCATCCAACAGTTGCAGAGATATTTTATTAAAAACTAAAAAATGTCAACGTCATGGTGGAACTAGAGGAAATGGAACTAGAGGAAATCAGGAGGTCACCAAAGTCATTGGGATTCATCCTCTGGGGAACATGCATGTCTGTACATGTTTTTATGGCAATCCATTGAATATTTGTCAAGATATATGACATAAATTTCAAATATCTGGACCAAAGTGGTGGACCGACCAGTTGACATTTCATTCCATTGCTAACCCCTAGAGCCACACTGCTAGCTAAAATGGCTAAAATACACCGTTAAAGAATAAACACTGAATTGTAAATCAAATGAAAAAGATAAGCTAAGATGTTTGATTTTTTAAACACATCTTCCTCTCTGCAGTAATGGTGGTGGTCGCAGTGGAACCTTCTGTGCCTGCAACATTCTCCTTGAGATGATCCAGTACCAGAACATGGTGGACATCTTCTATGCTGTCAAAACTCTACGCAACTGCAAACCCAACATGGTGGAGTCCCTGGTAAGAGAGTCTGTAAATAAATAAAACTTTGGTTGTAAGTGGCAATAATCTGTCTATGATTATTCTTGTGTTTTCACTTTTTAATTAAAGAATATTGTATTTTTCCTCAGGACCAGTATCGATTCTGCTATGACCTTGTTTTGGAGTACTTGGACTGCTTTGAAGGTAGATAGCAACCAAATGTTTACCACAGCGGCGCTATACCATCTGCTGGAGATTTGATTTAAGGCCACCCAGTGACCCCTCTACTTTAATGTTTGGACCTACGGACTTGGCATTGAAAGGACTGCGAAGGAAGGAGAGGAGAAAAAAAAAAAACATGGTCAAAGTTCTAACTTTTAACCTTTAATGTACAGCTGTGATTTCCTCCTTGTTGGTGATGTTTATCTCTTTTGATATTTTTTGTGCTTTTCTTGGTCCTCTTTGCCTCCAGACTAAAGCTCTTTTGTGCTAAGGGTTTCTATAGCACCAAAACAACATTCTGAGCTACAAATTGGACCCTGTCTATTTTGAAGAAGGGTCACCTTGGCTGTGTTTCATCGTTTCATTCAAACAGTGAGGGGGCTGGATGAAATTCCAGAGTTACAGCAGAATTATCTAAACGTGGAAGCATTTTCTTCTCTCTCAAGAGCTACATACAACAGCAGTCCACTGTGGTTGTGGCATGACTTATCTACCATACCATAAACTGCCTTATTCTCTGATGATAGGACAGATTTATTTGAATCACTGAATAAATCTGAAAGGTTGTCATA
Organism: Sander lucioperca; assembly: GCF_008315115.2. Classification (NCBI taxonomy): domain Eukaryota; kingdom Metazoa; phylum Chordata; class Actinopteri; order Perciformes; family Percidae; genus Sander; species Sander lucioperca. The sequence goes on from NC_050182.1 coordinate 29,869,199, forward strand.
CTGGTGTACAAACAGCAACAAGAGATTTTAACAAGATACCTATAGCATTAGGATAGATCAGCCCAGTCCTCAGCAGTATTGATGCAGAAACTGTACAGTAGTGCAATGTGTTGTATTTTGCCATGTTTGTGCTGGATTACCATGTGTGCTATAGGTGGACGTTGCCATGGACCACAGCACTGGGCCTGGTGCCGCCACTAAAGATTCCTGTCTCATTACTGTCACAGTGCCAATCCCATTGACTGACTTGAATCCTCTCTTTACTTTGCTCTACTGCTTCATGTTGATATATGCCTACAAACAAACAGTATGTACTGCATCAGCTAATCTTCTCGCTCCAAAGTGATTGTTTGTATTTTATACCCAGCGGGAAAGAAAAAGGAGCAAGGGGGGGTGGGTTGTTAGAAATGTACTGACATGCCATAGTGGTGGTGTGAAAAATGATGTTCCATTAATGTCGTGGTGAAGTGTCTAAACTCAGTGCTGCGTTACAGGTTTGAGTATGTATCTCCTTTTACTCCTTTGTTGTCTGAGGCATTTGGTTGTACTGTCTCAGCAAGCTAAACCAGCTGTCAGGTCGGAAGCTTCATTTTGACAATTCTGACATAAATATTTGTTGTTGTCCCTAGTGGTGTTAAATAAATAAAGTAAATATAAATAAATAAAAAGGGGCAATAACATTGTGTGGAGGAAAAAAATTGCTACTTTGTGTCACTGCTGGTGATTGGTGTTTTCACAATGGAGGTCATTTTTAATATCCTAAAATAAAAATTAAACAGGAGGAATAGTAAGAAACATTGCCCCCACGCCCTGCTGTTTATATCACTGATCTGATAAACAAAATCCATTGTTTTTCACCGACTAGCCAATGCCTGGAGACCACTGGAACTGTTCACGCCTGAATCAATTGAAGAAACTCAGGCAGGTTGGCATGTGTGATACACATAGGGATCTAAGTCAGCCTCTAAAATGACCCAGGAAGCAATTCTCTTTGTATTTTTCTTATCATTTTGTCCGAGAAGCAAGAAATTATCAATTCTACACTCCATTATTACCCTTCAAAATATGTTATGCTCCACCATATCTCCTGAAAATCCTTTAAATGCAGGTTTTCAAGAAGGGCGGTAAAGGTATCACTCCAAGACCTGCCCTAACAAACAAGGAGAGACACCTTGAAGCCCACAGAAACTGAGAAATGGCAGCTAGGCGAACTTTACTGCTAGTTCGCAGCTCACAGTCTGGTTCAGGTGTGAGTGCCAGAATATGTGAGGAATCTAACAACATACCAACATCACCAGGCTCCCACAGGTTCACTGACAGAGCAGCTTGTTTTTGAGGAGGATGGAGAATGAGGTTGCTAGCGATCTGACCAGGATCACTGGAGGAAGTGCCTGGACACTTTTTCTCTGTTGGAAGGAATGTGTATATACAGATGTATATTATGTTATGTGAATACTATGTGAATAATATACTATATGTTTGCAGAGAGTAAAGACGTACAGTACAGTACTACATAACCATGGAGGTGAATGTGCTGTAAATGACCATTTTGTGAGTTTATTGGCAGAACTTTTAACAGCCGAGTATAAGCCGAATCTCCCTGTGTTCATTCCAGAGCTCTGAGTAAAACAGATCTGTCAAAGCATGTATGAATCAATTGTCTGCTTTGTATTTCATTTAATTAATTTCAGAATATCCCAATCCGCGTCATCTATTCAACCGCTGTTTTCCAGCAGCCACAACTGTATGAGGCGCATTGTACTTTAAACCAACATTAAACCATTTTTACCATTCCAAAATTTGTTATTATGCCGGCGACTGCCCTGAGAGTACCGTCGATTTCACATGTGTGTTTCTGTGAATACCGATGGTACATGACATGACCATTTTGTTTGTGGGGGCAAGGTGTGTATTTAATGAGAGAGACGGAGGAGACAGATGTATTTTGAGGTCGGGGAAAGGGGTTTGTTCTGAAGAATAACAGCGATCAACAATAAAAGGGGGAAAAAAGAGATGTGTTGTCAAGTCAATCATTGAGTGTTCTGTCAAAAATGCATACACAGCTTAAAACAGTCTGTGTGGTTTCATGATTGGTTTGTCAGCAGAAGCAGAGAACTGAAAGCTGGACATGGACTTCCTGTCTACAAGCCTCTGACCCTCCTGCGGTTTCTCATACGGATGTGGTCTTTTAGCAGTTCCCTTTGCCTTGAACTACATCGACCATTTGATCTATTCCCTTTTTTTAATCCCTCACCTTATTTTTTTCACCTCCCCCATCCTCAACTCCTCTTCCATTACTTTCATTACTCCGTCTCATCCTTCTCCGTCTCTCTCGCTTTGCTGCTCTGCCCAGAGTAAGGTGACTCCAGACCACAGACTTCCTCTCTCACCCACGGCTATGTTGAATAATGCAGCAGTCCTGCAAACTGATCCAGTGTTTAGCAGAGGGACATGCCAGATTAATTAGAGGACAAGACCCCCTACTGTTGGGTTTAAGACAATGTAGGCCATATGGATTCGCCTTTTAGATTGTTTGGAGATTAATTAACCTTAACAACAAGCTTTCAGATGTGCTAAAGGAGTGTGTTGGTAAATGCAAGTGCTCTGTAGATGAGATTTTCCATGTGTCATGGCAGTGAGAAGGAGCAAAGATGCATTATAGATTTAACATGACATAGATAAGGAGCTTATTCATGCAAGGCAGGTCATTTACACAACCCTATTTCAATCTGCAAGATTTTCTCAATTTCCTTTTTCACCTGCAGAAAAGTATATGAAATCCTTAGCGACAGGCTCCATCATCCTTTACTACTCAAATTTGACCGGTGGTTTAAATTAGAGGGTAATTGGAATCTTATCATTTCATTCTGATGGTGTAATGGCTGCTATGTGCAAGGAAACTTATCATGAGGCCAAGATTCAACTGGGTTTTGTCTTTTCTCTCTGGGCTTCCTGTCTTATATTCCTCCACTGATGGGCTCGATGGATGTCAGCATTCTCTCCGGTCTCCATGGTGAGTCTCACACTAGATACACTCTCATGTGGTGTTTCTGTAAAACGGCAGTGAGGGCCGACAACTTGCAGTGTCAAATGATGTAAGGAAGGATGGTGAGCTATGGCTGGTAACTCCACTAAAATAGCGGTTTCCAACCTTTTTTGTGTGACCATTTAGCTAATTATTTCAACAGTTTAATCATTAATTTTAGTAACAATTAATGAATTACCTTTAGCTAATTATTAAGCGTTATAAGCAGTTGCTTAGGGCCCCCTGGGAAATATATTTTTTAATTAACACAAGACAATAATGAAATAAAAATGGAACTTCTAAAATCTTCCTAAACAAAAACTGACAACATTAAGCTCAGAGACGGGCAACACTGACAGTTTAGGTAGGCTAATAAGTCATTTGCTGTCCTCTACGAAACAAGCACACAAGTATTCTGTGGTTAAAAAATAAATAAATAAATAAAAAATCACATTTGGTGGTTGTATTCAGTGGTGGAGGAAGTACTGAATCTCAGTACTTAAGTAAAAGTACAAATAACCAGAGATATATTTACTTTAGTAAAAGTAAAAGTACAACAATGAAAACCCTACTTAAGTAAAAGTAAAAAGTACCTGATTTTAAATGTACTTTAAGTATTAAAAGTAAAAGTACTTGCATAACGATTTATTCTCTTAATCTCTATATTCTAATAATTAAAAAAACAGTATGGGCTGAGGCATTTTAATTAAGTTAGTTTTAGGTTCATTTAATTGTGCTTACCATCTGTGGCCCAGTTTTACATTCTGATATACAATTCTTGTTATCTATCAGGGTGCTCTGCATGAAGCTCGACTTTGCATTATTTCCCACGGGACAGTGAATGCTGCACACATTTATTTAGCAAGAACACACGCTTGGACAACAAGTACGTGGCTACACAGCTGAGGAGGACCGGGAGTGTTTTTAAGATAGATACACGTGTTGTATATTAACCCTATGTGAACGGATGCTTCACATATGACCAAGCAGAGTATCGGGAGCAGCAGCAGTAACAGGAGCAGCGGTAGTACCGGGAGCGGTACGCGCCTGGCCAATAAATGCTATTGAAGGGCGGGTCTTGGCGTGGCCATAGTGGGATATGTAATATCTCGAGCGGCACCGGGAGCTGGACGGACGCTGCTGAAGGCTTCCCTGCGGACCATAGACAGTATATAAGAATGGACCAACAGATCCCGTTGCTCTGGACGGAGACCAGTGAAGGCCTTTAGAAGCACTTTTCCGGTGATGGCTGAGCGTTATACTGCGCAGCCTCCAACTGAGAGAGACGACGTAGATGTCACGTGAGCAACCTGTCTGAAAGTTGTAAGTCTTCTTTTAGCTGTGCCATGAGAAATCTCAGTCATTCCCAATCTTGCAGAAACGGAGAGCGTAGGTATATGTAAGGAGATAACATGGACACAGGCTAATTATTGCTAACTAAAATGCTAGTTAACATTAGTAATTAAACTTAAACAGCTAATGTAAGTCAAAACTGCCTGCGAGCTTCTCCTGTACTATACTTTAAACGCTTCAGATGTAAAGTTATTCGCTGTCAAAGTGACGTCAAAATGAATAGCAGTCAATGGGATGCTAACGGGGGATGATCGCTTTGTAGCATCAAAATGGCGCCATAGGAGGTTCGAGCTCTGAAGCGAAGCTTACCCTCCTTCTGCGGATTGCAAACGTGTGACGGTCAGGAAGACGTTTTGGCAGGGGGAAAAACTGATCAGAAAATGTAACGAAAATGTAACGGAACGTTGTAGAAATGTAGTGGAGTAGAAAGTATAGATAATTGCTGCAAAATGTAACGAAGTAAAAGTCAAAAGTATGCACTATTGATTGTACTTAAGTAAAGTACAGATACGTGAAAAATGTACTTATGTACAGTAACGAAGTATTTGTACTTCGTTACATTCCACCACTGGTTGTATTAGATGATAAGTTAAATAAAAATGAATGAATAAGACAAGACTTAGAAGACAAGAAGTCAACACAAAATGGGATATCTTCACAAGCTATTCTTCGACAGTTTGCCAGAACTGCAGCCTATAATTTAAGTTAAATAGATCCTTACGAAGTCGAGTTTCGACCAGTTTGTAATTTTTAGAAGTTCCTCATAAGAATTTATAAGGACTAGCACAAATGTACTTTATATGCAAGGTCACTGTAGTAATAATAATAATACATTAAAAAATACATCTGATTTAAATAAGACTCAACTACTTGCCTATAGTTTTCCAAACTTTTTCAACTATTTCAACCATTCATTTATTACTTTAAGCTAACTATTTTGACCAGTTAACCTTTGATTTTGCTGTTACTGTCAGCCAATTACCAGTTACTTCTAGCTAAATATTTCACCAGTTTATTAATTAATTATATCCATTACTTGTGGCTCGTTATTACAAATGGTATATCCTCTCTTAGCTAACCCTTTAAACCATTCATCAACTACATTTTGCCAATTGCTAGTTTACTAACTCAACTGCATGCACTTGCGATTGCAATGCATAGGTCTAAGGTGTTTGAACGTGGTTATGGTGGTGAAAGGTCCCTCCCTAAACACAAGTATTTGGATACATTTTAATTAATTATACGCCACAATTTTAGCATATACGCCTGATCTACCCCCTAGCAACTGCAGCGGTACCCTCTGGGATACAAGTACCTTAGGTTGGGAATCATTGCTCTAAAAGGTGTGCTCACTTGTTTCCAAATAGCTACAGAGACATGATACAGGCTGTTAACGTCCTGGAAGGTTTTAGCATTGGCCGAATGTTGTTTCAAAGAACAGTGGTGTATCTTACTAAATATTAAGCGGTTCTTCTTTCATGCCAAATGCTTTGCTAATAGATGAAGATAAAATCCAATATTCTCTGGGAGAATATTGTCACACAAGCTTTTGCGGGTGACCTTGCCTAAGCCTCAGTCAATAAGAAGAAAAAATAGATGCATATCCTTTAACATGGCATGTAAATAGTTTTAGAAGCTTTTAGAAAAAAGGGAGAAAGATCTGGATCAATGTATTAAATGATTTCTTAGACGCACTACAGATTTGTAAATGGACTGCTATTCTCTGAGGAGAAATTCCTCTCCTCTGTGCATTTTTTCTATAAGATAAGAAGGTGAAATATCAACACGCACATTATCTTGTCTTACCATCCAGCTCAACTTCGGATAGTGCAGCAGCAGACAAGACAGGTGGCTCCGGCTTTGTGCTCAGCAGAGCGAAGACAGAGAGGAGCTGGCCAGATGGCTCTGTCCACCATGTTTCCTCACTGGTTCCATTGCCACGGCCGGTTTGACTGGGGCCCTTATCTCAGCAGTGTACTCTCAGTTCAGTTAAAGTCATGGTTCATATGAATGTGGGGAAGAGAGGGAGCTCCTGATTGTTCCAGGCCGGATCACTCAGGCAAACAAGAAGCCAGAGACAGATAACCAGAATCAGAGGACACACGAGTGACTTAACCATCCATTTCCTCTTTATCACACTCACCTTTTGCTGTTTCGAACCCCACAGTAGTTTGCTTCCACCACGGACACCAGCCACCTTTAACTTAGGATGCTTTGACCTGTATCATTTTGTGGCCTTAAATTCAACAGCTGAACTAAGCCAGTGAAGGGAAACAAAATGGTTGGCATGAAATGGCCACCGTAAAATAAAACAGGGCAGAGGGGAACTGTGAAATCCAGGGGAAAGCAAAGAATAAAGTTTGGGAAGTCATAGTTCTTAAGGTTTCAGCAGAAAATCTGTCTCTACCACCCTTCTCTTGATAACATTACAATCTCAGGTGAAGCAGAGGCTGAAGTTATTTTTCCCCAAGGATAATCTCTCGTTGTTAGTACACATATAGAGATGTTGAGCCTTGAGGGTTCTGGGAAGAAGCTTGTAAATGATCTTATGTCAACATGAACCATTTCTAGGCTGTGGCAATAAAGCATCTCCAAGCTGCCATAAATTTGAGAGATGGGCTTATCAAAAGGTCAGGCCTTTGAGGGACTGGCTTAGCAACTGGATTTATCCTTCAGTTTATTTAGAGCAGAAAAATGGGGCTGCAAGCGACGAAAAACATCAATCATACTTCATTGTGATCCTTGACAAAACTTCAACGAGAACAGAAGCCATTTTGATTTCCTTTAAGGGTAGTGAACAAACACTGGGAAAAGTAATAAATAAAGTGTAACGTTCCCCTTTTTTGCTTTTAAAAATAATAAATTCTCACAATTATCCAGGCACACAGCTACTGGACGTAGATCTTAGGTGACTAAAGAAATAGTAAATAAACAAAATGGTAGGCCTTTCTTTTAGCTGGAAGCACCTGTGTCAGAGACAGATGATAACAACACGTCCTCAGTTGAGTCTGTTAAGTGTTTATTTCTGCCTTTGTATTTGTGGCAACTAATTACATAAGTTGTTTTTTGTGTTCTTTAAAGGTCCCATGACATGGTGCTCTTTGGATGCTTTTATATAGACCTTAGTGGTCTCCTAATACTGTATCTGAAGTCTCTTTTATATAGACCTTAGTGGTCTCCTAATACTGTATCTGAAGTCTCTTTTATATAGACCTTAGTGGTCTCCTAATACTGTATCTGAAGTCTCTTTTATATAGACCTTAGTGGTCTCCTAATACTGTATCTGAAGTCTCTTTTATATAGGCCTTAGTGGTCTCCTAATACTGTATCTGAAGTCTCTTTCCCGAAATTCAGCCTCGGTGCAGAATTACAGCCACTAGAGCCAGTCCCACAATGAGCTTTCCTTAGGATGTGCCATTTTGTGTCTGTAGTTATTGAGGAGGAGAGAGGGGGGGGGCAAGGTGGAGAGTGGGGGTGTGGCCTTGACCAACTGCCACTTTGCTCGTTTGAAAGCCATGATGTCTCTCTCTCATGGGTGGGCCAAATTCTCTGGGCGGGCAAAGCAGAGAAAGGGGAGGTAACCTTGCTCCTTATGACCTCATAAGGAGGAGATTCCAGATCGGCCCATCTGAGCTTTCATTTTCTCAAAGGCAGAGCAGGATACCCAGAGCTCGGTTTACACCTATCACCATTTCTAGCCACTGGGGGACCATAGGCAGGCTGGGGGAACGCATATTAATGTTAAAAAACCTCATAAAGTGAAATTTTCTTGCCATGGGACCTTTAAACCATTAATTCAAAGACAGGAGAATGAAACCTGCTATCAACTTTCAAGGCACTTAAAAACAACAAAGCAAAGACTTCCCGTCCTAAGAGTTTATTTTCCAGGTTCTTACTCTTTAAGTCACTGTTTCATCCACCTCTCTCTTGTCCCTCCTCCCTCCCATCTTTATCTCCCTCATTCTGTTCGTCTTTTTTCCCTTTTTCTCCTCCAGGACTTGTTGAAATAGATGCAGCCACGGGAGGACAGTTGTGCAACTGATAGCTAGTACTACATTAACCTCGGGGAGAACAACAGTCGTCCTCTACTCTCTCTTCCACAGCAGACAGATGCTGTAACCCCAGTCCTCCTCTTGACATCCCAGGAGCCCTGCATCCTCCGGTTCATGCAGCCCGCTGGCTGCAACCTATATTATTTCTGCCATGGCTGAGTAATGTTACCCTAGTTGAGAAAACACTTCTCTGCATACCTGAATGAAAATGTTGCCGACAACACTATTCCTGCTCAACACTTTCTCTTTTACACTTAGGTCCTTGTTTCATTTAGTGCCTCAGTTTATGGATAATAGTCACACTCATAACATGCTTGCAATCACTGTCATTTGTCTTATTAAGAACATTACTATATTTGATGTACTGTTTGATTTGCACCTGGGGAGGGGGGATCTCCTTTCGAAGCTAACAAACAGATGCATCTCAAGCAAATACTGAACAAAAATATGTAACTCTACAACTATTCTGTTTTTATTGTTGATCAATTAGCCAACACACACATTGCCCAAAAAGGGCCCAATCAAAGCCTGCAGCTAATTCATTAAATGATAAAGTGTAGAGCCTGTGCTATGAAAAGAATCCTTAAAATAAATATTTCTGAACTGTCATTGGATTACATGAGTACTTGTACAGTATGTGAAAGAAGTTGCTCGTAATAACAAACCCCCCAGAAAATTTTACCCCTACCCTGCAGTTCCCCACAGCTCTACAGAGAGTTTGGCATTGATATTCTGGCCCTTAACCGTACTGTTTTGTTTCAGTCTCACTGCTTTCATCAAACTTGTTTCCAGAAGCAGGCAGCTGTTTTCAGCAAACAAAAAACAAACAAAAAATAGGTCACATATATATATATATATATATATATATATATATATATATTCAATTCAATTCAATTCAATTCAATTTTATTTATAGTATCAAATCATAACAAGAGTTATCTCGAGACACTTTACAGATAGAGTAGGTCTAGACCAAACTCTGTACTTTACGAAGCCCCAACTATTACAGTGGTTGCCTCAAGAGCAAGCATTAGCAGTAGCTATTGCGACAGTGGCAAGGAAAAACTCCCTTTTTTTTGTTAGGAAGAAACCTCGGACAGACCCAGACTCTTGGTAGGCGGTGTCTGACGGCACCAGTTGGGGGAGTGGTGAATGGTGGCAATAATAGTCATAATAAAGATAGTGAAGCAGTGATCACAATGGTAGTCATAGTAGTTCATGTCATAGTAGGGCACAGCAGGGCGTTACGGGGTGTAGTGTGGCACAGCAGCCTGGGTGGACGCGGTTGGACGCGGCAGGACGCAGTCGGACACTGCGGGGAAACGCAGAGCGTAGCAGGGTGTAGTAAGTCCATAGCGTCAGCTGCACCCAGGACCCCGGTGTAGGTGCCACCCAATTCCAAGGCGATGTTCTGGGTGAAGAAGAAGCAAAGGGACTCCGGGGAGAAAACTCCCCAGAGATAGGTTAGTAACAGGCATTTCTGGGACTAAGATGCACACAAAAGGAGACAAGTGAAAAGAGAGAAGAGGGAGCGGCTCATTGTGTCCTTGGAAGGAGCTTCCCACAGCAGTCTAGAGTTATAATAGTATAACTAAGAGAGGCAGGCTAAAGAGAGGGGCCCTGGACCGGGCTCGTACTCTCCCCTGCCGGAACGGGCTTGTACTTCCTGCCTCCCTCTACTCTACTCTACTATGCTGCAACTCCTCACTCCCTAACTATAAGCTTTATCAAAGATGATGGTTTTCAGTTTATTCTTAAATGTGGCGACGGTGTCAGCCCCCCGAACCCAAGTTGGGAGCTGGTTCCACAGGAGAGGAGCCTGGTAGCTGAAGGCTCTGGCTCCCATTCTACTTTTAGAGACTCTAGGAACCACAAGTAGCTCTGAGTTCTGGGAGCGTAGTGCTCTAGTGGGACAATAAGGTACTAAAAGCTCTTCTATGTATGATGGTGCTTGACCATTTAGTGCTTTGTAGGTCAGGAGAAGGATTTTAAATTCAATCCTGGATTTTACAGGAAGCCAATGCAGAGAAGCTAATACAGGAGAAATGTGATCTCTTTTGTTAGTTCTTGTCAGAACACGTGCTGCAGCATTCTGGATCAGCTGGAGGGTCTTGAGGGACTTATTTGAGCAGCCTGATAGTAAAGAATTACAGTAGTCCAGCCGGGAAGTTACGAATGCATGGACTAGTTTTTCAGCATCGTTTTGAGACAGGATGTTCCTGATTTTGGCAATGTTACGAAGATGGAAAAAGGCTGTTCTTGAGGTTTGTTTTAAGTGGGCGTTAAAGGATAGATCCTGGTCAAAAATGACTCCTAGATTTCTGACAGTAGTGCTGGAGGCCAGGGCAATACCATCTAGGGTAGCTATATATTTAGATAATGAAGTTCGGTGGTGCTTGGGTCCCAGCACAATAACTTCCGTTTTGTTTGAGTTCAACATCAGAAAATTGTGGGTCATCCAGGATTTTATATCTTTAATGCACGCTTGAAGTTTAGCTAACTGACCGCTTTCGTCTGGCTTGATTGACAGATATAATTGGGTGTCGTCTGCGTAACAGTGAAAGTTAATTGAGTGTTTCCTAATAATATTGCCTAGAGGAAGCATATATAAAGAGAATAGAATTGGTCCAAGCACTGAGCCTTGAGGAACGCCATGGCTAACTTTAGCGTATTTGGATGGTTTATCGTTAATATTAACAAATTGGGATCGCTCAGAAAAATAGGACTTAAACCAGCTTAGTGCGATTCCTTTAATGCCAACTAAATGTTCCAGTCTCTGTAAGAGGATGGTATGGTCAATAGTGTCGAATGCAGCACTAAGATCTAATAAGACAAGTACGGAGACAAGTCCTTTGTCAGCAGCAGTTAGAAGGTCGTTAGTGATTTTCACCAGTGCCGTCTCTGTGCTATGATGCATTCTAAATCCTGACTGAAAGTCTTCAAATAGACTATTTCTATGCAGAAAGTCACACAATTGATTAGCGACTACCTTCTCAAGGATTTTGGAGAGAAACGGGAGGTTAGATATAGGTCTATAGTTGGCTAAGACCTCAGGGTCGAGGGTGGGTTTTTTCAGAATAGGTTTTATCACAGCTACTTTAAAAGACTGCGGTACGTGACCCGTTAATAAGGACATATTGATCGTATCTAGTAATGTGGTGTTGACCACAGGTAGTGCTTCTTTAAGTAGCTTCGTTGGAATGGGGTCTAAGAGACAGGTAGTTGGCTTAGCTGAAGAGACCCTTAACATTAATTGTTGGAGGTCTAAAGGATAAAAGCCGTCTAAATAAGTATCAGGTCTTATCGTTCTCTCTAGCCCTCCTGCGCCCAATGGTGAGTCGTTGGAAGCTGTGGGCAGAAGGTGATGAATTTTTTCTCTAATTGTTATAATTTTATCATTAAAAAAGGTCATGAAGTCATCACTGCTCAGAGCTATAGGAATAGATGGCTCAATAGAGCTGTGACTATCTGTCAGCCTGGCTACAGTGCTGAAAAGAAACCTTGGGTTGTTCTTATTTTCTTCTATTAGTGTTGAGTAATAGTCTGATCTGGCATTTCTGAGGGCCCTCCTATAATTTTTTAGACTATCTTGCCAATCCACACGAGATTCTTCCAGTTTGGTGGAACGCCATTTACTTTCAAGTTTTCGTGAGATTTGTTTTAATTTGCGAGTTTGGGAGTTATACCAAGGTGCTAGTTTCCTTTCCTTCATCATCTTCTTTTTGAGAGGAGCAACCGAGTCTAAAGTAGTCCGTAGGCAGGCCGTAGCAGCGTCTACAAAGTTATCAAGTTGGGAGGGACTAGAGTTAACGTAACAGTCCTCTGTTATATTAAGGCATGACATTGAGTTAAGTGCTGTTGGAATAGCTTCCTTAAATTTAGCTATAGCACTGTCAGATAAGCATCTAGTGTAGAAACTTTTATTTAATTTCGTATAGTCTGGTAGTAGGAATTCGAAAGTTATTAAAAAATGGTCTGATAATAAAGGATTCTGCGGAAATACTATTAAATCGTCAATTTTGATGCCATATTCTAGCACAAGGTCGAGGGTGTGGTTAAAACAGTGCGTGGCCTTATGCACCCTCTGACTGAAACCAATAGAATCTAGCAGTGAATTGAAAGCAGTACTAAGGCTATTGCTCTCAATGTCCACATGGATATTAAAATCACCTACAATAAGTACTTTGTCTGATTGAAGGACTACGCATGATAAAAACTCTGAGAATTCAGATAAAAACTCAGAATATGGACCTGGTGCTCGGTAAACAACAACGAATATAATTGGCTGTACTGTTTTCCATGTTGGGTGTTGAAGATTAAGAACAAGGCTTTCAAACGAGTTATAATTTAGTTTAGGTTTAGGATTAATTAACAGGCTCGAGTCAAATATGGCTGCAACTCCCCCTCCTCGGCCTGAGCCTCGTGGAATTTGGGTATTATTATGACTGGGAGGAGTGGCTTCGTTTAAACTAACATATTCGTCATGGCCCAGCCAGGTTTCGGTGAGGCAGAATAAATCAATGTGGTTATCTGATATCAATTCGTTTACCAATAATGCTTTCGATGACAGAGATCTAATATTTAATAGCCCACATTTGATTTTCCTATTCTGTTCTGTCGTTGCAGTGGTTGTTTTAATTCCAATTAGGTTGTTTAGTATAGCACCTCTTTTATTAGTGTTTGGTTTAAACGGTCTCAGTCGGGGGACAGACACGGTGGTTATGGGATTATGAATGGGTGATTGCTCTGAAGGGAGCACAGAGGGGCGTATAGCGCTGTATCTCTGATTATTGACTTTGGGAGAGTGTGTCTGGTCAGTGTGCTTGTGGGAGTGTTTACGGGATGTAAACAGTCAATCAGAGGTCTGGGTATGCAGGGCGTGGTGCAAATTTCCACGTAGCATCTGGCTTCCGCGTGTATTGGGATGAATCCCATCCCTGCTGAACAGGGAGCCACGTTCCCAAAACAGATTGAAGTTGTCAATAAAACCTATCCTGTGAATGCTGCATGTGAGCTGGAGCCAGGTGTTAAGGGAGAGTAGTCTGCTAAAGAGGCCTGATCCGCGACCTAGAGATGGAAGTGGGCCCGAAATAAAAACCGACTTCCCAGTGCTTTTTAAAGCCTCAATGAGAGTGGTAAAGTCTCGCCTTGTGCGCTCACACTCCTGAATCCGAGTGGACATGTCGTTATGTCCACAATGGACCACGATGCGTTTGATAGAGGTCGGAAATGAGGGTATCAGGTCCATAACTTTAGCCAGGATGTCTGCAACTTTGGCTCCGGGAAAACAGTGTGTGACAGCATTATGAAACCGTAGGTCTCTAGTGATGGAGTCCCCAATAATTACTGTGGTTAGGGGGAAGAGCGGACGAGGAGTGGGGGGGTGTGGGTAGCCGGTGACGGGAGCAAAACAGTCAGTGTCGGTTTCAGATGGGCAGGGAAAAGAAGAGGAAGAATGCTTACCGTTCGGTTGTGGAGATTGTTTTTGAGGAACGTTGTCATTTGGCTGATCCAGGCAGTGTAGGCCACCGGACCGTCTGACTACCGCATCCCTCAGAAGCTTTCGCCGCGCGGTAGCAATCGTCTTCCGTGACGACGGCTGGTCAGTCTGCTTTGAAGCGGGGCGAGCCCGGTGAGCCGCACTGGCCACCACCGGCTCCGACTCCGACAAAGCATTGAAGCGGTTGGAGAGGCTGAGGGCAGGAGGCGATGGAGCCCTACCCGAGGCTCTCTTTCGGCCGCAAACCACCTCAGTCCAGGGTGGCTTGATAACCGGTGTCGAGCAGGACGATGGGCGTGGGCAGGCAGCTGGGTCCCATGGCGCGGTATCCTGGAAGGCCGCCGAGAGAGATGAGATCCGGAGCGACTGATTATGAGCCACGTCCAAGCAGGCGGTTAACAAAGCATCTTTGGTTTTTAAGTCCTCGGAAAGCCGACGAACATCTTCCCTGAGGTCAGCAATTTCTTTGTTTGTATTATTGAACAACGAGGAAATCCTGAGGGGGAGTGGGGACTCGCCAGGTGTAGAGGTAGCCATGAAGCTAGCGTTAGTTTAGCCGGTAGGCCTAGTCTTGATAAATTAGCGTGAGGCTAATACTTACTTACACGTAAAAATGTGTCTTTGGTTTTAAAAACACTTTATTAGTATAATAAAAACTAGGCGATAGAGCCGACTGTTAGGTAGGAGGTTGAAGGCAGCTGCCGGCTGCCTCGTCCCCGCCGACTGCTGTCGCTTGTGGATGACGTTCGCTTGTGGATGACGTGCAGCAGCTCGTCGACAGAAAACCTTGGAACAGATGATATATATATATATATATATGTGTGTATATATATATATATATATATATATATATACATATATATATGTATAGGTTATTTACACTAATATGACTTTTAATATGACTTACTACTGTATACTGACTTTTTTAATGACATACAAAACTATGACATTTTTATGATATTTTTATGGCATACTATACTCTGACTTTTTTAACATACCATACTATGACATTTTTACAACATTGTAATGGCATGCTATAGTATGACATTTTTAGGACGCATTTTTTTAAGGACATTTTTATGATATATGTTGTGTATGTAGTATACAATGACGTTTCAATGACATAGAAAAGAGTGAAAAGGACAAACCAAATTGAGCTGTGTGATTCAATAGTTTGGACTGTGAGAAACTTATGGTGTGGTGTTATTGTCGGCATGTTATACTATGACCTTTTTATCACTTTTTTCCACATACTATACTATGACTTTTAATGGCTTCTTTCAAAATACTATGCTATTACTGTTTGGTGTCTCAGTAGTTAAAACTGCTGCAAGAAGGCACTGCAGACTCTGACCCTTGATTCGATACCCAGTTTGGGCTCTTCCTTTTTGTGTGGAGTGTGCAAGTTCTTCCAGACTTTTCGACATATTATACTATGACTTTTTTTATGACTTTTTCCAACACTATACTATAACTTTTTCAACATAGTATACTATGAATTTTTTTATCACTTTTTTGACATACTATACTATCACTTTTTTGACATACTATACTATGACTTTTGAATTTCGACATGCTATGCTATAAAGGTTATCAAAACATTTTATCTGATGTCATGGTGGTGCAGTGGCCAACTTTGCTGCAATGAACACCAAAGAGTAGGAACTGAATCTCTGGCTCCTGGTTTAACCAGGGTCCTCATTTATAAAACCTGTTACGCAACAAAAAAAGCTGAAGCTGGGTGAAATTTGCCGTCGCAACATTCCTCGCAAAAAATATATAAAGAACCTTCACAAAAGATTTATAAAGAATTTCCATGCATAAAAAGTTTTCCGCAACCTTTTGACCATGCGTGTGATCGTGCATAATGCTCCCAAGGTTTAGTAAGGTTTAGTTTAGGTTTAGTTTAGTGTAGACTGCGTTTTAGTGAACTCCGATGGTAACACGAAATATCACATGGATAAAGTACTCTGGATGCATAGCGCACAGCCTGCATGTGAGCACACTCTAAATTTGAAATTAGTTTTCGATAACAATCAATTAGGTCTATCCATGAATTATAAAAATGGATATATACAGCCAACAAATAAATCTATTTAACCCTTGTATGGTGTTTGGGTCTTTGGGACCCATTTTCAATGTTTGCTAAAAGAAAAATTATGCTATTTATTATTTCTTCTAACTCAAACTCATTGGCCTTGGCACATTTTCTGTGAAGAACATGACAAATAACTTATTTTTAATGCACACGGTACAACCCCCTACACATAGCTATTATATATGAGGTGTTCGGATCTACTGGACCCGAGTGTAAGAATTGTAGGTGCTATGAAACTTAACTGTGTCCTCCTCCTAACTTGGCCTGCTGCTGTGTGTGTGTTTCTGTGTGTGTGTGTGTGTGTGTGTGTCTATGTGTCTGTGCATCTCTGTGTGTGTCTGTGTCCAACTTTGCTAAAACTAACCCCAGAAAGCAGAAACTGAGTTTCCGGGTTCTGGTTCAATATCAGGTTGTGACTTAACTTTTGAGTGGAGTTTGCAAGTTCTTCCAGATTTTATTCAACATACTGCACTACGACTTTTTTTTTAATCACTTTTTTATATATACGTACATACTATACGATGACTTTTCTCGACATACTATACCATGACTTTTTCAACATACTATACTATGACATTTTAATGATATTTTTCTACATACTATACTATGACTTTTTTATGACTTTTCCTCACACACTATTCTATGACTTTTCTCAACATACTATATTATGAATTTTTAATCACTTTTTTGGACATGCTATACTATGACATTTTCCAACATACTATACTATGACTTTTTTGTCACTTATGTCGACATGCTATACTATGATATTTCTATGACTTTTTTTTATTCTTTTTTTCGACACACTATTCTATGACATTTTTCGACATGCTATACTATGACATTTTTCGACATGCTATACTATGACATTTTTTCAACATCCTATACTATGACTTTTTTATGACTTTTTTCGACATACTATATTATTACTTTTTTCGACATACTATAGTATGACTTTTTTTATCACTTTTTTCAACATACTATAATATGACTTTTTTATGAATTTTTTCGACAAACTATACTATGACATTTTTCGACTGTACTATGACTTTTTTGTCACTTTTTCGACATGCTATACTATGACATTTTTCAACATGCTATAGTATGACTTTTTATCACTCTTTTTTAAATGCTATAGTATGACTCTTCTCAATATACTATACGTTGGATTTGCTATACTATGACATTTTTTATTTTTTTCAAATAATATACTACTACTTTTTTAAGAATTTTTTTGACACACTTCTATGACGTTTTTCGACATCCTATACTATGACATTTTTCGACATACTATACTATGACTTTTTTGTCACTTTTTGAGACATGCTGTACTATGACATTTTTCAACATGCTATACTATGACTTTCTTTTATCACTTTTTTCGATATGCGATATTATGACATTTTTTCAACATCCAATACTATGACTTTTTTCAACATACTATATTATTACTTTTTTTATCACTTTTTTTCGACACACTATTCTATAACGTTTTTCAACATGCTATACTATGACTTTTTTTATCACTTTTTTCGACATACTATATTATGACTTTTTCATGACTTTTTCCAGCACACTATACTATGACATTTTCCGACATACTATACCATGACTTTTTTGTCACTTTTTTCGACATGCTATACTATGATATACTATGACATTTTTCAACATGCCATACTATGACTTTTTATCACTTTTTTCGACATGTTATACTATGACTTTTTTAATCACTTTTTGTAACATACTATATTATGACTTTTTTCAACATACTATACTACGACTTTTTTATCACTTTTTTCGACATACTATACTATTACTTTTTTTATGACTTTTCCGAATCACTATTCTATGACATTTTTCGACATGCTATTTAATTACATTTTTCAACATGATATACTATGACTTTTTTATCACTTTTTTTGACATGCTATACTATGACTTTGTTGTCACTTTTGTCGACATGCTATACTATGACATTTTTCGATGTGCTACATTATGACTTTTTTATCACTTTTTTCAACACGCTATAATATGACATTTTTCAACATGCTATACTATGACTTTTTTGTCACTTTTGTCGACATGCTATGACATTTTTCCACATGCTATACTATGACTTTTTTGTCACTTTTGTCGATATGCTATGACATTTTTCCACATGCTATACTATGTCTTTTTTAGTATTTTTTTTCCGACAAACTATTCTATGACATTTTTTGACATGCTATGCTATGACATTTTTTTGACATACTATGTACTGTGACTCATTTGTCACTTTTTCAGCATACTATATTATGACTTTTTTCAACATACTATAATATGGAATTTTTCGACATACTACACTATTATTTTTTATGACTTTTCCGAATCACTATTCTGACATTTTTCGACGTAATATATTCTGACTTTTTCATACGTTTTTTTCGACATGCTATTAATTTAATTTTTTTTCGAAACATCCTATACTGTGACTTTTTTCGACATACTATTCTATTACTTTTTTATCAGTTTTTTTGACATGCTATACTATGACTTTTTTCATCACTTTTTTCAACATGCTATTTTATGACTTTTCTCAACATACTTATACTATGACTTTTTCATTACTTTTTTCGACATGCTATACTATGACTTTTTTATCAGTTTTTTTGACATACTATGCTATAAATATTTTCAAAGATTGAATCTGGTGTCACTGTGGTGCAGTAGCCACCTTTGTGGAATTAACACCGGAACGAAGGAACTGTGTCTCCGACTGCTGGTTCAATACCAGTTCCTGACCAAACCGTTTTGTGTGGATTTTTCAATTTCTTCCAGATTTTATTTGACGTACTTCACTATGACTTTAAAAAAAATAATTGGCACGCTATACCATGACTTTTCTCGACATTTTATACCATGACTATTTAATTACTTTTTTTTATATACTATATACCGTGACTTATCACTTTTTTTAACATACTATGACATTTCTCGACATACTATGACTTTTTTATCAGTTTTTTTTGCCATACTATGCTATAAATATTTTCAAAGATTGAATCTGGTGTTACTGTGGTGCAGTAGCCACCTTTGTGGAATTAACACCAGAAAGAAGGAACTGAGTCTATGGCTCCTGGTTCAATACCAGGTCCTGACCAAACCTTTTTGTGTGGATTTTGCAATTTCTTCCAGATTTTATTTGACGTACTTCACTATGACTTTAAAAAAAAATGTTGGCACACTATACCATGACTTTTCTCGACATTTTATACCATGACTATTTAATGACTTTTTTTGACATTCTATATACCATGACTTATCACTTTTTTCGACATACTATACTAGGACTTTTTTATGACATTTTTCGACATACTATAATATGACTTTTTCCCGATAAACTATACTTATCACGCACACAAGGAAACCCATAAATGCACGACTCTGGTGAGTAAAATACAATGGTTTTATTAGCACACTAATAAAACTTACAAACAGTGTACAAAAAAATGATAGGCAAAGGGGAATCCAAAAAAGCAGGCAATGGTCAAAAATCCAAAGGGAAACAGGAATATGGGAAACAGGAAAAACCGCTCAAAGGCTGCACACAAGGAAACCAGATGATCTTGCGCAGGAGTAAAGGAAAGACTGAACTGAAATACACAAGACAGGGGAGACAATGAGACACAGGTGCAACACATAGGGGCGGGGACAGGTAATCACACAGGCAAGGAGAACAAAGACCAGGAAGACAATGGACCTGAAATGAGACGAGACAGTAAGTTTCAAAAAACAGGAAATGAAAAAACTAAACAGAAACATGAAACAAACTAAAAACAAAAACTTGACACAGGGACGAGACATGACAATACTATGATATTTTTCGACATACTATACTATGTCTTTTTTATCACTTTTTTCAACATCCTATACTATGACTTTCTCGACATACTATAACGTTTTTATGACATTTTTCGGCATACTATACTATGACTTTATTATCACTATATGCGACATACTATACTATGATTTTTTTTATCACTTTTTTCGACATGCTATAGTTGTGGTAATCAGCAGGGGAAAAAGGACCCAAACACAGAGAGAGACAGGCGGGCAGGAGTAGCGTTGAAACTCAAAGATTTATTTCCACCAAAAAACAAAAACAAGTCTAGGGAGTCCTGTGAGCTGAAGGCAAAAAGCAATACCGGGGAGAAAAAGGAGACACAGAAAACTGACTGACACGGACACACAAACTGACACAAGGGGATACAAAACGATCTGACGAGAGACAAAGGGAACACAGAGGTTAAATACATGAGGTAATGAACAAATGAGGGACAGGTGACATGACAGGTGAAACACATCAGGGCGGGGCAGGACAATCAACAAAGGCGGGAACACAAAAAGTAAAACTAGACATGACAGGACAGAAAACAGACTATCAAAATAAAACAGGAAACAGGAACCACCGACAAAAACCTGAAATCAACTAAACACAGAAACTTGACAACACAGAACACAGAACACAGGAATTAACCAAAAAATATACAATAAACCAGGAGATAACTAAACAGAAATATACAGAATATACAAACACAGGGAACATGCACAAATAAACAATAAAGACAACAGAAATGAACAAACTGGTAACAGAAATATACCTAAACCGTAACAATAGTATGGCTTTTCTCGACATACTACACAATGACTATGCTATAAATGTTTTCAAAACATATATCTGATGTCACCGTGGTGCACTGGCCAACCTTTCTGCAATTATCACCAGAAAGCAAGTTCTGAGGTTTTGGCTTCTGGTTCAATACCAGGTCCTGACTAACCTTTTGAGTGGAGTTTGCAAGTTCTTCCAGATTTTATTCGACATACTATACTATGACTTTTTTTCACTTTTTTCGACATGCTATACTATGACTTTTTTTTCGACAATACTATGACATTTTTTGACATACTTTACAATGACTTATTCATCACTTTTTTCAACATACTATATTATGCCTTTTTCGACATACTATACTATGACTTTTTTTTATGACATTTTTCGACTTACTATACTATGACTTTTTCCGAGACACTATACTATGACATTTGTCGACATACTATACTATGATTTTTTTAATCACTTTTTTTTTGACATACTATGCAATAAATGTTTTCAAAACTTTAAATCTGGTGTCACTGTGGTGCCGTGGCCAACCTTGCTGCAATTGTCTGGATAATATATGTGTCTGGATAATATATGTTGTTTGTATATGTTGTTTGTATACCTGGAGTGGTAACAAAAATAATTTCCCCCTGGGATTATTAAAGTATTTCTGATTCTGATTCTGATTCTGAATTAACACCAGAAAACAGGAAATGAGTCTCTGGCTCCTGGGTCAATACCATATCCTTACTAACCTTTCGAGTGGAGTTTGCAAGTTCTTCCAGATTTTAGTCGACATCGACATACTATACTATGACTTATTTATCACTTATGCAACATATTATACTTTGACTTTTTATGACTTTTTAAGACATACTATACTATGACTTTTGTAGGACTTTTTCCGACATACTATACTATGACTTTTTTAAGACTTTTTCCGGCGCACTATACTATGACACAGAGGTGGGACAAAGTCATTGTTATGCAAGTCACAAGTAAGTCTCAAGTCTTTGCCCTCGAGTCCCGAGTCAAGTCGAGTCAAAGATGAGGCAAGTGTCGAGTCACAAGTCAAAGCCAACAAGTCTCAAGTCGAGTCCAAAGTCCTACCATTTTCGTTTCGAGTCATTTCAAGTCATTTCAGTTTCAGTGTATGCAATATTAAGAATATTTTCACTGCTTCAAAAGTCATAAGAAAGCCCTTTCTCTCAAGAAACTGAAGTCATATGCTTTATAGCAGTGGTTTTCAAAGTGGGGACGGGGACCCCTGGGTGCCGCGAGGGGGTGCTAGGGGGGCCATGGCAAGTTGGCATGAAAAGTATAGCAAAACAAAATAATTGAATAAATTAAATAACTAAAGTAAACCAAATTAAACCAAAAATAAGCTAAACAATATTCCCATTAGTTAAGAACTGCACTATAATAATCTATTGCATCTCTGAACATTACTACTGTAATCGTTATTATTTTATTTTATTATAGGCTATGGCTTGGTTGAATTCCAATGTAGAATGCGGTCTGTTATTTCTTGATAACAGACCGTTGCCATGAAAAACAGAGCGTTGCTATGGACGCAGTTCGGTTTAGCGGAAGCAATACAATCGTTTTTAAATCAATAAACTCCTTTTTAAATCAATATTTTGTGTCAAAGTATTTATTTGGTAGGTAGTCATGTAATAAGCGGGATAATGTATAGCGAGGCGGTAGTTATAGCGAATACAACCCCTGATATGAAAAGGGAAGGCTAATGGTGGATCTACTGTGACTGTGTTATGGTAACGTTACTTTAAAACGGACGTTGACATGATGTTGGCGAGGTTTTCCATCTGAGTGTGCTACCTCATATAATCAGGGTTCAAAAATCCCTATTTTTGTAAGCATGAACCAGCAAGGGAGACGTGCGTTTACTGTGTCGTTGAGACAGTAAATATGCAGCAGCTAGTAAGTTACGGTACATACATCCGATAAGGTGCTTAGCATTCGTTCAAAACTTACCTTTCTTTGTGCAACTTCAGGTGTCGAACAAAGTTGGACGTTGTGGCAGCTCCATCTGTAATCTTCGACCCGCATGTTTTGCAAATTGCAACTCTTTTTTTGTCGACTACCTCGTAATTTTTTTAGCCAAACGAAACTATCTTCGGTATCATTTCGCCAACTGGCTCGTTGTTGCTTGTGCTTCATTGGTTGTCTTGCAGTGTGCCTGCTTAGATGCTGTCGAATCAAAACAACGTGGGACTACAGTGATTGGATGTCGTGCAGGCAGCGTGCGTGCTCTCTGCATGCATACAGGTGGTGCACATTTTTTTCACAGATGCAGATACTGAGAGCGGCGCGGCCGTGTGAACATTTTCTTCCCCAGTTTTCATGGGAAGTAGCAAGTCTTCTCGAGTCAAAAGGTGCAAGTCCAAGTGAAGTCACGAGTCATTGATGTTAAAGTCCAAGTCGAGTTGCAAGTCTTTGTACATTTTGTCGAGTCGAGTCTGAAGTCATCAAATTCATGACTCGAGTCTGACTCGAGTCCAAGTCACATGACTCGAGTCCACACCTCTGCTATGACATTTTTCGACATACTATACTATGACTTTTTTTATCACGTTTTTTCAACATGCTATACTATGACTTTTCTCGACATACTATACTATGACTTTTTATCACTTTTTTCGATATACTATACTATAACTTTTTATCACTTTTTTTGATATACTATACTATGACTTTTGTATGACTGTTTTCAAAGTAGTTCATTTGGTGGCACGGTGACTCAGTGGTTAGCACTGCTCCAAATAGCACCAGCAGGTATTTACTGCACACTTTTACCCTTTGTTCAATCCCCAGTCCAGGCTGGGTCTTCTAGTGTGGATTTTGCATGTGCTTCCAGACTTTCTTTGACATATAGTCCAGTCATTTTATGAAAAAAGGTAGGCCAAATTGCAACAGAAGCAGACTCAACTGATTTTGTATCCTCAATATGTCCTGAGTAAGGAAAAAAAAGCCCCGAAGAATCCCATTAGGGGAAAGTTTCGAAAAAGACCCAAATATAGCCTATTCATACGCCTATTCATTCTTTTTCTCATGTGAATAGGGTAAAAATGTTAACCTTTAGATATCACTATGAAAATTACTGAGTTGATTACTTACATCAAGACAAACAAAAAATGTATTACAAGTTTTTTGAAATTGTTTGTTAACATGGGCAAACGGTGCATAATCTAATTACGTATGTGCTAATTTGCATAAATACCACAACAGATCTAAACATTGGGTATAGCCAGGTGAAAATGTCTTGTTGAATCTTGTTGACATGGAACGCATTTAGGCTACCCATGAGCATTAATACATAGAGGCGGGAAGAAGTACTTATCTAGTGGTGTGTATGTAATTTGATTGTTTGATCCAGCCACTTTTTTATTTTACCTACCTTTTGTCTTCTGCATTCTCCTTACCCTTGTCTCCTGTTCTTCCCTCAGACTCATCCCCCAGAAACAGTCCCATGGACCCAGCCCCTAACCCCATTATTATTATTAATAATAATTAATAAAGGCTGGTTTAAAGTACTTCTTCCCGCCCCTATTAATGCTCATGGGTAGCCTAAATGGGTTCCATTCAGACCTTAACACAAGTTTTTTACTGTTATATGTCAACAAGATTCTAGAAGACATTTTCACCTGGCTATACCCAATGTTTAGATCTGTTGTGGTATTTATGCAAATTAGCACATACATAATTAGATTTGCCCATGTTAAAAAACAATTTCAAAAAACTTGTAATACATTTTTTGTTTGTCTTGATGTAAGTAATCAACTCAGTAATTTTCATAGTGATATCTAAAGGTTAAAATGTTTACCCCATTCACATGAGAAAAAGAATGAATAGGCTATATTTGGGTCTTTTTCGAAAATTTCCCTAATGGGATTCTTTAGGGCTTTTTTCCTTACTCAGGATATATTGAGGATACAAAATCAGTTGAGTTTGCTTCTGTTGCAATTTGGCCTAAGTTTACCCTCATTTTGGCTTAAAATTATGGAGCTAAAAGAGTCTCAATAAAGATAAATACACACACTACATTCACATATGCACACACAGGATTCATACATGCACATATGATTCATAAATACACATACAAATGCGCACAAAATTCACAAATACACAAAATTTAAAAAGCAGAGAAGATTCAGAAATGCATACAAAATTCATAAATGCACACAAAATTCATAAATGCACACAAGATTCAGAAATGCACAGGACAAGATTCAAAAATGTATTTCTGATGCACACACAAATATATCTTGATTTACAAACTGCTTGCGGTCTGTGAACTTCACTGCATTTGTGTGTGAATTTTGAGACTCCCCTGACTTGGCTCGACACACAAATGCCTTTTTTTAAACAGGGAATGATCTACAACCAATCAGATATCCCTTGTTTTAGCCAATCACAAGAACGCACCCCACGTGGGGGATCGTTTACTTATAAGCCAATCACATGAACGCGTTCACACAGCGCTATATGAATGTGGTGCGGGCGCGGGCTAGCGCGGTGGAGTCATGAGGGGCTTTCCGACCGGAGGGATTTTTGCAGTTCTTAGAACTAAACGTTCCAAGAACACTTTTTTCGTCATGTTCCGACAGGAAAAATTTGGGGATTTTTAAGTTCCTCTGGCCTCAGTAGCGTACTTTTTTAGCTCCTACTTCAGAGCAGGGTCTTTTCCTAGGTGTACTTGATTGGTCGAACTTATAAGTCACGCCCACTGCCAACTCGGAACTTGCAGACAGAGCAACGACCAACAACGGGACATTTTTAACAATTTTCACCATCTTATTCATCATTAAATTCACTTCTGACAACATTTTAGGCGAGAAATCAACTATGTAGAGGTGAAATATGGGCCGTTTTACGAAAATTGATGGCTAATTGCAAATTTTGTCCGACTGTGTGTCGGGAGTTCAGCAGCCGGTGCTGCCTGTGTTGCTGCCTCGCCGCCCGGCCTGCCTTCCTTCACAGACCCTGGCCTGCTGGAACGTAGATGGAGCTCCGTCACGGCTGGCAGCCCACGGCACTCCATACCCGCACAAAGTCACCGTTTTTTGGGTTAATGGACTACCAAACGCCGCTGCCCTGACAGAGCTCCAGGGCCTGCAGCTGCTCTCTTCCTGCTAAATGGCCGCTGTGTGTGAGTGAGAGCGCGGTCAGCGAGCTTGTTACGCCCGCAAGCTCTTACTGCAGGTTCCAGTTAATCTCATAATGGATATGTGTGTTGAGTTATTTAAACAAACGATCATGGAAATATACGTCTCTTGTCCGCGAGTCTCATTGATAGAGCCTGCGATAAGACCTTTGGGTAGATGTTCTATAAGTGGCATGACGAAATTCAAACTGTAAATATACGAAAATTATGCCGAAAGTGTAGCAACGATCTTTCCCATAGGATTAAATGGGACACATAGCTAGCCTAGCTAGCAGCTCCTCCTAAGGAGACCCCTAATGTTCACAAAAATGCATTAAATTGAAATTGGAAATATACGAAAGTTATGCCGGCAGCTGGCAGCCAGCCAGCTCCGGAGCTCCGCGGAGCCCCGAGCCCCGGTCGTCCAATAACCGAGAAACGGTGACTTTCATTGGGTATGGAGTTTGCCGCTTTCTCGTCAGACTGTGTGGATCTCCTAAAGTTGAGCAAAACATTACGTGAATTACTACCAGAATGGATGACTCCACCACCTAGCCCACGCCCGCACCACATTCATATAGCACTGTGTGAACGCGTTCATGTGATTGGCTTATAAGTAAACAATCCCCCACGTGGGGTGCATTCTTGTGATTGGCTAAAACAAGGGAGATATTTGATTGGTTGTAGATCGTTCCCTGTTTAAAAAAAGGCATTTGTGTGTCGAGCCAAGTCAGGGCAGTCTCAAAATTCATACACAAATGCAGTGAAGTTCACAGACCGCAAGCAGTTTGTAAATCAAGATATATTTGTGTGTGCATCAGAAATACATTTCTGAATCTTTTATGCATTTGTGAATCTTCTCTGCTTTTTAAATTTTGTGTGTGTATTTGTGAATTTTGTGCGCATTTGTGTATCCTGTGTGTGTATTTATGAATCATGTGTGTGCATGTATGAATCCTGTGTGTGTATATGTGAATGTAGTGTGTGTATTTATCTTTATTGAGACTCTTTTAGCTCCATATAAAATGACTGGACTCAAATTTTATGACTTTTTTTCAACATACTATACTATGACTTTTATTAATCACTTTTTTTCAACATACTATACTATGACTTTTTTTAATCACTTTTTTCAACATACTATACCTTTTTATTTTACTTTTTTCGAGTTTGCATGTGCTTCCAGACTTTCTTTTACAAACTATACTATGACTTTTTACATTTTTTATGACATTCTATACTATGACTTTTAATGATATTTTCAATGACATACTATATTATGACTTTTCATGATTTTTTATGTCATACTATACTATGACTTTGATTTTTTTTTTAAAGATTATGTTTTGGGCATTTTCACCTGTAATGGATAGGACAGCTAGACATGAAAAGGGAGAGAGATGGGGAAGACACAAACCGTCACAGGTCAGAGTCGAACCATAGACCTTCTGCATCTGGAATATATCTCTACGTGCACCTGCTCTACCAACCAAACTAACCTGGCGACAATTTTTCCACATTTCCTTATGACATACTTTACTACTTTTCATGATATTATTCATGACATACTATACTATGATTTTTATATGTTCATGACAAACCTGTAGCCTACTACACTATGACTTTTTTAAATATTGTTTATGACATACTATGCAATGACCTTTTTTTTTAATAGTTTTCATGACATACTATACTATGTTTCACTAACTGTTTCAAGTCTTTATGCTAAGTCAAGTTTTTCTTGCCTGTTGCTACATATTAACAGCAATATGAGTGGTGTTGATCTTCCCATTAACTTTAAAAAAGCTGATAAGAGTATCTCCCAAATTGTCTACTATTGCTATTGCTATTTTTTATTGGCATAATATTTTATTTCACATCGTATTCTGGGAGTATTTTTTCTAATTTAATGTTTCATTTTGCATCTGCTCATTCAATGAAATATGGCAAACTGGGCTGTCCTTTCACCCCTGTGATTGCCCCTACACCTGCGAGACATAATGATTTTACTTTTACCAATTTCCCTGCAGGTCAGTGAGACAGTAAATTGGTATCTGGAATTAAGAGTCTTGTCTCTTGCAGAGAGAGAGTAACTGTCAGTGTCATGTTCTCGTCTTACACTACCTTCAAACATAATTAGAGGGAGGAAAGAACTTTTTCTCTTCATCTCTCTCCATAGCGTTTCCATTTAATAATGTGCTTGGACCACAGAGCACTGGGGATTATGCTGTTGTGTCATGTAGGCCGGGCCTCGGATCTACACGCATGCAGATATGAACTCTTCAATATTTAATTTCACAGGTTGTCTGTAGCGGAAGAATACCTCCTTGCGGAAAAATAGGTATTCGGAAACTCCTGTCAGACAGGGTAACAACAGAATAATGCATAGCCCTGTTTGACTGTCTTGCTACTTTTTTTCTTCCTTGCAGCCTTTTATCAATTTCACTTTTGTTCTTGCAATTTCCTTTTCTGTCCTGTTTTTTATGTCTCCTCGCCTTTTTCTCCAACCATCTGTTTCCCTTTTTTGTAAACTTTCTCTTTATCACCCCCACCTTCCTGTTTCCTTTTTAGCCTCCCTTGTCCTTTTTTTGTCTCTCACTGTATTCTACCTGTTCCGTGTCAGGTGAGAAGACCGGTGGTGGTGAGAGACTCTGACAACTGCTGGAGTGGAGACCTTGCCTGCCCTCTCGTCAGCTGTCTGCTCTGCCGTGTGACCGGGGTGACAGGGTCATGACATGCCTTGCAGAGACATGTTTTTGATGTTGTTGTGTCATTCACAGTGGAGAGAACAGTATCCTCAGTGGAGGCCACCTTAACACTACATATTGTTACAGCCAGCCTACTCTGGCTATTAGACTTTAACAGCAATACCAAGCACTCCAATTTAGCATCAGCAATATGGCACAAGTTAGTCATATCGGCAGTGTAATAGACTTTTGTTTTGTGCCACTCTCACTTGAAGAGCTGCTTTGTTTTAAGGTACTTTTTTTTGGCATTTTTGCTTTATTTGATAGTGAGAGAGACAGACAGGAAAAGCAGTGCAGAGAGAGGGGAAGACATGCAGAAAAGGGACTGGGCCGTACTTAAACTCCAGGTTGCTGTGGTAAGAACTCAGGCTTTAAGGTATACTTTACCCAGTGAGCTACTGGGATTCCCCAAAGCTGCTGCTTCACTTTTAACTGTGGTTGAAGAGAGCCGGAGAAGGGAAAGAGTGAGGAAAACATCAGAGTGCACTCACAAAAACAGACATGGAATGTCACACTCTTCTAGGTGTGAACAATAACTGGACTTTGACTCTATGCTTAAGCATTGTTATTTAGTGAGTTCAATGATGCACTGTGGCATTTCTAACTGGGTGTTTGATGTTAATCTGCTGGAATGAGGAGAAAAATAGGAAAACATTGAAGCGTGTTGCATATTGCGTTGAGCTTGACATTTGTCTCTATAGTTGTAACGATTGGCTGTAATTAATGGCAAAATCCATGCTTGCATTATGGATGGAAGAATAGCTAGTTACGAAATCCCCTTATCCTCGCTCCCTGATGGCAGCTATTCTTCTTCTCTTGTCCACAGTAAATTTACTCATAAAGAAAATGCCATGTCTTTAGGTCAGTGGGAATTTATTACTAGTCTAGCTCAGTTTCGATTCTGCTCGTCAGCTGGCTGTAATAGCTCTCACCAATAGGGCTGCTTCAGATGCAGATTAAATGCACACAGACAAATGAGGAGAGTTCACTCTACACAAGCACATTGAATCATGTTAGACAACAGAGGCAGAGGCACAGGATAATGCTTGCTGTGTGTCTCTCCATCTCTCTCGCACATGAATGCCTGCCCGCATTTTTGTGAGCAAACTGGGTTCAGCTTCTGTTGGTTGTAAGGGGGAAAGTCTTTGACTGTTCAGTGGTTTAGACTGGCCACGGCTTTAATATGCTGATTGGTTACCCCAACCTGCATTTACCTTGTCAAAGGTGTTGACAATATTGGTGACCGGGTATGAGAGATTGTACGCTTTCAGTATGTGGAGTGACTGTGCGATGAAAAGAAAGAAAAGAATCAAGTGGAATATAAATAGCAGGTTGTGTGAGGACAAGGCTCTCAGCCTGACAATGCCTCATCTCCTCACAGATATGCACCATTAGGGATGAAACAGTAGGGGCTCTCGTCTGATCTCCTAAGAACAAATGTTAACACCAAGAGTTTGGACCATTAAGAAAAGCTGATTGTGACATTGATTTCAAGTGAAATTATTCTGTATTTCTCAACTAATGCATATAGGTTCTAATGATGTTTTGCATTGTAACATCACTCTGTTGTGGCTTATTGTGGCATGGAATGCATTAATAGGATGTTAATTTACTGATTAACATGCATTGTTGATTGCAATGCCTGTGTACTAGACTGAGTAAACCCAGCCTGATCTGCCGGCGATTTGATTTTGCCCTGCAGCTCAGGCTGGAAACCTGTACGTTTATCTATCCTGCTTCTGTTACAATTTTGCTCAATTAAACTCAACATAAATCCACATGGACTTTCTCTCAGGTTGAGGTGTAAGTTGAATAGTACTCCTCCATCCTTGTGTCAAACTGAGAGAGTGAAACACTCCCCTGTCTTTTTAAGTTTCCATCCTGGAGCTTTGTAACACCTGTGTAATTAGCTGTGGAACTTGACAACAGCACATAGCAGTGATTTGAGTGCACACAGACTCAGAGACAGTCACATGCAGGGGCGTCGTATAGGGGCGAAAAGTTAGGACAATTCCAAGGGCCCATGACTGACAGGGGCCCCAAAAAATAGGTAAAAACTAATTTAACTAAAATTATTAAACCATCATCATTCAGTATATATATTTCAAATATAATAATAAAATTAATTAAAGCTGCAAGCAGCGATGGACGGGCCCTCGCTCCTCTGCGCACGATGGGGTTACCGGCGGTCGCCGCTCCTTGCGACCGTCATTTGCGCGGCACTCAGACACTGCAAATCGTCACCAATGAAAAGGGAACGCCCTGCTGAGTTCAATGATACCTCACACAAGACTCTACCTTAGATGGGTCAGCATTTATGAAAGGGGGCGTGGTTTAAACATAGGGGGCGGGCAAAACCATCACCAATGAAGAACGAACTCTCTGCTGAGTTCATTGATACATCACACAATGGTCAACCTTAAATCGTTCAAATGTTATGAAAGGGGGCGTGGCTTAAGCATAGGGGGCGGGCCTAATCATCACTAATGAAGAAGGAACTCTCTGCTGAGTTCAATGACACCTCACACAAGACTCTACCTTAGATGGATCAGCATTCATGAAAGGGGGCGTGGCTTAAGCATAGGGGGCGGGCCAAACCATCACCAATGAAGAAGCAACTCTCTGCTGAGTTCAATGACACCTCACACAAGACTCTACGCCATACAGTTCATTAGCTGTGAAAGAGGGCGTGGCTTACGCATAGGGGGCGGGCCAAACCATCACCAATGAAGAAGCAACTCTCTGCTGAGTTCAATGACACCTCACACAAGACTCTACGCCATACAGTTTATTAGCTGTGAAAGAGGGCGTGGCTTACGCATAGGGGGCAGGCCAAACCATCACCAATGAAGAAGCAACTCTCTGCTGAGTTCAATGACACCTCACACAAGGGTCTACCTTAAACGGTTGAAATGTTATGAAAGGGGGCGTGGCTTAAGCATAGGGGGCGGGCCAAACTATCACCAATCAAAAACAAACTCTCTGCTGAGTTCAATGACACCTCACACAAGACTCTACCTTAAACGGTTCAAATGTTATGAAAGGGGCGTGGCCTGAGTAAGTGGGCGTGGTTATATTATAGGGGCCAGCTCATTATCACATGTAGACCATGACCAAGTTTCATGTAAATCAGATGATGTTTGTCATATAAGGTGCATTTCCTGTTGCCAGCGCTATGACCAAAAGTCAAATATGGCCTGTAGGTGTCCTCAGGCCTGGACCCTTGTCAATCGTGAGAAATTTCGGGCAGATACGACAACGTACACTCAAGTTACAACAACTTCTTTGTTCATCGCTAAACACTCAAAATGGCCGCCACACCCACACCGTCTGACGAAAAGTTTTTCTTTTAATAACTTTTCATCTTTAAGGTGTTGGGATGATACAGACCAAGTTTGAAGTCCATCGGATGAAATCTCTAGGAGGAGTTCGTTAAAGTATAGCACCTTGTCTTTTGGGCCTACTTCCTGTTGCCACTAGGGGGCGCTATGACTTTAAGTAAATATCGGCCTTTATTTGTCCTCAGGGTTGGACTCTTATGAATCCTGAAAAGTTTCGAGCCAATCGGACAATGTACACTTGAGTTACACCCACTTCCTGTTTCGGCGGCGAAACACACAAAATGGCCGCCCCGCCACAGCCACGCCCTATGACGAAAAGTTTTTCTTTTAACAACTTTTCATCTTTAATGTCTTAAGATGGCACAGACTGAATTTGAAGTTGATCAGATGAAATCTCTAGGAGGAGTTCGTTAAAGTACGACATGTGGAAATGGCACCAATTCAATTCGAAATGGCGGACTTCCTGTTGGGTTTAGGATATGGCTCCAATGACGTTTTGTGTGCTGACTTGATACACATGTGTACCAAATTTCGTGAGTCTACGTTAAACGCACTGCAGGGGCTCAATTTTTTTAACTTTGTAGGGGGCGCTAGCGAGCCATTTTTGGGCGCCTATTCCCGAAACCCTTAAAATACATAAATTTTCACCAGACTTGATGCGACCGCCAAATTTGGTGAGTTTTTGAATATGTTAAGCCCCTCAAAAAGCCAATTCATTTGCCGGGAAAAAGAATAATAAGTCCTTCAGTTTCAATAGGGCCTTCGCGGCTGTCGGCGCTCGGGCCCTAATGATCTCTTTGTTTTTACTTGTTTTTGGCAGTAAAAGTTAAATATCCCCATTGACAAAAAAGTAAACATCCATATAGACCGACCACACCCCTGTATCTGCATGAAATGGTTTGGTCCTGCCGTAGCGCACTAAAGAGGGGGGAGGGGGTGATCGCGTTCCCCCACCAGGAACCAAGATACCGCAGAAGACTCAAGCGGTTGCGGTTACATTCGGTCTCGACATACTATTTACACACTCCTACTGACCGACACTAGACTCACACACTGGCCACGGTTACATTCGGTAGCCTGGTGGGCGGTCTCCTCGTGACAGTCTAACTACCATGTAGCAACATTCATGTCTAACATTTAACTTAACAGAACTACCAAGCTAACATTAGGCTACGTGTATTTGTAGATGATATAATACTTTCCCCTTGGTAATGTAGCCTATGAATTTCCATGAACACAATTCTAAAATGCACGAGACATAAAGGCTTCTGCTATCGGTTGATAACTCAAACTTGCCGAGAACCTAGACACCCGTTTGATTACATAGACTCATGCATTAAGCACGGTTACGGTCTCGTTCAGTAGCCTGGTGCGCGGTCTCCTGGTGACAGCCTACCTACCATGTAACAAACATTTAACTTAACATAACTACTAAGATAACATGACGTGCATTTGTGTGATGTGATATCCATCGATAATGTAGTCTACGAATTTGTATGTACACAATCATCTAAGATGCATGAGAAATAAAGGCTTCTGGGATCGGTTGATAATTCAAACTTGCCAAGAACCTAGACACCTGTTTGAAAATAGACTCATGCAGTACCCTCGGTTACGGTCCTTACGGTCTCGTTCAGTAGCCTGGTGCGCGGTCTCGTCGTGACAGCCTACCTACCATGTAGCAACATTCACTTCTCTAACATTTAACTTAACATAACTACCAAGATAACATGACGTGTATTTGTACGTGATGTACTTCCCCATCGATAATGTGTGAATTGCCATGAACACAATCATCTAAGATGCACCACAAACCAGGCTTGGTTAATAACTCAAACTTGCCGAGAACCCAGACACCGCTTGATTACATGACTCGAGCGGGCCGGCCGGTTGCACGGTTACATTCGGTCTCGTTCAGTAGCCTAGTGCGCGGTCTAGGTAGCTCATTTCCTGATTGATTCTACCACCACCACTCCAGTGGAGGCGCTAATGAGCTAGATTACTACACACACAGTAGCAGAAGAATACCAGCTTCACACAACGGCACGAATGAAGTAAAAGAAAAAAACAGGAGTGAGTCGGTTCATTGACATATGGCACTCGAGTCTCCAGGGTTCAGTGAAACGAGTCGGGTTAATTAACCGGCTCTTCGGTCAGTTCATCAACACTATTGCAGATGCGGTAGAACTACAGTGACTACAGTGTTGTCAAGTAATGTTAAATCAAAATCTGGTTTTCAAAAAAGGAAAGAGAGGAAAGAGAGAGAGGAAAGACAAAGGAAAGGGTGTCAAACTGTAACCCAGTTTTTCACCAAGAAAGGTGGGTAGCCTATAGTCTGTGAGGGGTATTAACTTGTTGGCTTAATGTCCATAGTGAAATAAGCTAGCTAGCTACAGACTAGTGTTAGCCTACATTTAATCACCATTTAATCAGTGCAGGGAAACGTTTAGCAAGATATTCATATTAAATCATTGTCCCTGCCCCTTTTAGCAGACTTAACAACAGATGAGTCAGCAGCACCCCAGTCTCCCCCTAACTGTGCCCCTCCCTGTCCCAGTGAAGAAGGTGAGCAACATTGTGTTCAATGACATGCCAGTTAGCATCATAGCAGGGAGTCTGTGGGCATTTCTCTGCAGGGCTCTCAAGTGTCACGCATTGAGCGTGACAGTCACTCATTTCGGTCTTTTGTCACGCACTCCCGCCACACATTGTATTTCTCACACGGAAAAACTATTTATAATATATTTAATATGCCGCAGTGCCCAAAATGTCTCTGGCGCGCCGCTCTCACTATGGAACCAGCAGGAATCAAGCGCGTCTCCCCTGGAGTTCTTAGTCGAGCCTGCCACTTATCAGCCAGTCAAAAAAAGAAAGGGGCTACACAATAGCCAATCAGAAAAAAACACTATTGTCTCTGGGTAAGATTTCACGCAACAACCAATGAAAAAAAAGCATAGAGCAGCGTACAGACACAGACCCAAACGAGGCTCTGTGTCTGTCAGACGGTCTGAGATCTACCGTATCAGCAGAGCAATCACGTAATGCACAGCAGACTATGGTGCAGGTAGATTATTTTCTGAAATATAGTGAATATTATAACTTTATTTTTCTCAAAATATCACAACTCCTCCAAATCTCAGAGAAGACAGATATATTTTGAATGTGCACAAAGTTTTGAATATGAGCAGAAATCTTGCTCAAACTTAAAATATTACAGTCCAGGGGTTTATTAATGAATTAAAATGAATTCATGTATCATTGAGGTGAATAATTGTCATATGCACATTTAAGGAGGTTACTTCCTCAACAAAAGATGCAAAAGAGGAGGGAGGAGTAAATGATGCTTAGGCGACGTGTGTGGTGACTCAGATATAATTAGAAAAGTCGATCTACTGGAGAAAATAGATGAAAGCAATACAGAATGCCTGAGAGCCTTATTGCAATATATTCCATTATGTTTTTATATTTGTATTATAATCTATGTTTCCCTTTACATAAAAATATTTCCAGCATAAATTGATTCAGAAAAAGGTAGATATAGGTGCATACAAACTCACCAGAATGCAGGAAATGAAGTGTTTAATGCTCAAAATTCCCCAGACCCCCCGCATCATTAGTCACCATGTGGAAATGGAATAAATACTTTGTATTTAGTTGAATTGTCAGTGCCATGTGTCAAATCTTTTCTTCTGCAAGTCTGAGCAATTATTAATAACAAAAAAAAAAAAACCCATTCCCGCGATCCATCCAAACCAGTTAGGTCCTAGAGATGTGGTGACAACAGCTGCGCAGAGGGGGCCCAATTTCATTTTTTGTCATGGGGCCCAAAATTCCTGGTGGCGCCCCTGGTCACATGCATTATACTTTCTATGCATACACACATACACATGCACACTTTTCACCTGATAAGAAAAGACATGTTAAAATAAGGATTTTCTGTTGATGCAACAGTTTCTGAGAAAAAGAGCTTACTTTTACAGTAGTTATTCCCCACCACCTGTTTTTTCTTGTTCTAAATAGTTCAGCGTTTTCTCACCTGCCTCTGAGCTTTCATGGTTCTGGCTCTTGGGCTTTGTGAAAGCTGCTGCTTAGAGATTGTTTGCAGCCGCAGGCAACTCCAGCTCAGTTCCAGGGGAAAGGAAAAGCAATTCCATGCTTCGGCCACAGTGAATCCGTCTCTGTCAGTTCCGCTTCTTGATGCCCTCAAATCACATTCCCCCACCCATCCGCTCTCCCATCAGCCCTTGCTGTTCTGTGATCAGGGAGTGAGAGAGCATCAGCCTAGAAGTGAAATGAGGATGCGCTTTACATGCTCCCTTACCATACCATCCTCCTCGATGTCATTCACTTCTGTTCCCTGGCACTTGCAATTTCCCGCTCTGCAATGAAACTCCATACTTCATGCAGGAGTAGTCACAGCCTACAGTTGTGATATACCTCCTCCTCTGTCTATCAACCTTCATACGTCATTCGGTGATAAATAGACTTGATTCAAACTACTTTTATCACCTCAAATGCATATTTGTTCTCTAAAAAAGTGCAACCCGGGGTAATATTTCACATACAAAACCAGTTTTATTTGTTGTTTCATATTGCAATGAAAATATATTGTATAGAAACAAGCTTGTAAAATGTGCATATTAGTTTCTGCCCTGTTTGCCTAAAACAAAAAAAAAACTCAGTTTGAGTTTTATGCCCGTATTTAAAGAGATGAGCAGCTTTTGGAGTCTTTTGCCAAGATTCTGTTTTTCAAAACTATTAATACTTTGACACTTTATATAACAGATGTATGAATAGCACTCTCTTTACAAGTACAAGTATAAGTTGACATTCAGTTCTTTTCTTGGTTAGTTTGCAAGTCACAGAAGGCTGCAGTCCTTTCAGACATCTTGCAGTTAACTCAAGTGACATGTCAGCAAGTTAATGAGAGGAAACCTGTATATGTGAGCTCTTACAATAGGTCAGTTTAATTTGTCCTGCGGTCAATTCCTGACACCAACTGAATGCTGTGCAGTACATATTCATCCCTGTATGGGCAGAAATTCAAACTTCCATCTAAAAGTTTTACATCCCACTCATTTTACCCTCAAACTTGTGCATTTTATTGTCACTTCTTTTCCTGGTTACTAAAGTGGTTGATTTGCCTTTGTAGAAAACAGGGACACATCATTTTTGAAAGTGATGAAGGCACAGAATGATTGATGGCAGCATATTGGATGGGAAAATAACGTTCTGGACCGTTAATTTTACCGAGTCAAGGAAGCAGCCTCAGACTGTCAACACAGGAAATGAGTAGGATTTATCTCTGACCTAGTGTTGGGTAGCTCTCTGGCGCTGGATACATAGAGAGAGTACACAATGATGGGTTTCTAAGGTTGTGTAGTACACATTGTACAAGCTTTAAGACAAACATAGACATTGAAAGATAACATCATTATTGCCGATTGTTGTTGTTGTTGCAACGTTTTTTGGGAAAGCGAATATGAACAAAATGAGTAAAACGCACCAATTTTTGCATTTTCTTGACAGGTGTAGCAACAACATACGGTCAACTGATGATAGTTATACACTGTTGCGCTTCTAAGGTCAGAGCTGTTAATTAATGCCTGATAAATATATAAAAATCTATTATGAATCAGAGGTGTCACAGACATATAGCTTTTTATATGCACAGTACTTTGTTATATGCAATTACTGCTTAGTCATCTGAAAAACATGTCTTTGATATTCTATAGTCCACATCTGTATTTTAAATGAAGAAAACTTTAATAAATACACTACATAATATATAGGAATGTATTGTTATGGTACATACCCTTTATTTATATATATATATATATATATATATATATATATATATATATATATATATATATATATATATACATACATATATATATGCCCTGCAGGTTTTGGAGGCATCATAGCATCACTGTCAGGGATTTCTCTTTCAAATGTGATCGGGTTCCATGGGAGCAAAACAGACCTGATGTGAGCTGATGCACATATTTTCCCCATGACACTTCTGTCTCCTCTCGCATAAGTCACTGTCAATGACCCCCGGAGTCAGAAGAGAGGTGTGGGGGAATCATACACCCTCTCACGGAGCTGCCGATAAATCTCCCTGTGTGGTATGACAGCATCAGTGTCTCATCAGGGTGAGTACTGGTGGGCACAATTCTTCACAACGGTTTTTTTTTTTTAGAGTAATCTTAAGCCGCTTTCACGTAGGGATTCTGAAACAATGCCAGGTTCATTTATCCGGGTGACTTTGTGATTTTTGTCAGTCATACATTAGGTTTCCTATGTTTAAATTTGCAGAGGTCTTCTGTTAGGTTTTTTACTTGCAGTACATTTCAAATTTGGACATGCATTATCGGCTTGAATGCATTTGAAAAAGGGTCTTTAAAATTATTACGAGCAGAATTTTTGATAAAAGCATGACATAAGTTATCCTCTGTTATACCCTGGTTTGGGTGAATACTCCATTCTGATTGGGTGTCCATAAAAAAGCGTTCAGACATTAAACACTTAATTGAAAAAGAAAGTGTGAATCTGTTATTTCCAACACTGTGTCGTGCTTCAGTGCCTCGTCCTCTGAACACCACAGGATGGCGCTAACACACAAGCTGCAAGAAGTAAGTTACACGGCCCCTCTGAACTTACTTTGTGTCACAGCGAAAAACGTTCAGGCTGTGGCCGATGGATAATTGTTCGTGAAAATCTTTATATTGTTTTAGAGATAGTCTATATCCAAGACGTTTCACTTCCGGGATTGCTCCGTTGCCGTCGAAAATTCCGCTGGATGTCATGTCTCTTTTCAGCCGGATATCCGTTACCTTCCGTTTTGTTTGTGTTGGAATTTTAAACTCCGGTGGATTTATGAGGACTATGGTTAACTGCTCCTCAGATCTCTGCAGAGTAAATCCAGACAGCTAGCTAGACTATCTGTCCAATCTGAGTTTTCTGTTGCACGACTCAAACAACTTTTAAAAGTACAGTACTAGCTTTCCCTGTGCTTAGCGTTGCCCATGACAATGTGATTGGTTTAAAGAAATGCCAATAAACCAGAGCACGTTTTTCTCCTATCCCGGAATGCTGTGTGGACTAGCCAGACCCTCCTGCCCTGCGCTGTGGAGGAAGGTCTGGCAAAGCGAGACTATTTTGGGGACAATGACATGGCTGAATATAGCTAGCTTGTCTTGTTGTTAATCATACTGTCAAATTATATTTACTGATTGCCAACTGTACACAATGTTATTGACTTTGAATCTTGCTAGGATAGCGTTAGCTTTCTGGCTCGTAGCTGTCTGAGCTGAAGGGTTATATGGTCTGAGCGGACTTTATCTCCCATTGCTAAGGGTGGCAAGTCATATCTAAGGTCTGTCCTATTTACTGGAGCAGTGAACATTACAGCATTACGTAAGAACCTTATGGGATGGGAATGCTTGTTCCAGGTATTAGTCAAACCCTCAGGCGTAACTAGGGAAACAGTAATTGTTTGGAAAAACTTTAGATTTCGATTGTAAAACGCTTCAAAATATAAATTAATGGTTTAAAAAAATGTTATTTGGCAAGTGACCATGGTATGGCCGGCAACCGTCAGGATGGTTCACGCCTCGCCGTCATCCATTAATACCTGACAATGGACACCTCGGGCATTAGCCCTTAGATGTTGGCCTTTTAATTTTACAAAAATACATATTGATATTGGAAATTCAAATATATTTTAGTTTACCCCTCCGTCACTAATACTATTTCTAAACTGTGATAACTGCAATTCAAGAAAACTACCAACAAATAATTTATTAAGTGACTTACTGTATATCAACTAATTTGGTACTAATATGAAAACATGAACAAATACAAGTTATTATCATCATTATTAGAAACTAAAACAACTTAATAATATTTTGATATCCCATATGATCCATTGTTGGTGTTCCTGTTTTTTCCCCCATCAAAAGTACTGTATTGATTAATCTAATGTCATAATCAACACACAGACACATGTTTAAGTAATTTTCCATTTCCACTGTATGATTCAGGTTTAATAATAAGCCTTGCATATTTAAGACTCTTTCAAGCATATTCTCACATCTCTTTCCAGTTGGCCAATGTTATTATTTTGTCAAGGGTAACTGTGCATTGCGACTGATGAGGTAATTTTTTGGTTCCATCTGAATTAATGACCAATCACAGTGGTGTACACTGAACATAAGGACTGAGGTGTAGATCTGTTAATCAATAATTTGGTCTAAGTCAATCATTGTTCTGATTGTGGTGCCTAAGGATGGGTCTAAATTTGTCCCAAAAATATACTGTAGGCATACAAAACTAGTGCACACAAATAGTTACTGTATGTTCCCATTCTTTTCTCACAATACCTTTAATAAAAAAAAATCTGTTATAGTCTGAAACTTGCTAGTGACAGTCAATGTTGTATCAGAAACATTCAGATCATATCCGTATAGAAAAATGTATTATGTGTAGTTGCTTACTTATGCATATAACTATTATTAAATAGCTTTCTGCCACGCTTTACCTGCACCACTTGCAGCCACAGCTGCTTCCATTATGAGCATATGTGGAAGGCCAAAGAGTAGGTGTGTTTTTGCTGTCAGGATATATTCGGGTACAGCGGAGACTCTGAACAGACAACATCTCTGATTTTATCCATTTACTATTAACACCCTGTCAATCCCACAGACTCCTAATTTCAGAGAAAAATATGAAGAGAGGGCCTGAATGGTTGCTTCTAGTCCAAGGGCTTGAACTCAATCGGCGCTGCAGAAAAGCAGTGCCTCTACAAAGACCATGATAGAGAGACATTGTGACTCCTGGCAAGGTAGATTGCTACACAGTCACACTGTTATCCCCAGGGGAGTGGGGTGAACAACTGGAAACTCCAGCTATTATTACTACCTTGTTTGAAATTTCAGACTAGACATGACAGCAGAGTAGCAAGAGAAGGTGTCCATTGTGGCCTCAAAACAAAAGTGTAGTAGCTACATAACCTTTCAGCATGCTGCAAAAGTACAAGGCAAAATGTTGTTCCAAGCAAAAGCAAGTGTGAGTGGGATCCGCTACTTAAATATACTCTAATTTAGTTGGGTTGGCACAGCAACACCACTGCAAGATAAAATGAAATAAACTTTGTATTACTGTAGGAATCACAGCAACAAACAAAGGTCTCTGGAAGAGGTGATGTCCTGTAACTGCCACATATAATAAAGTTACAGTTTGATAGTGGAGGTGAGTGATGGCAGCTGATGAAATCACAGATCCAACTGGGGGTCTAGTCAAGAGGTTATATTATGATGCAACATGCTGTAATCATTTAAGTTTTTATTAGCATTGTTGGTTTTAGAACAATGCGTGTTGGTTAACAGTGTCTTCCATTAACAGTTTCCTTCATAATTGAACAGATCATAAGCCTACCAAAAGTGAGGTTGGATTTCTGTTACAAAACAGACTGTGAGCTAGAATGTGATTTTAGAATGTAAGATATCTCAGTACTTAGCAAAGTACTCTCCATAAACATTATGATCACTTTCTGATATTGGATAGTAGTTATAATTGACTTGGATTGTATTTTAACTCACTTTCTCTTTATGCTAAAAAGATCTTACTGTACATGAAATAATAATTGAAAATGTGAATCTGTGTGATTTGTTACACATTTTATTTGCCACCACCACCTTTAACACACACATGACAATCAACTGCTTACGACATAAACTTGTATGCATCTGCAGTGTGGTATTCCATGAAAACAGTTTTCTTGACCAATAGACCTTTTTCATAGCAGACATTTTGACTTTTCATTACAGGAAAAGCCCCAGGTGTATCTAATAATGTAAACTGTCCCTTTCAGGTGTCCCAGACAGCCATGCCAGCGAGCCAACATGCACAATACCAATGATTGTTATTAAGTACACCTGTGCTTTCCTGCTCTGACATGGCAAAATATCTGCTGTGAAAAATGTCCTACATTT
Source organism: Sander lucioperca (assembly GCF_008315115.2). Taxonomy (NCBI): domain Eukaryota; kingdom Metazoa; phylum Chordata; class Actinopteri; order Perciformes; family Percidae; genus Sander; species Sander lucioperca. Next base: position 29,911,116 of record NC_050182.1, read on the forward strand.
GGATAAATGTGTTTTAGTTGTCATTGTTCACCATGATACTGTACAATGTTTTTGTCTAATAAACTAACTGTATAATTTTTTGTCCTGATAATTAAGGCTCAAGTGATTTTAATGAATTCAGTCAGAGGCACCACATGGTGCAACGTGCTACTGACAGGGGTGCTTTAAGCTGCAAGCATCATCTCTCAGTATGACAAAATAAATGGTAAATGATAAATGCTCTTTTGTATTCTTCAGAAATCTGAAGGGAAATCAACATTAATACTTTCATTTCAGCCCAACTTCCAAGATAATCTATTATTTTGATCACACAGATTTAATTGGCTATTCATGTGACAAAGATTTCATTAATTTAAGCAAGATTAGTGCATGTTTGGATTTGTTGTCGAGGCCTCCAAATCAAATCCAATTAAGAATTCCTGAAACGCAATGGGCAGTTCCAATTAGAGTCTATAAAGCACAACTTTTATCAAATAAATAAAACCTGCTTAACTGTTTTTTATTAGAACACAGAAAAGGAGACAGTAATTGTCGCACAGAAAAAAGCTCTGGCAGCATTTAGTCCTACTCTATCCGGGACAGATGGCCTAAAACCACATAGATCTACTCCAGAAGCAGCATATCTAACCACACATTTAATAGTCTGTGCACACAGGCTAAACCACCTGCAAAGCCTTTTTGCATTGGCTTTATGAAGATATTGTGTCTTCGATATGTGCAGTGCCAGAAAAATTGACGGTCTAAAACAAGATAGATGACGTTGATTGATATCCAAAAAGCCAGTTATTATAATTTTGCATAAAAAACTATAAACAATCTTACAGGTATTTAAGTTTATTTTATTTATTTTTTTTATCAATCAAGCAACCTTGAAGGTATAATGACGTAGGAGTTTTGTTTTGTTTTACCTTCAAACAAGATTTAATTCAGCATATTACAACCTTGCAATAACAATATAATTAACCTTGCTCCATCCTCAGAGTTCAACAGTCTGGCTGACAGCATGATGCAGTGGTTATGTGACCAGGACATTACAAATAGAGACATAATTAAAAAGGGATAGATCTCCAACCAGGGCTTCTATAATGACCCTTCACCAAAGACATAAACAATGTTATAACTGTGCCAACAAAATCTCCATCAAGATCGGGGTGTAATTAACAGGAACATCATAAATGTTAAAATCCATTGATCTTTCCATTTTACCACCCACAGCTGGACCCTGTAGGCTCAAGCCATTAGTTTTCTGACTAAAGCATTGTAACAAATAGCAATTTGGATGCTCACAGGCTCTGTGAAGCAAATCTCTAAACATCAAAGCATGGTTATGTCAGAAATTGTGATAAAAAGAGCAAAAAGCCAGGAAAACCTTCTGAGGAAAAAGTAATCACCTGAAATCCAGCCCCTTTGGTTTTCCACCTGAACTGAAGTTGAAGTCCTTGAGTCGTTATTGCTGCACCATCTGCTTTGGATGCTGTAGGAAGTGAGGCTCTCCATCTGTTGAATCTAAGTTTCCTCATCCTCAAACAGTCTGCTCTTTTCTGGAGTACCCAGGTGTTCCAAATCCTTTTAAAAGGACAAGCGGTTCCAAGTATGGACTATATACATTTTAAAATACCATATGCTCACTCTACTCCTCTACTGTTGCAAAATTAAAACCATGCTGTAAAAATACATTGATTGGCATATTTCTTCTTTCTCTTTTTTGACAGCAATTAGATTCACATTTCTCAACAGCAAATGAAGCTGGCAGAGAATAAAGGTACAGTGATTTTGTTTCAACCACTCTCTGAAGCACAGCTAAAGACAGCCTTTTGACAAGACCTGTTATGGAAATGCGGTGGGAAGAGTGTGTGAGAGACAGACAACCCCTGTAATCTTGTCTGTTGTCGAAGGCTGGTCCTCTGCTAGGTGAGAGAGGGATGATATCACACAAAAAGACCCCTATCTATCCAGCACACCCTCATATCCATAACCGACTGCTAAGAACAGGGCAGGTTGGGTTTTATGCTACTGAAAGCCTCACTCTTTGAACTACAATAGTCAAGTATAATTTAGCTGCTATAATGGACTTCATGGTTGTGTTGGAATATTGTCATTGAGAGGAGGTTTGCATTTTAAGCATACACGCTCTGGAACAACACCAATTCTGTTACAAAAGCTTTTTGAGTTAAAAATCACTGGTGTTTTTCAGCTGTCACCGAATCATTAAAAGGCTCTCTAAGGGTCAAGGTTTTGACAGGATACCATTTTTGCAGGCATTTTAATATTCCAAATGCTTTTATTATCCCAATGAATAAATCATCCAACACTTAAAACAGCAACACCTTAATTAACAGTGGAATCATGTCTCACTGCATCAATGGATTTGTAATCACAAGCAGCATTTTGTGACATTTCTACTATTCAGCCATGTGAATGCTTAAAGCAACATTATCAGCCAAACTTGAACTTGTTTCTATATGTTCTGTAGCTGTGTAAGTAAATAAGAAAGTTAAGAAAATACAAAGTGAATACAATTAGCTTGTTGTAGAAATACTGAGACATTTTGGGAAATAGGCTTATTCCCTTGATGAATATGAAGCTACCACCAGCAAAAAACTAGCTAGCCTGGCTCTGGCCAAAGATAACAATGAACATGTTATATCTATTTGCTAACAGTAATCTGTACAAAAAGCTGAGTATAAAAATGACATGTTGCAGTGTCACTTGCGATTTCCTGTTCGTGTACTAAGCTAAGCTAATCGGCTGCTGGCAGTACTGTAGCGTCACATTTACAGACTTGAGAGTGGTATCAATCTTAAATCTCAAAAAACACTTAGAAGTTATCTACATAAGAGTGACATGACACTGTCATGACACATGAACGCTAACCCTAACTTGTCATGACAAAAACCGAATGACACTAAATGACAGAAGCGTTATGTCATAAACATTTATGACTTGTTTATAATGTTTATGACAAGTTCATGATAGTGTCATATCACTCTTATGTAGATACCTTCAAGTAAAGTGTAACCCAATCTTCTCACCTACTGTAAATCTCGACAAGAAAGCAAATAAGTGTATTTTTCAAAAACGTAACTATTCCTTCAAGCATACACATAATCTTAAATAATGTAGTGTCTATACAGTATGCTACATGCTACAAAGCCAGAAAGCCACGGGTAACTGACCTTAAACTGCCTGCTCAGGAGAAACTCTGGCCAGTTACTATATTTTATCACCATGTTACGGGCATGTGGCTCATTGCTGCGGGGCTGAATGTTAGTACAATAGACTCTACTCTATCAGATGAGATGACAAACCTGATCAGGGGCCAATGTCTCAGTCACAGCATCCTGCTGGTCTATTGCCCATGTCCACAGAGCTTCTTTTTGACTGCTGGAGGGAACGCAACAGTCCTCTAACACCTGTCACAGCCAGAAAATTGTCCTTCACAGCAGTAGGGTGAGCAAGCAGCCTAGAGGTCTGAAACAATATCACAAGTCCAATGATTTTATTTATAGCTTTAATACAAGGATGAGTTCTTCCTCTTAGTCTCATCCCTGGGGCTTATGAGGTCGACGCACAGTATCGTTCTGGCAAATGACATTCCCAGAGACAATGACCCATGGCCTTAAAACAACAAAATGAGCATAAAAATGACCTTCTGGGCCAATACTAGTAAATGTGTAAATGGTGTAACTTGAGTAAGCATGTGTGGTTATGTGTCACTCTATATACAGTAAGCCTACATGCATATGTATTCTGTGCATGTACACCTCCTTCATGCCTGAGTGCCTCCCTCTGTGTGTTTCATGGGACGCTTTTTCAAGGGTGAAATGGTGCCTTTTTAGAGAGAAATCGGCAGATCCAGGCAGAAAGATAACAATGCACCTATACTCTTTTAAAAATAAAAATCTTCTTTGTCAGTCATCCATTTTGCTCGGCATATTTGCACCCTGCTGTTGCCTTTCAACTTAAACTGACAGATTCCCATCATTCCTACACACAGCAGGATGACGATGGCAAGAACATTTTATTTGCAGCAAAGATGCAAAAATACAAAAACATACATATTACAATATGCCTCGCACTAAAAGGTGTCACGACGTCCAACCCAATGTAGCACCGTGAACCAAGTGAGAGAGATGTCAAACTGTCAGCTGTTTTAGCCAGTCTGCCTCTCTGGCCTCAGGCCCACTCACCCATAGCTGTATTTATTCTTGCCTTTCAGTGTCCCAGTGACTAATACCCTTCTTCCAAGAGGTTGTAGGAATATACATGAGTAATAGATCTCCTGGGAATTGATATATTTTTTTATTCATATGTGTGTGCTATCAATTGACATGTGTCTGTCATGTCACGGTGATTATGTTAAAGATTAAAGCCACAAATTCCCCGTTGAAGCAATAGAAGAACCTGACTAACAGAAACCATGACCGCTATTCAACTAATGTATAACCACAATACCTGAGGGCTTTGAAATGTCTGATGTAAAGTGAATGTACAATAAATATGAGAGAAAAGAAGAAGGACTTTCTGCTGCAAATGAACACACTGAAAAGTACTGAATGCACACTTTTCACAATATTTTAATACACTGTAAAAGTATGAAGTAGTTCTCCAAGGTCTTGAAAGTATAAATGTGCTTAGATTCAACCTTAACTAAAGGCGTAGAGTTACTAAAGACAGCAAAGGTGGCACAGTGAGTGAATGTCCTACTTGTTGTCCTACTGCTGTACTATACTTCTATAGGCTACTGCCCCAGCCCGCTGAGCTTTTGAACCCCAAAACGTGCAATTTTAACCTTTTTCTGAGGGAGAAATAAAGATTTCATCTTAATATTTTTCAATGTTCATACAGTTGCAATATATACAATATATATACATATTGTAGAGTGGATACAGGACATCAAGAATACATAATCTGCCATAAGTAACAGGAGTTTCTGTATGCAGATTTGAATATCAAATAGGAATAGAATCTGCTGAGATTTGAGATGAAACCAAACAGCCACATAGTCGTCAGTGGCTTTGATCAGCTACATACAAATCCCCAGCTGTTGCTGAAATCCCTAAGGAAGGTATTTTCCCATTCTTTACAGATAGCGTTGAAAACTAAATTTTTATTCAAGCATTCTTGAGGAGGCCATACACATTCTTTTCTCCTTATTCCTGTATCACTGTGTTTTATAATAGCATTGGAAATTCATTATTTAAGTCCTTTTAAATATTCACGTCACTTGTCCTAAAGCCAAATTCATGTTTGAGCTAGACTCTGAAACATGCAAGGATTATGGATATTTACTATTTTAGGTGAGCTGCTCAGAGGGCCCAGGATTTTTTTCAGCAGCAAACCTGAAGTGTCTAAATGAGATGTCAAGTTAGGATCCACTCGAGTTAAAAAGAAAACGGTGCTGCGGAGCTTCTGTCAGCAGCATTTAACAAGTCTCGCTTTAATTAGGAGTGTTTCAGTACAATGGTCTGAAGCCAGGCTGGAGGATGTTGCATTTATTGAAATCATATATCGCAAAGTGAAGCACGTCTCTTTCTCATCTTTCTTACTCCCTCTCTCTTTCTTTTTGCCCTCCCCTCTCCAAAGTGAGACACCACTGGAAGGCTTTCTATCCTTGGGGGAGTGCTTTACATAAACAGCCAGAGCTGGTAGAGAGCACTCTGTATTGAGCTCTCAGCTCTTTCAATTTCTGCGTTATAATAGCTTTCACAAACATCATCAGAAATCCTCTGCTGGCAATAATGGACCTCTATTCAATTGCTGGCTCACACATATTCCACCAAGTGACATTGCCTGGTCTTTTGGACATCGTAGATAATATTATCTTGGTTGCCCGTGCAATCATTACATTTCTAGCACACGCTGTGTATGATCAGTAAAAATGCGCGCGCGTGCGCACACACACGCACGCACACACACACTTTTCAGGCAGGTTGCATTAAAGTAATTAAAGGTGTGCACACATAGTACACAACATACACTCAATTTGTGAGGATAATGAAAAAAGGACAAAATAGGAGCTGTTTTCCACAGGGTTAGGTCATGATCTGAGGCTGATTAATCAAATACCTTCCACCGAAGGTAGCAACAAAGGTTAAGTTACTGAAAATATATCTTACTATTCTTCTTACTATGTGTAGGAGGGTTCTTTAAAGGAGGTAATATTCTTTGATGAAAGGGATTCCTGTGGTGGCTTTTAGAATTTAAATAGAGCTATTGGACTGTGTTGATACTGAAAATGAAAAATACCAAATGCAGAATACCAAAATCATAGATACTTGTGAAGAGGAAAGTAGATAAGATGACTCAACCCCACTGCCTCAGAGTCACTCCTTGTTTAGTCTATATCCTTCGCATTCCACTTCCGGGATTGCTCCGGTGCTGCAGGAAATTCCACTGGATGCATGTATTTTCCGTTTCCTTCTACTTTCTTTGTGTTGGAATTCGGTGGATAGATGAGGACTATTGTTGACTGTTCCTCAGATCTCTGCATGGTAAATTGAGCCAGCTAGCTAGACAATCTCTCAAATCTGAGTTTTCTCTCGCACAACTATTTTGCAGCGGCTCTGTGCGAAGTTTAGCACCGCCCATAGAGCACGTTTTCCTCCCATCCCCGAATGCTGTGTGGAGTAGCCAGACTCTCCTTCAGCACGCTTTGGAGGAGGGTCTGGCAAACTACTACTACTACTACTACTACTACTATTCCTCATTCAACTCTTGATAATTAGCATTGTTTACTGTAATGCTGTAACTTTTGAAAGAAGTGATATAATCCTCCTTTTAGAAAAAAAAAGTTAAATTCATAAGCGTTAAAATACACCCTTAATCACTTCGGTCCTTCTTAGTGACAAAAATAAGTCTGTGTGAGCGCATGTAATGTTCTTTTTTACTTTTGGTCCACGAAGAAACAATGATAGGAGGACTAAGCTTTTCTAATGATAATCAACAGACAATTAGTGGTCGTTTCAGGTAAACCTTTGAAAAATAATTCTACTCAACTTCATCTGCATCTTGCTGGCCACAACCTGTTACTTAGTAAGATGAGGATTCCAGAAAAACTGAGAAAACAACAACAAAAAGTGATGTCTCCGAGCATTTCACGTTCACAGATGAAATCTTTCTCTTTTTAGAAATATTCTCTAACAGTGTTAATTTTGTTAAATTGTATGTTTTATTTTTTCCAGTCCACATTTCAGCTTTGTGATTTACCACTCTTGATGACACAGCAAGAGAGAAAGACAGACAAAGAGCAAACAGATTTTGCTGAACATACCAAAAAACACAACGGAACACAATGTAATTGCGGCCATTACATTACACTGCACTACTCCAGGTTTCCCGCACAGATTTTACTGATGCCTGAGGGGAAGCAGTTCTGATGAAAATCATGTAATTTGTCTGCTCAGGCTTATTTTATGTGTTGGTTCAATTGTGCTGCAATAAAATGTAAACCATTTTTTCCAAACAAAAGAGCAGGCACTTAAAATTACAACAGTCTCATTTCTTTCAGCTTCATTTTAATTATATAGTGACAAAATATAATCAGTGATACACATGTTGTTAACCAAATGGAAAATGTCTCTGTTCTGCCTCTGACTGAATATTTACTGGCTACACAACCATTACAGTAATATTGTGTATATTATTTTATTGCTATTTATCAAGATGGTAAATAAATATATAATACTGGGAGAACAAATGGAAATTATATTCCAAAATAATGTAATTTGGTTTTATATGTAAATCATGAATGTGACACTAATTGACAGTTTGCAAAAGCCCTCCCCCAAACAGGGATTATCCAATCATAGTTAAGCAACTGTAACTAGGCTAAGTTGCATGACAAGCTTTGTTTTATTCAATATTAAATAAATGAATAAATACATAAATTAATGAATAAATACATAAATAAATAATGCCTGTGTTCAAAATGCCTTTGAAATATATCATGAAATAAATAAATGAGGCAATAAATACATAATGAAATAAGTGTAAATATGCATATACAAATGAATCAATTGGTTAAATAAATCTATTAAAAGATTTTACTTTTACTTATTTCATGGTACTTTTATTTAATAAGTCCACGTTTATTTATTTCAAGAGACCTTTATTTCATAAATCCACATTTATTTATTTCTGTGGACTTTTATTTCTTAATGCCACATTTATTGATTTCCCTCTATTTATTTCCAGTTCTTATATGCAAATCAGGGGGCGTGGCTATCTCTCACATTCAGAACAGATCCGTGGGCAAAAAAAGGCTGGCGAAGTGAGAGTGCGGACATAATGGAAGACATCGGTGGGCTCCGAGATAGCATGCTATCATTAGCAGATCAAATTGATCAACATGGTTTATAAGCAGATACTATTTTGGCACATATTGAAGAATTTTTGGAAAATACTAGGGCGGATAAGTGCTCTTCAAGAAATACACATAGACGACGAAGTTTTAAATAGTTTAAGACTGATTGAGCACCGTGTTCGTGTGGAAGATGTCCAAGTCCAAGAAGTCAACGTTACCATTGGTACTACAAGCACAGGTGCTGGATGCCCGCCTCTGGATATTCCAGGCGACATGCTGGCTAACTTTGTGTTGTCCGGTCTATCAACCCGAAAAATCGTGGATCATCGCGGAAAATAAGGAATAAAAACTATATGACTCAATTGACAATGTATTAACTTAATATCCACTGAGAATTGAACTTCCATGGCCCCTGTCTTTTCTGAAAATGTCAGCAAACACGTCACAACCAACCGGTGTTAAACGATGAAGCCAATGAAGAGCCAAAAACTGCAGTTCCTCGAATGGCCACTTGAAGTTGGTTTCAAAAGGGAATCAATCCCCATAGACCCCCCCATGTTAAAATGCTCAACTTTACAGCAGAAATAAACATGTTTACAGCCTGGTACAAAAACTGTTTTGATCTCTATAGCTAATTCTCCCCTTTATGACAACTCACATGTTTAAATTATATTCAGGTTTAAAGTTCTGCATAACTAAGGACATGCCGGAGCCACTTTGAGTCACAGTAGGCTGCCATCACAGGAGGCAAGCATAGACTGTAGGCTCTATTCGGCCCACCTCAGCTCCATCTACAAGCCACCTCTTTGCCCATTTTTGGATGACCCGGGAGTTAGGCGACGTCAGGCACTACCAAGATGGCGACAGCCGGAGCCACCAGGACCCGCCCACTATGAGCTTCATTTTGGCCCTTCAGAAACCTATGGGTGACATGACATGGAGACTACGTCCATATTTTATACAGTCTATGGTCACAACTTGTGAACTCTGAGAAGTCCTGTTCGAGTTGTATTTCTGGACCAGAGTTTAGGCTAATGTTATAGGGTGGCTCGATTTTCAGTTGCGTGTCCCGAGTCCCGACAAAAGCCTGTTGGGACGCTAAAATGTCCCGGTTTACACCAACCACTATGAAATTGTCCCGACTGTCAGCGATTACATAGCCAACGTGGTCTTATTATAGCCCGATCATTAACTAAACCCATGTAGAAAGACTAATAAAGCGTCCAGCGTATTATTTTAACAATGTGTGTGTGTTTCAGTCAATTGTAGTGGTCTGCGTCTGCATAATCTGTGCAGCCAGCGTTACAATGTATATTTGTAAACATTGTTACAATGCCTCTTCTTATCTGTCTCATTTTAACCAGTCCCTCCAGGATTTCGCTGCCTTTTTTTGAGATTGTTGCGGCCCAAAATGCCTGATTTTGCGGGAGCTGTCTTCAATTTAGGTCATTGTGTTGTCTCATCTCCGGTTTTTCCTGCATCCACCGTGTGTGTTTGTGTGTGTGTGCGCGTGTCAGTCGTGGGGGGAACTGAGCAACAGCCCCGCCCGCTGCAGAGAGCCGACAGGATTGAAACAGCAGCAGCTTCAGCGACTTGAGTGAAAAAACGTTACAGCGTACATTAATGTTAAAATGTATACAGGTTGGCAGGAAAGGTCTTTCGCTGTACGTTTTGTTGGTAAATGTGAGATGTTCGAGTCACACACGTCTCATCTTCATATCAGAAACAAGGAACAAGGCGACGTACGCAAATTGTGATTTGAACACAACTTGTGCATAATGATGTACCCACCTTACCTAATGCTTTAGTTGATGTGTTGTTCATGCATAAGGTCATGAATGAGAGGCTATGAACTCATGTCACCCGATGATTCATAAGATATAAAGGAATGAAGTAATGCACAAATCATGAATTAATTCATGCATGAATTCATAATTCATGTACCCTTACCGTAAAGTGTTACCATAACTTTAGTTCAAGCCTGTGGCAGCAGTTCCAAATAATTTGTTTAGTGCAGGGGTCTTCAACGTTTTTTAAGCCAAGAACCCCTGAACTGAGAGAGAGAGACGGATCAGGGACTCCCTAATATTGTATACAATTAAGTTGCACATTAAACTGGGCCTACACTTACATGTGTGTGGCCTAAAGACTTTATATATACCTTTTTTTAGTGCAAAGAATACAAAGCTATTAAAATAAAAAAACTGTTGGCATGATTTTATAAATCATGTTTTATTGTTAAATGTGGCACAGTAATATATCCCTCCAGGATTTCGCTGCCTTTTTTTGAGATTGTTGTGGCCCAAAATGCCTGATTTCGCAGGAGCTTTTGTAAAAAATTGCGTTATAAGTTGCGATGTATGTTTGTTGCAACGAAGTTGCGGGAGACAGTGAAAGTTGCAAAAAAAACGTAGCGATTTCTTTTTTGTATAGTTCTTTAAAAATAAAAAGGTAACTTGTTTTGGGGAGAATAAAACTACTCTGGGCTGAGATTTCCTAGTAACCTTACCAAAAAGGCTCAGGATGCTGCAAATGTTGGTATAATATGAAAATGGCTGGTGAAAAAAAATAATAATTTATTGAATGAATCAAATTTGAACATATCTGTCACTGTCAGTGACTTGTTGATCTTTACATTGTTAGTTAATTTCCTAACCTGTCCAGGGACACACATTCATATGGTTTGATGAAGTACTGACTTTAACTTATCATTGCACTTACAATAATGAGCGTAGCTGTCCTCAATTTAGGTCAACGTGTCGTCTCATCTCCAGGTTTTTCCTGCATCCACCGTCTGTGTGTCTGTGTGTGTGTTTGTGTGTGTGTGCGTGCGTCAGTCGCGGGAGGAACGGAGCAGCAGCCCCACCCGCTGCAGACAGCCAACAGCCAGGATTGAAACGGCAGCAACTTCAGCGACTTTTAAATCGTTACAGTCTACATTGATGTTAAAATATATACACGTTGGCAGGACGCTCTGAAATGTTTTGCACGGTCTTTCGCTGCGACATCGTGAATCAGAGGGACTGAGTATGTTAGATGTTGTATGTTAGATCTTTAGGAATAACTGTATCTGTGGATGACTGCCTTACCTATAGGCTAGTAAGCCTATCATCAATGTGTTTTTTTCACAAATAGGCATATAATAATAGGTTGGATTCATGTTAAGACATTTACATTTTTGAAAAAAACTTTCAACAAAATGAACAATAATTTGGTGGCCCCCCTGCAGTAACTCTGAGGACCCCCTCAGATCTCTGGTTTAGTGCCATGCAATGAAAAATAACTTTTCACAAAGGTTTTCACAAGTTCAGTGGGTGCATTTTCCAAAAGAATGCTTTAATTCTGAAAAATAAAGTTGGTCCTACACGAAACTCACTCAATGTCTTTTAATATTATTTCTTAGATATGTAGGCTACATCTATCTATAAATTTCAGGAGCGTCTGTCTATGGAGCTAAAAGAGTCTCAATAAAGATAAATGCACACACTACATTCACATATGCACACACAGGATTCATAAATACACACACAGGATACACAAATGCGCACAAAATTCACAAATACACACACAAAATTTAAAAAAGCACAGAAGATTCACAAATGCATACAAAATTCAGAAATGCACACACAATTCAGAAATGCAAACAACATTTACAAATGCACACAAGATTCAGAAATGCACACGACAAGATTCAGAAATGTTTTTCTGATGCACACACAAATATTTCTTGATTTACAAACTGCTTGCGGTCTGTGAACTTCACTGCATTTGCGTGTGAATTTTGAGACTGCCCTGACTTGGCTCGACACACAAATGCCTTTTTTTAAACAGGGAATGATCTACAACCAATCAGATATCTTTCTTGTTTTAGCCAATCACAAGAACGCACCCCACGTGGGGGATTGTTTACTTATAAACCAATCACATGAACGCATTCACACAGCGCTGCGGGCACGAGCTAGGTGGTGTAGTCATCCATTCTGGTAGTAATTCACGTAATGTTTCGCAATGTTTTTAGCTACCCCAAGGTCTTATAAAGCTAACTATGGCGTCCAATTTCAATTGAATGCATTTTTGTGAACATTAGGGGTTTCGTTTCAGAGGTCTAAGAGGAGGCTAGCTAGCTCTCATTGATAGAGCTCCATCCAGCTGCAAGCTCGTTTAGTTCTAAGAACTGCAAAGATCCCTCCGGTCGGAAAGCCCCTCATGACTCCACCGCGCTAGCCCGCGCCCGCACCACATTCATATAGCACTGTGTGAACGCGTTCATGCGATTGGCTTATAAGTAAACAATCCCCCACGTGGGGTGCGTTCTTGTGATTGGCTAAAACAAGGGAGATATTTGATTGGTTGTAGATCGTTCCCTGTTTAAAAAAAGGCATTTGTGTGTCGAGCCAAGTCAGGGCAGTCTCAAAATTCACACACAAATGCAGTGAAGTTCACAGACCAGTAGTTTGTAAATCAAGATATATTTGTGTGTGCATCAGAAAAACATTTGTGAATCTTGTCCTGTGCATTTCTGAATCTTGTGTGCATTTGTAAATGTTTGCATTTCTGAATTTTATGTGCATTTCTGAATTTTGTATGCATTTGTGAATCTTCTGTGCTTTTTAAATTTTGTGTGTGTATTTGTGAATTTTGTGCGCATGTGTATCCTGTGTGTGTATTAATGAATCATGTGTGTGCATGTATGAATCCTGTGTGTGCATATGTGAATGTAGTGCGTGCATTTATCTTTATTGAGACTCTTTTAGCTCCATATCTGTCTGTCTGTCTGTCTGTCTGTGTGTTATGCGCATATCTCTCGAACCGTTAGACCGATGGATTTCAAACTCGCTCTAGCTGCTGGCCACTCCCCCTCTCACAATGAGGACCAGAGACAGTGAGCAACAGAGCTTTGGCAGCTAAAATGTGACATACACCTCAGACCCACAAAAATGTGTAAAGTTGCACTACTTTGTACGGAGCCCCGGAGGTGACATGGAGGAAAAAAAAAAAAACTAAGGGAAAACATGGAGGAAAAAAAAAACGAAGGAAAAAAAAAAAAAACATGTACTGGGGGAAAACACTAACTCAAGATCTCGAGTTTGAAACTCGAGATCTTGACTTTCAAACTCAAGATCTTGACTTTCAAACTCAAGATCTTGAGTTTGTGATGGAGACTCGAAGAACTCGAAAACCCGAAGTGATCCAGTCCAGATGTCAGCAGAAGGCGGAGATTTCCGGCCGGGGGCAGCGTGTCCTCCCCCGGGCAGGAACACAGCTTCGCCTCGTTGCTGCACCGGTCCCAGCTAATCCAGATGGCAGCGGGAGGTGGAGACTTCCGTGGCTGGCTGCAGCGTGTCCTCCCCCGGGCAGGAACACAGCTTCGCCTAGCTGCTGCGCCGGTCCCCCGGTCATGTCCACCAGACTCCCCTTAAGAAACCTGTGATTTAAACTTTAGCAGGCTGTAAGAGTCCGCTCTGCTCAATCCTGGTACTGGTTCTGCCGGGCTTCCCTTCCCTCCAGCCGGCCCAGTACATCCTGGGCCTCCAGCTTCTTGGTGTCGGTTTTGGCTCCCAGGAAGCAGGCAGTGAGCTCCGGATCCTGCAGCCGCAAATGGACACAAACCATTTGTCACAGCAACTGGCACTAATATCATTGGAAAGCTTAGATTCTGGTTGAGGTGGTTGTGCCAGCCATGCCTTTGGCTGAGTTCCTATTTGTCAGAGGGAGAGCAGGAGTGCTGTTGTGAAGAAGTTGGTAATTTGATGGCGCAGATTAACACTTTTGCATGCACTATAGAGCTCAACAGTAACCGCCCACTTTTTTACCGCTCTGACTCTGGAAGTGTTTTTCCCCATTCAATTGTTTCATTGACGTTTCGAAAATTGCTTATATATAGAGTTTTAAGTCTGGAACCAAGCCAATCAGCTACGAGATGAATAGTGAGAATAACACATTTGATTCGACGCAAAAAGAACATTTTGAAAACGGCAAAAAAGGCAAAGGTACAAGACAAACTATCATAGCTTCAATGGTAGAAGCTTGCTCTAGCCGTTCGCGGTTTCGCAGGTACGGTAAACATTTCTATGGTAACAGCGAGTTGGACCAATCAGAGACGTTGCTGTTATGCTTAGGATTGTGGGTAGTGTAGTTTTTCTCCATAAGATCGTGGATAAAACATGTTTTTCTTAAAACGAGGTTGATTTCATACGGACTTCTAGCTTCTACAGGAGCAGAAACCTTCGTTTCACAACCACGTAGCTCGGGGTCAGTCTACCTCGGATGGTTTAGACATTATGACTGATATTCTAAATCCTTATGGAGAAAATCAAAGGGATTTTTACTTCCGGTGTCGGCTGTGGGCAGGACTGTTGAGGTCTATATCCGTGTCACATTCTCATTAGGGGCTGAGCCCCCCTACAGGTCTAATCCTAGAATCGCCCCTGCTGCTACTTCATACTTGTACTCCACTAACACCGCAGAGGGAAATGTTGTAATGTTTACTGCACTGCATTTGTCTGACAGCTGTTGCTTTATTGCTACACTCTGGGCTTGTTTCTGCACCAGCTCATTGATGAGTTTCGGATACAATTAAAACTATTGAGGAATTATTTTCATTTGACATTGGTCCAGTATTAAACGAGATCGCTGCAGTGGCAACGGCAAAACAAGCTACAATGTAAGTTAATAGGACAATTGTCCAGCTTGTATTTACGTTCATAAAAGTGCTTGTTTTGCCACTTTAAACCCACCAGACTCAATGTAAATAAACAGTAATTTTAGCATCGTAAAATGGGCATTCTAGAAAATCTCTGAGCTCTGAGCAGCGCTTGCTCTGGCTGTCTTGAGCCTGCGCGTGTAGGGAGCACGACTATACGTTTGGTCAATGTTTTCTTTCTTTCATTCCAATTTCGGGTCTGTAAGTCACAGTGAAAACCGGGGACATTTCCGGGGACAGCTCCAGCCGGGGACAGGTCACCAAAACCGGGGACGTCTAGTCACCCTAGCGCAAAGTGTCCCGGTTTTAGTTCCAGGAAATCTGGTCACCCTATAATGTTAGCATCTCTGTGCTGCTCTTTATTGAATTGGGGGAAGCTGACACTCCAGCAACACAAACACACAATATAGTGTTTGCCACACACATCAGGTTTCATCGTGTTTTAAAAGGAGTTAGTTTAAACTAAATTAAACAGTCAGCCAAAGGATACATTTTAAACCAACTCATGGAGCTAACATTAGCTTCCTTAGCTAGCTAGTTACTACTGATAACTGCCAGACACATTTAAGCCAGTATCAAAGTCACCGGTCTCCGGCTAGAAATAAGGTCTGCTTTTGTCTACCTCTCTCTGAAATCTGGGACCCACTTTTCAACAATTACCCAGAATTGTGAGTGGGTGCAAGAATGGAAAGCTTGACAGACAACTGGTCAACTATGGCAAGAGGTCAAAACAGATAGAAGAGAAGTGGGTGTTTCAGACAGATGGTGTGCTTTGTAAAGATGAAAGCAAACTTTGTCCATTTCCTTTCCTCACAATGAAGATGAGCCATGAAGAATAACATCTCTCAATGCCAAACACAGATGAATCTTCACAAAATCAGAGAGTTTATGCAGAGGCGAGTGGCTCTCTTCTAAGGCCAAACATTTTGGGCCCTATTTTAACGATCTGAAACGCAAGTGTCAAACGCCAAACGCAAGTAGGTTTGTGGGCGGATCTCAGGAGCGGTTCACAGCCGAGGAGACCGAAGTTCGCTATTGATTTTTCTTTTTGACAAAATATAAATAAAGAAATGTCACAAAAACATACTTTCCGATGTTTTGGGCTCACTCTCACTGAATCACGAGGTTATGAATGCATGGTGATATTTTTGCAATGTAGTCTAACATTAGACCAAGATTACCTCACTATAGACGATGCAGCTCTTCTGTCTCTCCTCTCCCGTGCTGCTGCTCGGGCATTTGGGTTAAGTGGCATCGGCACATGCAGTTCAACATCACATCTCAAGTCCTCTAATATTTCCTCATTTATGTCATCAACACATCCATGATTCATGGAAATGTTGTGTAAAACAAGATCATATTTTCCCTTGTATTTATGTATGGTTTGCGAAAATGGGAACTGCTGTGTCCGTGAGATGAGAGAAGCAAAGTGTATGTGCGGTGTGCACACTCTACATTACGGCCAAGCATGCGCCCTTACAATAGCATCTCAATAACGCGCCACTGACTTTAGACTAGGTTTTTCCTGGTCTGTGGCGGAATTGTTTTCTGAAACTGCAAAATAGCAATAGGGAACGTTTGCGCCAGAACACACCTCCTCTTTTTGCTGAACCGCCCCCCCCCGGGCGCGCAAGTTCATTCCATCAGTTTAGCAGGCAATTCCACTGTAGAATGGACAATATATGTTATAAGTTTGATTTTGACAAATATTGACTGAACTGAATGAAATCACAGAAAAGTCATTTTATGTGATAATTTCTGATGCATACTAACAAACATTTGGTGCAAGTGTTTAGAGACTGAAAAGAAGCTTGAAAAAGGAGATGGTTTGTTTATCCTTCGTACTATTTTCTGTAAAATCCTAAGCATGGATATGGTAAAATAAGCATGAGATGTGCATTGTCTTATTTAGAAGTCATAGAAAGCAAACTAGTTCATAATGCTTATGTAAGGGGCACTTATAAAGTAGAGTAAAGTGCTGCCTTTCTAAGGAACTTTTCAAAAGAGGAGAAGATACCAAAATAGTTTACTCAGAACATATAGCCGGCATTTATTAAACATCAATTATCCAACAGTATGACCTTGTTTCTCTTTTCTTTTGTAATGTCCTTTTAGTTGTGAAAATCAGTATTTCTCTTAGTTTTCAACCCTTTTTCCACATCAGTTGAGAAAAAAAAACACAAAAAAATAAAATGTCCTCAGAGCTCTGATGAAATAACCCCAAAATAATAAACCAAAGTCCATCTACCCAGGTAGTATGTTTTTTTTTTAAAGTGTGGTGAGATCTCACGCTTATCTGTACGATGCAAAGAAGAAACGATGAGTAGAAGCAGTCCGTGTTGCAGGCAATATGATCATCCACGCCCTCTGCTCCTCTGCCTCAGGTGTCCAATGGCGAACCCGTCCAATGGAACTCTCTCTCTCTCTCTCTCTCTCTCTCTCTCTCTCTCTCTCTCTCTCTCTCTCTCTCTCAAATCATGCATAAAAAAAAACCAACCTGCAGGGCAATATTCAATTACTCAATAACTACCAGATCTGGGAATATAACTCTTATTCATGAATTGTAGTAGCTTAAATTCTTATTTTCACTACACACATGAAACTCAAGCACTAGCATACCAAGTAGTAACATAGCTTCAACATAGCATGGAATAACACTTCAAATCATTAAACTCATGTTCAACCCCGATTGGTTTCTTAACTTACGCAGTACACTTATCAATACATTTTCACACAATGCATTAAACAACTGAATTAACAGCAAAAAATAGAAAAATAGAGATAACTTTGCGTGCTTGACTCACATCTATCACGCTATGTCTGCTAGTAACACAACTGACGAACACGTGTAAAACACTCACCGGAGAAAGAGAATAGAAGTAAATAAACTTGTCATAAGTTGGACCCTTTTTCTCTGCTTTTCCTTCCTTAGAAGTAGATTTGGTGGGAAAAACGTTTTTTTAACTAGCTCTTAAGTGTTATTTCTAACTTTTTTTCACTCAGTGTGGAAAATCCAAACATGGCTTCAGCTCACTATCGTTCCGTTGCTTTTTTTTCCTTCTTCTCTCTAAAAATCAATGTAGCAGTTTTCCTCCCTATGCAGCACCACCACTGCCACCTACTGGACAAATATGGTGTGCAAAGAAAAAATAACTACAAGTAATCAAGAATACATTAATATAATATAATATTAAACTAGAAATAACCTAATCCTGTTTGTAGGCTATTTTCGAGTGGGTTACATCCTCCCCTCCTTAATCTGCATGCATCCTTGCATGTTGCACACTACACTATTTCAGATGTTAAGGGTGTTAAGTGACATATGTAAGGTACAGTGTCAAGAGAAAGGGTTTGGGAGAAAGCTTGGTCTAACCCAGTTAAAATGGAGTGCATAACTGTGACTAATGGGTTCCCTAAAGTTGGGTAGGTCAGCTTTTTGGGAGCTGTTTTATCCCTAGAGGATCTTCTTAATACCACCTCATCTTCAGGGAAAACTTCAGTCTTTTCTGACTCTGTGTGTTCTACATTTCCACTTTCCTCTGTCATTTCCAATCCATTTTCTGGTCCATTTCTAGGACTACAATGCTCACTCAGGTCCGTTGCAGGAACATTAGGAGGAGTTATTTTGGCTCGTACAATCTCAGGTGTTATGGTTTTAGGTTTTTTCTGTTACCTATTTGTTCATTTCTGTTGTCTTTATTGTTTATTTGTTCATGTTCCCTGTGTTTGTGTTTTCTGTAGATTTCTGTTCAGTTATCTCCTGGTTTATTGTATATGTTTTGGTTCATTCATGTATTGTGTTCTGTGTGTCTAGTCTCTGTGTTTAGGTTGTTTCATGTTTCCTGTATTTTGTTCTGGTTTCCTGTTTTATTTTGATAGTCTGGTTTTCTGTCTTGTCATGTCTAGTTTTACTTTCTGTGTTTTCCCGCCTTTGTTAATTACCCTGTCTCTCCTAATGTGTTTCACCTGCTGTGTCACCTGCCCCTCGTTACCTCATTACCCAGTGTATTTAGCCCTTGTGTTTCCCTTGTCTCTTGTCAGATCGTTTTGTGTCTTCGCCTTGTCAGTTTGTGTCCTGTGCTGTCTTCAGTTGTGCCTCCTGGATTCCTTGTTCTAGTTTTTCCTTTCCTTGGAAGTTTTTGCCCGCCTCTTGAGGACTCCTTTTGTTGCTGTGGTTTTTTTGTTTTTGCTAAAATAAATCCTACTCGATCTCCTCCTGCCTGCCTGCCTGATCTCTCTGCATTTGGGTCCATTATTTCCTGAACACACGACATCAGGTGCACGTGAGTATTGAACTTGACTTGCTTCATTATTTCCATCACCTCCAACATCCTTAGGTTCAAATGCTGGAGCGGCAGGGTTCAGTGTGGACACATCAAAACTCACATTAGCTTCCTGACTTGCAGAGACAGGCTCATTTTCCATCTGGGTATCCTCTTCAGTGGATTCTACAGCATGAGACCTTTGCTTGAGTCTGGTTTCTTCTTGTAGAATCCCTCTATCCTGCTCAGCAATAATCAAGGTCGAAGGTTGGTCATGAAGTGAGTAATACTCAACCCCATCCTCCTCTTCAGATCGTTCTCCATCTTCTTCAGCTCCATCATCAACAGGAAGAGGTGCGTGATCACGTTTCTGTCTGGACTTGGACTCCCTGGGATGTACTTCTTTGACAGTGGATGGGAGAAAGCCACATGGCAAAAGCAGGTCTCTATGTAAAACTCTTTCAGGTCCACTTGTGTGTTCTGGGACAACGACATAGACAGGGGAGTCTTGGATCTGTTTAACAACAGTATATATGGTTTCACTCCATCGATCAGCGATTTTATGCTTCCCTCTGATGCTGACATTCCGCACAAGGACTCTGTCTCCTGCTACTAGTGTGGACTCTCTTACTTTGCTGTCAAACCTCTGTTTGTTCTGTGAAGCATTCTTCAAACTATGTTCAGTGGCCAGTCGATAGCTTTCAGTTAGACTCTCCGTCAGCTTCTTGACGTATTCAGAATGGGATAGTTTACTGCTTCCCTCAGGGTTCAGCCCAAAAGCTATGTCGACTGGGAGTCTTGGCTGGCGACCGAACATTAGCTGATAAGGGGAATAGCCAGTAGTATCATTTTTAGTGCAATTATATGCATGGACAAGGGGCTGCACAAAATCCCTCCAGCTCACTTTGTCTCCCTCTTCAAGTGTACCCAGCATCTCAAGAAGTGTTCTGTTAAACCGCTCCACGGGATTTCCACGTGGGTGGTAAGGTGTTGTCCTCGTTTTTTTAATGCCAAGTAGCATACAGAGGTCTTTGATCAGGGCTGACTCAAAGTCGCGACCTTGGTCGCTGTGCAACCGCTCTGGAAATCCGTAATGAATGAAAAAGTTGTTCCATAGAGCTTTCGCCACTGTTCTTGACTTTTGATCTGCTGTTGGAACCGCTACCGCATATTTAGTGAAATGGTCGGTAATGACCAAGATGTTCTTTGTTCCTTTTCCATCAGGCTCCAGTGAAAGATAGTCCATACAGACCAACTCCAAAGGACGGCTTGTTTTTATATTCACCAGGGGAGCGCTTCTCTCAGCCCGTGCCTTTCTCCGTATACATCTCTCACAGGTCCTGATTTTCCCAGTCACGTCAGATGGCCATACGAGGCCAATAGAACCGGGCACGAACCAAGTCCAAAGTTCTGTCAGTACCCAGGTGTCCGACAGCATCATGGAGGTTCTCTAGAGCTGTCTTTCTGTATTTCGTTGGAAGGACAAGTTGATGGAAAGGCTCACCTTGGCTTATGCGCTTTCGATATAGGACCTCATTGGAGAAGACCAGCTGCTCCATTATTCTCAACATCAACTGGACCTCTCTGTCCTCCTGACGCCTCAACCTGTATGAAAGTCGCTTTCCTGCTTTGACAAGCTCCATTACTCTACTGATGACTGGATCTTGCCGTTGCTCACGTGCCCAATCTTGAAGTGACATCTGCGGCAACGTACATGACCCGAGTACATCAGCTTGACAGAATCCTACGGGGATGGCAGAGGCCTCAATTGCCAAGCATTCAACTGGTACCGGCGTTTGGAAGTCCGGTTCTGTACTTGCTGCCGAGATGTGCTGGTGCCTCCGACACACTGCCTTCACAGCATCAGATGGAAAATCGGCTCCTCTGTCGTCCTGTAGGAACTGGGCAAGGAAGCGTTGAATGCGATTATCCTCATCCTGAGAAGTGAAGTCAGGTTGGTATTCGTCATGATAATGTGGACGCCTTGAGAGAGCGTCTGCGTCTTGGTTCTTCTTTCCAGCTCTATACTGGATGTTAAAATCAAAGGTGGAAAGGGCAGCCAGCCAGCGGTGACCTGCAGCATCAAGCTTGGCAGACGTCAGTACATATGTCAGTGGGTTGTTGTCTGTCACAACAGTGAATTTCGCGCCGTAAAGATAATCAAAAAATTTCTCTGTGACAGCCCACTTTAAAGAGAGATATTCAAGCTTGTGTGCAGGGTATCTTCGTTCACAGCGGTTGAGTCCCCTGCTCGCATAGGCTATTACTCTCAATTTGCCTTCCTGCTCTTGATATGGGGCCGCACCAAGGCCATGAGTACTTGCGTCCGTATGTACAACATAAGGCTTCTTCGGGTCGGCAAACCCAAGAATCGGAGCAGTTGTGAGCTTTTGAATGAGCGTCTTGAATGCGTCTTCGCAGGCCGATGTCCATTTCTCATTAAACGGTCTTCTGAAATCTACACCTGAGAGACGTGTTGAGCTGCTATGTGAGTCAGACTTCCTTTTTGGTGGCAGATAGCCAGCTGTTAAGTCGTTCAGAGGCCTTGCGATTTTGGAGTAGTCCTTTATGAACCTCCTATAATAACCGGCGAATCCAAGGAAAGACTTAAGCTCTTTGATGTTATTAGGCCTAGGCCACGTCGTCAAAGCAGCTATCCTGGCTGGCTCGCCAAATTTTGTAAGGGGCACTTATAAAGTAAAGTGCTGCCTTTCTAAGGAACTTTTCAAAAGAGGAGAAGATACCAAAATAGTTTACTCAGAACATATAGCCGGCATTTATTAAACATCAATTATCCAACAGTATGACCTTGTTTCTCTTTTCTTTTGTAATGTCCTTTTAGTTGTGAAAATCAGTATTTCTCTTAGTTTTGAACCCTTTTTCCACATCAGTTGAGAAAAAAAACACAAAAAAATAAAATGTCCTCAGAGCTCTGATGAAATAACCCCAAAATAATAAACCAAAGTCCATCTACCCAGGTAGTATGTTTTTTTTGTTTTTTTTAAAGTGTGGTGAGATCTCATGCTTATCTGTACGATGCAAAGAAGAAACGATGAGTAGAAGCAGTCCGTGTTGCAGGCAATATGATCATCCACGCCCTCTGCTCCTCTGCCTCAGGTGTCCAATGGCGAACCCGTCCAATGGAACTCTCTCTCTCTCTCTCTCTCTCAAATCATGCATAAAAAAAAAACAACCTACAGGGCAGGGCAATATTCAATTACTCAATAACTACCAGATCTGGGAATATAACTCTTATTCATGAATTGTAGTAGCTTAAATTCTTATTTTCACTACACACATGAAACTCAAGCACTAGCATACCAAGTAGTAACATAGCTTCAACATAGCATGGAATAACACTTCAAATCATTAAACTCATGTTCAACCCCGATTGGTTTCTTAACTTACGCAGTACACTTATCAATACATTTTCACACAATGCATTAAACTGAATTAACAGCAAAAAATAGAAAAATAGAGAGAACTTTGCGTGCTTGACTCACATCTATCACGCTATGTCTGCTAGTAACACAACTGACGAACACGTGTAAAACACTCACCGGAGAAAGAGAATAGAAGTAAATAAACTTGTCATAAGTTGGACCCTTTTTCTCTGCTTTTCCTTCCTTAGAAGTAGATTTGGTGGGAAAAACGTTTTTTTTAACTAGCTCTTAAGTGTTATTTCTAACTTTTTTTCACTCAGTGTGGAAAATCCAAACATGGCTTCAGCTCACTATCGTTCCGTTGCTTTTTTTTCCTTCTTCTCTCTAAAAATCAATGTAGCAGTTTTCCTCCCTATGCAGCACCACCACTGCCACCTACTGGACAAATATGGTGTGCAAAGAAAAAATAACTACAAGTAATCAAGAATACATTAATATAATATAATATTAAACTAGAAATAACCTAATCCTGTTTGTAGGCTATTTTCGAGTGGGTTACACTTACAACTCTGTCCAGAGAATCACCATGGAATGTGAGTAAGCCTCTAATTGAAATGTGTTGATGCTGGCAGGATACAAGTGTTGCAAAGTGCTGCTCTTGCTGTGGCAAATGCTTTTGAAGTGATGACGAAAATTATTTGCAAAAGCTAAAGGAAGTCATGGTCTGCTGAGCCCAAGATATGACCATAGTGTCAGAAAATGGTTGCAAAATAAGTCTAAATGATGCGATGGAATAGGGATTACTTTCTAACCTAGTACAGCTACAGTTGGTCATAATTTCTCAAAAATGCCACTACACCACAGATTATGACAAAGGTTCACGGGCAATAGTACATTTAGGGCTATTTGTAACATAAACAATAAATATATTTCAACTGACTCTGTATTTCATCAGGCAGAAGTTGCGTTATAAAGTACAGGATAACAATTAGGGTTGTTTCACACCGACACCTAGTTTGCTTTGGTCCGAATCAGTTGATGAGTTTGTAAACTTGGAGCGTTTTCCTCTTGATTGGTTTCTTTTCACACAAAGAATAATCCAACGAAAATGAATCATTACAAACATGACAACGTTCATTCCGCTTATTGGTCAGATGTGTCTGGGGTGGAAGCAAGGAAGTCATTAGAGGAACAAGGTGTGTTCTGGACTAGTGCATATTTCTGTATACAGTCAAGCAAGCCGTCTTTCACATCTCAATGGTCAAACTACCTCATTTCATTTAAATCATTTTCCAGACATTGCTTCGTGAGCGATGTTACTACGTCTGCTCTGCTCGCCATGACTTCACTCTGCTCTGCCTGTGTCTGTCTCCAACTTTAACGGCAGCTGATTTGACCACGGAGATGCGAGTGACGGCTAGCTTGACCACAGTATATTCCTGAGAGAAACATTGCTATGCAATTCTCCGGCTACCTGCTACTACTTCTACGCAAGATGCTACAGTTTGCATGCTCTGCCGCATTGTAGATTGCAAAGCAGACTTGCGATATCGACCTTTTTGGCAGAATTGCATCGGGTCATTCAACAATTCTTTGTTCTGTCTGTGTTCTACGGTATCTGCAGCCATTTAGTCTGTCTTTAAATTCAACATTTATACATTATAAAAAATACAGCAGCGACAAAACAAATCAATTAATAATAAATGATAAGCTCAAATGGGCCACATAGAGATTTCTGTTCTGATAATAAAAAAGACCAAGTGTAGGAGTTTAACCAAATCCTGCTGCTGGCTGTGCCGTTCTTATACTGCATTCAAAATGTTATTGTTGCTGTGAGGTGTCTCGTAGCCAACGCAAGACAAGAAAGGAAACAATTTGCGTTGCTTTAGATCATATTGCGCCATTCTTGTCTTTTGTACCTTCATCTATCAGTTCTACTTGGCATGTCGGAATTCTTGAATCCACCGTACAACTGAGCTGTCGTGCTCAGAATCCTTAAATTTGACATGTTACTTCTTCTCTACTGACACAGCCTCTCTCTCTGAGTCTCTTTGAACCAGACATATTCACATGCATGTGAGGTACTCTGAAACACACAACTTGTACATGCATCTATTTGTTTGTGTATGTGTGTCAGTTGTATGACTGAAGGTATTTTACAAAAAGTTTGAAGTTTGCTCCCTCATAAAGAATTAAGGCTGTAGTCCAATAGGGACAAGTTTTCATGTTGGAAATAAAGTAGCAAAACATTCCATAAAAAGCTTCTAAGTTCTCTCATGCAGCACAATCCACTTCTCCACAGCACATCTGTACTCTCAGTATGTTCTTATTACTCATATTTATGTCAAAGTATTACTAAATATGTGCTCTTCAATCCTTATGCACAGCCCAGTTGAGCTGACATGTTTGTTTTTGATTGTGTCTGTTTCTGCTCTTCCAGTGGTCAGGAGAACTGCTCTGTCCAAACTCACTTATTGGGCTCCCTGCAAACAAACAGGAAATGGCTGAATAGAAGTTTACTGCACCACATGTAGCGAACACAAAGAGACGTGTAAATGAATTAAATTGGATGGTATAAACTAGCTGCTTTGATCCACTGTTTGAGTGACGTGCCTAGCAACCAATCGGTAATCTACAATATGATTCAGACCAACAGCGAGCTGAAGGCGGGCCCGTCAGGCGCTTATTTTGCTTATGTGTAAACTAATTGCTAGACCTTTGAAGTGCCTAATTGTGCAAGAAAAAATGGGGGAAAGAGCATGTAGAGTCTCCCCCCCCCCACTCCTTGGTGATGTATCCTGCCATGGCAAATGCCAAAAGGATCAAGCAGATGCTGAAACATCTGTGAGTTTAATTCATTCACTGAATACTCCATATGGGGATTCTCCCCTTGGTGGTATGGGTGAGAAATAATTAATCCTTATATTATTCATAATTTTCACAGAGCTTCCCCTCATATTGTGCCAATTGCAAAGGCAAACACTGTATGTGTTGTCACATATGGTGGCACTATGTTGATTCTTCAGAAAACATCCACTTCTTTCTGCAGATTCACCTCGACTTAACTGAATGACCTCTAGGTTTTTATCAAAATTACCTTTAATTGTAGTGTTGTAATGTTATTGACATACAGGGTTTTGTTCAAAAGCATGGTAGAATACTTCCCAGCTATGAATATACAATATACAATAGAATATTGTATAAAAAGAATATATTGTAAAGATTGATTTATGGATATCTCATGTATCATCATAACTCTACCAAAGATTGATAAAACTTTATTAGGCCAATCCATTCAAAGTAATTTTTTGTGATTGGATGTATAGCAATTGATAGTCTATGTTAAGTATAGCAATTTATTAAAATTATACATTCTAAATCCCCATTAAGGCAGTTTGTGTCATATATCAATCTCCACAGCAGTGCCAGAATGCATCATCTGGCTAAATGTCATCTAAATCAGACAAAATGATTTGCTCAATCAAATTATTACTCGTTGCAGTGTTGCTGCCAGGGACAATTCAGGTCCCTGGCAGCAACACTTGTTACATAACATTTTGTTAAATGCAAAATTAGCTAAATTTGTTAGTTTAAAGGAATAGTTTGACATTTCACACATAGTTTGTGCATTTCCAGGATAAAGCCTGTCACGCACCGGATGTCTGCTCTCTGTGTGTTGTCCGTTCTCAAAATCCCTTCGCCCGGATTTTAGCGCCGCCTAAGACGATTGTGATTCATTTAAAGTGCTCATATTATGTTCATTTTCAGGTTCATGATTGTATTTAGAAGTTGTAGCAGAATAGGTTTATGTGGTTTAATTTTCAGTAACACCACATTTTTGTTGTACTGCACAGCAGCTCCTCTTTTCACCCTGTGTGTTGAGCTCTCTGTTTTAGCTACAGAGTGAGGCATCTCACATCTGTTCCATCTTTGTTGGGAGTCACACATGCGCAGTAAGTACGGCTAGCTAGTCAGTTGCAGATTATGAGGGAGTGCCACGCTAGCAGCTAGGTGAGCATTATAACGTGTGTTTCAAAGTGACGCACATTTGTCACGGAAGTAAAGACTGGACTATAATAGAGCTGTTTGGAGCAGTTAGTGAACAGTGTTTTCTCTTGGAGATGGTAAGTCCCTTTGGGGTGGACTTTGGGCTTTTTCACTTTGTAAACCTATAACATGCACACAAAATATATATATAACACAATAAAGGAAAGGGGAAAAGCCAAAAAGCATAATATGAGCACTTTAAAGGAATGCAAACAACCCAGAGCAATTTTTTCCTATCCCAGAATGCATCTGTGGTGTAGCCAGACCTTACTACACAGTGCTGTGGAGATAGGTCTGGCAATGCGACACTAGAGTTTTAGTAGCTCTAAACGGGTGAATGAAGATGGGTTAGTCTCTTTCTGAATGTTTTGCAACTCAAAAAACTATTGTCATCCTTGTGATGAGATCGCAACCCTGAGTAAAAAAAACAATGTTAACTCACTGTACTATTGCTGATTTGTAAGCTCCCCTCTAGGCTGTGCTGACACGGGCCCAAGGTGGAACAAAAATGGATCCAACTTTCAATCAATGTTTGGCCTTGTGAGACCCAGTCTGCTAGAAATAGTCCTGTACCCCCCTGTTGGTCCTATTGACAAGCCCTGCTGTCAGAGGACACATTGTTCATTTAGGTAGACAATAGATTAAAGTAATAAGGTTGGCAGGGTTGATGAGCATGGATTGCTGAGTGTGTACAGGGGACTGTGCAAAGTTTACAGTGGCACCAGGAGACGGGATATTGGCAGGTACATCACAAGACTGAGATAACCAGGGCTGTAGAGAGTTGATCAAATCAGCTGTTGTGTGGAAACAGGTTTGAACAGTTGAAAATGAACCTTCATTAACACTCACCAGGCTTCCTGCTCAAAAAGAGAATAAGGTGTCCTGACAGCAGAATGTGTCTTTCACTCTGGTTGAGCGTGTAAGGATGATGACATCTAGTGCAAAAGTAAATTGTGAGAACACATTTTGTTCTCAGGGACAAAAACTTTTTCTTAACGTGGAGCCAATCCAAGGTAATTTCTTTGAGACTGCTTATTCTTCCATGGCAGCCACAGTGCAGCAGGAAAACAGAGGAGGCAGGAAGAAACCAGTGCAGCTGTGAAAATAGCTTGCAAAGGGAAATGGTTAATAAAAACAAAGCAGTTCAGAAAGAATGCCGAACAAAACACTCTCAGTCAGATTTGAACACTAGTGGGCAACATCATGTGCTCAGTCCAAAAGCTTTCTTTCTGCTCTTGTTTATGTCAGTGCAGCAATTGTTATTTAAAGCAGCTGCCTGCTGTGCCAGCCCAAAGGGAGTATTGGATGGAATGTGAGCCACCTATGCTCACACATGAATTTCCATCAAGGTCCAAAAGAAAATATTCAAATTCACTGACCCACAAGGTTTCACCCTTTCATGCGCTGAATTTAACAATTCAATTTACTCAATTAAAATGAAATGCTTTTGTTTGTGCAGCCATAGAGGCAAATGGGGAAAGATAAAGCAGAACTCTACAAACCTGAGTTGTTCAGTGCCGACTTTGTAGATGTTGTTTCTTTACTGACTTCTGATAGACCGGCCAAAAAAAACCTACATTTCCTTTTGTAAACGACAAATATGCATGCATAAATATTGTTACCCTCAACGGTACAGCAATGAAATAATATTATTATATTACTGCATTTAATCACAAATAATATGTCATGATCATAATCATTCTGATGATTATTATTAGAATATAGAGATATAGTATTATGCTGCACTCTTGGTCATATGGGGTTACATGTTCTGTTAAGCTGGGCACCAGATATGTATGAATTTTAAAATATTGAAATAAATTCTGTAGCTAACATGTCACCAGGGAAGCCAGAGCGGATTAATGTGATCTCTGTGAAAACCCTGATGGCTGAATTCAATATGAGTACAAGTACAGGGACTGTATGCTTTAATGAGCAAAGGCACTAACTGACGACGATAGGAATTTGACTTGCATTCGAACCATTTATGCTTAAAATAGACACGGCCATTGTACCACAAGGCACTATAGTAAAAATTGCAAATAATCATACTTTGTCCTGACTTTGTTGAATAAATTCAATCTTTAAAATTAAAACTTCAACATGTGGGTGACAATATACTTAGTATATTTTTATATTAAAAATATATTTTATTTATATTAAAAATATATTTTTTTTCTTTTCTCTCAACTGCACTAATAGTTCGGTGTGTTCAGTGGTAGGTCTTTTGGTTTTTGATTAATAACTCTAGATGTGGTTTAGAATGCACGTGCCCTTGGGCAGTACAGAAAAATCTCATCGAGAGCTGTCATTTGTTATATATACAGTAACTCATTATCACCCCAAATATCACGTATGCTCCTCTGGTTCTCACCCCTTGAAATGTTTGATCTTGTATGTTCCGGATATATTATACAGTACATACATGCTCTTACAGTCTTCTCCCACCTTCTTTTGCTCTATGAAGCATGCATTATTTTGATTGCATAGCATATATTGTTTTTTAAAAGCACAGTGGGGGGGTCATATTTTCTCTTAATTAAGTTAATTAAACTCAGAAGACATCTCAAACTAATTTTACCATACTTTTAAAGTAGATATTTACTCTGGGCATAAAAGGAACAACATTGCATGATAATCAAAGTTCTGCTTCTTCAAAAACAGTAGTGTGAGTGTGTATTCAAGATAATATTGAATCAAATTTTGTTCTATCAAATAAGCAGCATCATACTCCATTGACTCCCCCCTCCCCTCTCTCTCATCTCTCTTTATGCAAGTCTTGGTACCTCTCTTTCTGCTGCTGTTCCTTGGCTCACTTCTTATCAGACGTGTTCAGCTGTCAGTGGAGTGTCCATAGGGACTGTCAGTGTACCGGGATACTTGGCAATGGTCAAAATTTTCATTTTCCCTACTTTCCAATATTTTAAATATCTTTCTACTTCAGTAATTTCCTCTCCACATTTTCTCCCACCTTTGCACAGATTACCCTAAAATAATCGCTAACTATATGCACATCTATGGATTTTCCCTGCAATTCATTATTTCTACATCAGGCCTGGGTATAATTTCCCCAATCAGATGTTGTGTTTGCCACCATACTAGAGTATAGATGACATAATTGTGTGTGTGTGTGTGTGTGTGTGTGTGTGTGTGGGTGGGTGTTTGTGTGTGTTCGTGTGTGTGCATTATGGTCAAAGGGGTTTGGGTGCTGATAACTAAGCAGCCAGTAATTAGAGGCCTGTTATGACAGACTTAAAAGCATGGCATTCTAATATTATGTTTACATCAGTAATTATTACATGGATTCGTTTGACTAATATGTCTTTCATAAGCTTATATAGTAATATATTTGCCAAGAAAAGGTCAGCATAACA
The DNA here is from genome assembly GCF_008315115.2 of Sander lucioperca. Classification (NCBI taxonomy): domain Eukaryota; kingdom Metazoa; phylum Chordata; class Actinopteri; order Perciformes; family Percidae; genus Sander; species Sander lucioperca. The sequence continues at coordinate 29,941,190 of NC_050182.1, forward strand.
AAGGCCAAAGGGAAGATAACAAGACAACAAGTCTAGAGCCATGCTGAGGTTCTACTTGTGCACAGTGGCGCTTTGAGCTAAATGCTACAATCCGCATGCTAACAACAATGGTAACATATTGATGTTTAGCAGATATCATGTTTACCATGCTCAGTTTAGCATGTTAGCATGCAGGGCTGTGGTACTTGAGCCCGGTCTCTGTCTCTAGTCCACTTGTTTTTAAAGTTTTGCACTTGTCTTGGACTCGTGCCTTTTTGGACTTGGCTATTAAGAACCACTCAAGTTGTTTCTGGCTACTGATTTGGGATCAGTTGCACAGAATGTTGACAAAATTCTATGCATTGATTAGTTTGATGTTAGAAGATAGATCTGAATGGTAATCACTTTATTAGCATTGGAAAGACACTAATGCCTATCATGGTCTTGAACAGGAGTTGATTTGCTCTGGACTAGGTCTTGACTTGATCTCGACTGCCTTTGGTCTTGGGCTTGACTTGGACTTGAAGGTTAGTTTTATTTTGTATAGGCTTCGCCCTCTAAGAACTGTTGCTGTTGGGTTTATCCCTCGTGCATGTGCAGTCGTGAAGATTTCTTTCGCGCCCTTGTGCCCTGCACGGGCCTCTCTTACGTCCGCAGTTACTGTATATGACAGCTGCGAGACCAGAGATCTGCTCCCTATTTTTCTTCAGTGACAAGCAGTTTAAGCTGGTCCAATCCACCAATGGCTGTTGCCCTGGCCACTGAACGGGAGCGCTTGGAGAGGTTAGGGTGTCTCATTGCACTACTTGGGCAACTGTGGTTAAATTAGGTATGTTGATCTGTAACAGCAAAGTACACTGTGTGAGCCAATATGCTGTGAATACACGGATCTTATGTCACAGAATGACTAGCGGCCTTATTCATTCAGCGTGTTATGCTTGATGGCAGTCCGCTTTCCAGCGCTGGTGTGTAGAGAAAGGCTCAGACACCACCTCGTGTCCTTTGCCCCTCGTGTTAACCTACCCTCAGACACTGCTGGATAATGATTTAGCTAAGTTTTTAAAACGTACATTGTGGCCTTTTTCGTCGTGCCACAAGGACTGTGGAGAGAGATGGGTTTTGTGCATCCCTTAGTGAAGCGTTTATTGAAGGGGATCAGCTTCACAATGTTAAGCAGGCCATGGAGATAGCCTATCAGGTTTTTAAGCAAACAATATAATTTTGTTACAATTCTTTTTTCTTTTTTTTTTTAAATACTTGTAGAGTGCGAGAAGGAAGAGGAGCTAGTCTATGCTATCTGCATGTGAATTTTGGTGTCACAGGTGGCATTGACTACATCATCTTCACCCTTAACCCAATAGCAACCGTTCTTAGAGGGCGAAGACTATATGAAATAGAACGATAGTTACGTATTGTAACTCCAGATTCTATGAGTATAGGCACAGCCCTCTAAGAGCCAGACCACCTGCTTCACTAACATTGGCTGAAGAAAAATACTGATGTTCGGAGCAGATCTCTGGTCTCGCAGCTGTAATATACAGTAACTGCAGACGTAAGAGAGGCCCGTGCAGGGCACAAGGGAACGAAAGAAATCTTCACGACTATGCATCCACGAGGGATAAACCCAATAGCAACAGCTCTTAGAGGGCTATGCCTATACTCATAGAATCTGGAGTTACAATACGTAACTATCGTCTTGATTACAGTCCTGTTAGTATACTAACATATGCTAATTAGCACTAAACACAAAGTACATCTGAAATTGATAGAATGTCAAAAGTTTCACAGTTATTGGGTCATAAACCAAACGTTTGTACATGATGATGGTGCAATGTGAAAAGTCAGAGGATCACAATTCTGAGGTGAACATAATATTGTATCTATAACCTAATATTTGTGCCGTTGAGACATTTCACTCAAATCCATTGGCGCTAGAAGAAAAGTCAGGGATCACCAAAGTCAATGACAATCCATCCAAATAGCTATTACAGATAGGCCTACAGTATTTCAGTCTGGACCAAAGTGGTGAATGACAAACAATGCTAAAAACATTACCCGACAATGGTGGTTGTTTTTACAATCCTGGATTCTGAGGATGATTTTTATCACTTAATTGAAGAGGTTTATGAAATAACACCTTGAAATATAGGATGTTCTCAGTCTATGATAACTGAACCCACAAGTCGTAAAACACATTGCAGTAAAACACACTTTGCAATGTATTCTGCCCTCATCCTTTAACAATAATAGTATACAACCTACAGTATTTACTGTCCATTACGGAATATACTGTGGATAGAAGATGCTTTAAACTCTGATGTCATGTTCATGTCACATTAGATTTTATCTCACATCAAATGCTAACTGGGAAAAGAAACCTTTCACATCAACTTCCTTGTAATAATTACAAGTAGCATTTTGCGTTTTTTTTGTAGGCTCGGTTTCTGAAAAGTATCACATATTGTGGAAGCTTGTCACAACGCATTGCCACCACTGCTGACAGCAGTCACAATTAATGTTTACATCCACACTAACACATTCCGTACGAAATTGGCACTTTCACTTCACATCTTCTGATTTGCCACAGATGCATAAACTGATAGCTGACATAGAGTTAAATGTGTGAGCAATGAAAAAGGTGGCAGACGACTATAAATTAAATGCCATGCTAATTGTTTACCATTAAATGGTGTGTACAATCTGTATGTTACTGTATGTTGTGTTGAAAAGGCTTGTTTTATCACCTTTTTGGGGTGCAGCTATTTGATTTGCTTTGCTCTGTTAGTGTGTGCTGGAGAGCAGCACTTTGTGTTCAAAACCTCATCTGCGTTCTGTAGCTCAATCAATTGCCATGACGGAAAGAAAACTAGGAAAATAAGTTTCTGCTGGATGTATTTATTTAACATAAAGCATGGGTTTCTACTTTTTTTCTAATCAATGAAAAAGTAATTGGGTTTGTGATGTACAATATACATTTTTATGATAAAACTAGACAATTTGAATGCAAAGGTTTAGAGAACGAACAGCACTATTTCAGCACACATGTTTTGGTTATAAAGTGATCCTGCGTTTCTGCCTCTGACTAGTCTCGACTCTATATTCGGATCTATGACAAAATGTATCCTGAAAACTAAAGCAAACTAGATTTGATGAAATTTGAAATCGATCCCTGTGAAGAAATGAAGAATGTGCCCATCGTCGCACTGGATGAGCCGACAGTCAGGAAAGTAGCAACACTTTACAATACAGTACACAAAACTGTGTTGGTGGTTACTTGGGAATGATACATTACATTGAACATAAAACAATGATTTATTAATAGTTAATAGGTAGTTCCTGCATAACTCTGGATCGAGGACTCTATGGTGGATATGTCAGGGTATCATGCAAAAAATGTCTATATCAGTACCAGTATGATACCTTGATTTTGATACCGGTTCCTGAACGATAATTTTTCTGATACCAATTTTATAAAATCCATTTTAACAAGAAGAAATTACAACATTGAATGACGTGTAATGTTAGACAGCCAATCACCAGCATTATTAGATCTTGGTACAAGCATGCTGCATGGTTATTGGCTTACTGATGCTGATGAGATTTGGTATTGAATGACAAGGCATTTTTCGATACTCAACACTAGGGAGGCAAACTGGTCGATGCCTTAAAGTATTGAAGATCATTACCCAGCCCTAAAAGTGGATGATGATGAGCTAGAGAACAGACTGGAGATACTATATTAATAGGGTGCTGCTGGAAATTCCATCGGATGTCACTATTTTTGGCTGGATGTCCGTTACCTTCCGCTTTCTTTGTGTTGGCATTCTAAACTCTGGTCCATTTATGAGGACTATGGTTGACTGCTCCTCATATCTCTGCAGGGTAAATACAGACAGCTAGCTAGACTATCTTTTCAATCTGAGTTTCCAGAACCTCCTCCGCAGTGCTGTAGAGGAAGGTCTGGTAATGCGAGACTACTTACATTGTAAAGTGTTACCAGGAAAGCTGCTCATTAATAATCTGCCTCTAATTTTCTGGGAGCAGTGTTCCAGGAGGGTCCATGGCTATCTCTCTGCCTCAGTGCACAGCAGACCCAGAGGGACGGACCCATTAACAGAGATCTGTTTATACTGCGTCACCTCAATCTCAACGCATACCTCCTGACTAATGTCAGCCATGTTTAACAACCGCCTGCCTTATCGCATGTAAACACAGACAGAAGGCACCAACAGTGAAATCAATCAAGCACAGAACTTGTGTCAATTGCAGCAGAAAATTGGAAATAAGACATTTAGAAAACACTGTAAGTAAATATGTAATACATTAAATTAATCTAGAAGGTTTGGGTTATTTGAGAATGGGTGAATATTTGATCTGTTCACTCTACAGAACAAAAACAGAATACTCTCAGTTGTCTATACATATGTGTATATATATATATATATATATATATACTACCGGTCAAATGTTTGGGGTCACTTAGAAATTTCCATTCCACTCCATTACAGACAGAATACCAGCTGAGATCAGTTGTATTGTTTTTTTAATCAGGGTAGCAGTTTTCAGATTACATTGTGTGCTTACATAATTGCAAAAGGGTTGTCGACTGTTGTTGAAAGAAGTGGCTGATCTTTAATGCAATGTCTACATTGCCCATTATCCAATCCTTCCAGAAAAATGCGGAGGTTTTTTTGTGATTGTTGCGGGCAAAAATCCTTGATTATGCGGCACGTTTTCTTAAAAAATGCGATGGAATATGCAGGATATTTATGCAATTTTATGCGATGAAATTGCGGGAACTTGCAAAAATTGCGGGAACTTGCAAAAACTGCGGTTTCATCATGGCTTCATCGCGGGGTTTGCAGTTTTTCGATGATGTTCACATCGCGTAATTACGTCACATTATAACATTCCCATGGCAACAGGGGAAAATGGCTGCTCTTGTGTGAAGTAAACGCAACATTTTTCAACTTTCTGAGATAGTGCCACTATCACAAGATATATGTGAATTTATGTGAACTCATATGTGAGATTATGAAATCATGCAAGCCCCGCATATTTTGCGCGGAAATCGGCAATTTATGCGGCAAAAGTGCGGCGTATTTGAAAAAATGCGGCCCCCACATAAATATGCGGACTTTGGCTGATTATGCATTGAATTATGCGATCGCATAATCACATTTTTCTGGAGGGACTGATTATCAGCAACCATTCATCCAATGTTCCAAAGGCACATTCTGTTTACTAATCTGATATCATTTTAAAAGGCTAACTGAGAAAACATTGGAGAACCCTTTTGCAAGTTTTGTAGGCAGGCTACAATTGTCCGCACAAATTCTACATGTTTGCAGTCACAAGGGTTATAAGGGTAACCCTTTCTCCTAGAAAGTACATTTAAATTCTATTAATACATACTACTCATATACCACTATGTAGTCTATATCCACGACCTTCCACTTCCGGGATTGCCCCGTTGCCGTGGGGAAATCCGCCTTATGTACTTTTTTTGATTGGTATAAAGAAATACCAATAAACCAGAGCATGTTTTTCTCCCATCCCAGAATGCTGTGTGGAGTAGCTAGATCCTCCTCCACAGCGCTGTGGAGGAAGGTCTGGCAAAGTGAGACTAACCACTATGATACCGTCAGTAAAATGTTAACTGAAACTTTACTACATTTGGTCTCTGCCAAAATATCCAACTTGTTATGGTTATGTTTAGGCACTCACGCCACTTGGTTAAGGTCAGGGGCCCAAGGGCCCGCCCCAGACCTAGGAAGCTTGCTGGAGGCTGGAGGCTGGATCACCAAGTTTAGCACGGAGTACCAGGACCACACAATCTCTAGCTGAGTTTGTGTTTCGATGGGAGAAGGGTGCAGAATAGGTTAATAGGCCCATTTGTCTGCATTCTCACGGCTTTTTGGCATTTTTGACACAAAGGGGGAGCAAGTGAATCCGTGAGGCATCTTCGAGGCAAGGGGTGACCATTTGTTGCACTCCCTCCCTTCCTCTACTCCAACCACCATCCTACAACCCATGATTTGCATTTCTATAAATGTAGCACTTCCTTTGCTCGAAAAAGTGTTTCATGCAAACACAATTCAGGCAGGAATTACTTTTTCATCACAACATAATCAGGAAAACTAATTACTATTATATGAATGTAATTTGTAAGAGAAAGGGTTGATAGGGGGACAATCAAGCCAGTCAATTCAGTATTTTCAAAACTGTGTGTGGAGCAAAAAGACAATCAACCCAGGGATCCTAATTGAGTGAGTTATTTTCACAAAAGACATTTTGACATGTCACAGTAGGAAAAGCACAGGTGTAAATATTAAAAATGAATGAATGAATGCCATTTAGCTGCATAACTTACAGGGGTCCTCGTATTGTGCATGCTGGTTTACTGTCACACTATCATGGCTTACTGGGACACTTGAATAGAACGGTGTTAACGTTACTTATAAGTAACACCTGTAAGTCAAATTGTCTGCTGTTAAAAAGGCCTATTGGTGAAAAAAAAACTATGCACTTACATGAAGGTAACCTGATGCCAACACCACAAGGTGTTTTTTTATATGCATATGTCAGATACTGACTGCTTGCAAAAGCTGTCTGCCCAACTGGATTTCATGACATGGCAATGTAATAGGAATCCGCAGTTATTTCAACATCTAACCAGAGCTGTCATCATATTGTTCGGCTATGCTAGAGCAAGATTTTTACAGTTAATCAGAGTGTGTGTTCCTGTGCTTTGAAAGGACCAAGTATAGGTGGCTCCTGACATGTTATGCACTACGTCTGAGTCTGTGCCCAATGTTCACTCCTTTCAAAATGGGCCAAACATGCTGCTGGCAGTCACGGACCGGGATGTAGTAATACAATGTACACTTTTCCTGGTTTCAGAACTGATATATCAAAGTCTGTATTAATACTATTTCATCTGTAAGAGAAAATGAGAAACAAGCTGAAAGAAGACTTTCCTGCTATCACTAGTATTGTCTCGCATTGCAAGACCTATCTCCACAGCGCTGTGGAGTAAAGTCTGACTACACCACACATACATTCTGGGATAGAAGAAAAATACGCTCTGGGTTGTTTGCATTTCTTTAAACCAATCACAATCTCCGGACGCAGCAACGGTAGCTCTGCAAAATGGTCTCGGGAATTAAATCGTTTTGGTGGAACATTTGTAACCTGCAAAAAAAAAAAAAAATGCCACATCAAATATTAAATTAAGTTAAATGTTCACACAATACAGTAACGTGAGCTAATTAAATTAGTTGGATACATGGTTAAACGTAATTTGCTCTTACCAGTGTATCGCGTGAGCCTCGGCTGTCAGGCTTTATCCTGGAAATATACATTCGTTGATCCAGACCTAAGGAGGACAGACAAAATTGACCAGGGTTGAGAAGCATATCTTATGATGACTAATGCATTTGGTAGATAATGAATAAGGGAACCCAAGCTGGAGCTCTTCATGCATGAAGAAAATGTATGATTGTTCACCCTACTCATTTGTGAATATTGGTAGATACACAATATATAAGTGGTCCACTAGAGATTCAGATGTTAAAGCATTGATTGTTTGTATATTGAATATTTCATAGAGCTCTTTAGAAATGGGTGACCCTGTTGAAAACACACAGACAGGTACTAGTCAAAAGATATCAGGAAACAAGGGGTAATTTTTCAGCACCAAAATAGAACGTTAACTATATGACCCATGTCCCCGGCACTCTTTTACATTCATTATCTCACTACATGTCAAACACAGCCAGAAGCTGCAGCAAAGAAGCCATTAGGCCTTATATATTATTGAACAGTTGCAGGCCTTCTAATGGCTGGAAATTGCTGACACCAAGATTCTTTCATAGTCGTATGATTTACAGTCTATCCTCGTTTCAAAAGAAAATAAACACACACGCACACGCGCGCACACACACACACACACACACACACACACACACACACACACACACACACACACACACACACACACACACACACAAAGCAAAATTGTTTTTATGAAATGTACGTCTTGTTGTTAATCTATACACCAAAAGCAGTCAGTGGTCTGGCTTGATCTCTTCTCCCTGTTGTTCTGTGTTGTGAGTAGCATAGTTGGAGTTGCTTAACTTCGTGACAACTCTGTCTGCACCCTCTGGATATTTCTATTCTGTGCGCCGCAGTAGTGACATTATTATTTCATGTGGATAAAGACATTGAGAAGACAGAGATGGCTGCCCTTTCACCAATGACTACAAAGGATGCGATGCAGTGCCATTGCCTGCTCTAATATGCGTCTGTGGGTTCACTGCGTTAATGTGACCATTCAGACATAACGTTCTTGGGCTTCAGCAGCCTTATTTTTCCTGGCCATTTAGGCTGACAAGCAGTGGCACTTTTAGAGAGTCAGGAGCAGAGGCTCACTGTACAGATGATCATGTGGTGAGTCATAAAAGACCTTTGCAGTATACTGCTATAGCACCCACAAGTTAGAAAGGTCAGCAGTAGCATTTTTAATTTCTAGTGTTTTACAGCAATTTAAACTATTAGTTCTGACAATTGCTTGTGTGAAAGGGGTGAGAAATCCCTGAAGTCAGGGACGTGCACAGGTACGGGCTATTGTTGCCCGGGCAACTGCCCATTTGCCCTGATTGGCTTAGCTGCCCCTCTGGTGAAAGTAAATAAGTAAATAAACTTTTCTTTCTTTGGGTTCCTGTTTTTTTTTTACTGTGGTGACTGCATTATTACAATAATACGCCAAACATTACTAAAGTTTAGAGCCCGACCGATAAAGGATTTTTAAGGCCGATATCGATACAAATATTTGATGATTTAAAAATCCGATATTCCGATATATCGGCCGATATATACAGTGCTGCTCATAAATATTCATACCCATGGTCAAGTTGACTAAAAAGAGGAATAAAAAAATTAAAAATAAATTAAATAAAAACCTAGAGATTGGCATGGTTTTATTTCAGTTAGCCTAATAGCTGGTTTGATTTGCATTGATATGGATCTTAGATAAAACCATGTCAATCTCTAGGTATGGTGAAGGGTATGTGATGATGTGGGGCTATTTTAATTCCAAAGGCCAAGGGAACTTTATCAGGATGCATAGTATCCTGGATCCATGAAATAACTGGCCTTTAAAAATAAAACTCTGCCTTCCTCTATGGGAATTTAACATAGGGGTATGTATAATTATGGCCCCTGTATTTTAAAGAAGAACATTTATTTATTTACAATACATCATTCATTATTCATATATATATATATATATATATATATATATATATATTTTAAATCCAGAAACGCTTAACAAAACATAAACAGATATCCCTAACATTAGTTATTTGTAGTTATTTATGAGTCCTCACTAAAATAATATGATAATGTTTGTTGGTTTGTTTTATTGGCACAACAGAACAGAGGAACATCAAAATATATTAAAGTTCTAATAAATAAAATGTATAAAAATACAAACTTAAGATTTTGAAACTTAAAAGGGTTAAACACGAGTGTTTCCAACAGGGACGTTGTAGCGCGCCCTCTGGTGGACAAACTATGCAACGCCAACACTCATAACATGGTTGAAGGGTGTTTTGTCCGTTTTTATTTTATTTTTTAAATATTCATTTATCAGCCATTATAAATGTCGATACCGATAGTTTGGAAAATGCCTAATATCAGCCGATAATATCGGCCCGCCGATATATCGGTCGGACTGCAATCAAATAAAATCGCTATATCATCCAATCTTGCCCTCAGCGATGCCCAATGCCCCCAGTCACGTGACTTTGTTTATATTCTCACACACGGAGCACCGCAAATGAAAGAGGGAAAGCCAAGCCTTCTGCCTTCACGTGAGTTTTAAAGTTATGGAGATTATGACAAATGCCCTGTGAATAGTAACCAAAGCTTTGAATAATGTGCAGCTTCAGCTTCTAACGTTTGCATCACGTCGCGCAGCATTGCCTTAGCTATAGTAACCAACCAACAAAAGCTAATGACAGCCTATGTTGCAGCAGCAGCAGGCTAACGTAGCTACGTTACGTCCGTTACATTAGTGTGCGTTCTATAGAAAAGGGATGTGATGGTTTGGGCTCTTGAATCATGCTAGGTTATATGTTGTTTGCAGTCACTATGTTACGTGAGTTTTCAACCAACAATTAGATATGACGTTAGTGAAAGTGAAAGGCGCCTTATTTTGTTATTAGATGATAAATTAATGTCCCAACTGGTTAATGTAATAAACTTTGCATTTAAAAAAAAAAATAATTATAGCCTAATGTTAGTTTTCTGTACTTAAGTATGCCTTCACAACAAAGACGACTGAAGAAGAGAGAGAGAAAGAGCTCAAAGAACCAGCTAAAAGATCTGCAACTTTGCAGAGCTGGATTAAAACTGCCAGCAGGCCAGCTGTGAGAGAAGCATGTGATAATGTCAAGCAACCATCTTACATTATTCATTTAATGTGAAGTAGGCCTATTTTATCAGAAGCATTTTCTTTGAGTTGGAGTAGGGTAATAACTCATTAAAACAAATGTTTCATTTAATAATAAATGCACAGTAAATTGTGTCGTGTATAGCATTGTGAATTAGTTATTATTTTATGTATATTTTATATATATAGTCAAATACTTTTACTAGCTGTAGTCATGTTGTAATTGTTCTTTATAATATATATATATATATATATATATATAATTTATGGTGCCTTTTTTCCAGATTAGAGCAATGGCCCCTCCAAATGTCTGTGCACATCCCTGCCTGAAGTGTTCAGAAAAAAAATTATATTTGAAGTTGAACATCTACATTTGCATGACAAATTGAAGTTGAAGTTGAAATATCTTTAATGTCCCCAAGGGGCAATTTGGTTCACAACAGGTAGCCAACACATACACATTCGCACAAAAACACATAAAAACGTGAGATAATAAATAGATAAGAGCATAAATACACATACACTATACGCAAATAAATGAAAACAAATATGTGCTGTGACATGGTCAGGGATGGCAGATGACCTTTAGGTTGTTGAGAAACCCAACAGCTGATGGTACAAATGATCTCAGGTATCTGTTAGACCTGGCACGGTATACCTCCTTCCTGATGGTAGGAGGCAAAACTCAGAGTGTAGTGGGTGAGTATTGTTAGCCAAAATGGCTGTTGCCCTCTGTGTGACTCTGGCCTCATACATATACCCAATGCTGTTGAGGTCAGTGGCAATTATTTTCTGACATATGTTTACAGTTTTTCCCAGTCTGTTTTTGTTGATTACACTTAAATTGCCAAACCAGCAGATCATAGCAAAGGTTAAAATCGACTCAACCAAGGATGAATAAAAAGTTTTCAGAAGTGATCTGTTGACATTAAACCCCTTCAACTTCCTTAAAAAAAGCAGTCTCTGATTGGCTTTTTTACATATATAGTCTGTATTGGTGTCAAAGTTCAATTTATCATCTAAAATGGTGCCCAAGTACTTGTATTGGTTTACCACATCTACCGCTGTGCCATTAATTAAAGTTGAAGCAGTGGTAGGAGGATTGTGACGAAAGTCAATACACATCTCTTTGGTTTTAGAGACGTTGAGTTGTAAATATGAGTCCTTGCACCATGAGATAAAATTGTCCAAAACTGGGCCATGTCCCACCTCGTGATCCTGCAGAAGACTAATTATCACAGAATCATCAGCATACTTGATAATGTGCCTGGATTCAAACATACTCTGACAGTCATTGGTGTAGAGCACAAATAAAAATGGTGACAGAACACACCCCTGAGGTGTTTCTTTGTTTAGGTGTGTTCAACTAAACATAGAAACTCCATCTGCTAATGATGTAGCTCAATACAATCCTAATTTTACATTTTATGTTTTTTTATGGTCTTGACATCATTACTTCCTTGGAAAATGCAGAAAGATGTATTATAATCCTGTTTATATATATTCTTTGCCATTATGAACTTATTATGAACCTGGGAAAATGAGTTGTAACTTGTGAAAAACTGAAGTACGGGGCAAGTCTTACACAGTATTTTTTATACTACTGTTGGTAATTTTGTAGAATTAACTACAGGTTTGATATAAGTGAGTAACCAGTGAGTACTTTTAACTAAACTTATTACAATTAAATTTCAATTGAGGCTTAATTGTGTTTACTCGATTGAGTATTCAAATTGTTCAGCAAATTTATCTGCCTGATAACGTTCATTACATTACATTCACAAGTTCTTCTTTTATGTTGGAGAGCAACCCTAGCGTAAATAACTGCTTAAATGGAGAGATGGCACCTCAGGTCTCCTGTGTAACTAATGAGAAGACAATACAAAGGCACTGTGAAATGCCTGCGAACAGAGCTGACTGGTGTAAGGTGAAAGCTAATCAGGGCCTTTCCATGCTCTGACAACCCAGTGTGCCTCCAGCAATTACAATGCTGAGGATTAGTGAGTTGCACAACATACAATATGTCAAACTGCAATCATGATGGTTCCTCTTGGTTGCCTCTGCCAAAACCAGCATGGTGCATTTGTATGCAAATACAGGTTAGTAGCAGTTGTGCTTCGGGCATAATTGTCATCTGTGGCTGAATGGTAATATTTGATATCATGTTGCAGGAATTTACAGAATTTGTTTCACAGGGAGAAGCTGTGTGCCAAGAAATTGATAACCCTCAAAAATTGTACAAATTGCAGACTATCCACATAATAACATAATAACATGACAGTAAAAAAGACACTATACTGTAACTGCTTATTAAGCAGCTAACATGTACCTGCTGAAACAAAGCTAACTTTTGTGTGAGTTATAGCCCGTTGACTCTTTTGTTGGCTGTTGGGAGACGTAAATAATCAGTCCTGCTCAGTAAAGCGTTCTTTTCTGTAAAAGGAGCAACACACTAGTGGTGGGCGGATCGATCCAAATATTGATATATAACGTTGGTATTGATATTGATCAATACCAGTGTAATGAGATCGATACTTTGGTTTAAGTTTCTCTCCAGTCTGCACTGCTGCGGTTTCATCAAAGAGGCGACCTGAGGCCTGTACTACGAAGCAAGATTTGGCGTTAACGAGGTAACTTCAGGTTCAACCCAGGGTTTTGTGTATCACGACGGTGGATCACTTGTTACCGGGTTAAATCGCCGTGGTAACTTATGCTGAACACCTAACCTGCTCGGGAGCAGGTTATGTTGGAGATTAGAGATCAACCGGTGTAAAAGCACCGCCTACTGACCAATCAACACTCGATTGATAACGGCGTCACCGTTCTTAGAATATCCGGTGGAGCTCGGTGCACAGAGAGAGAGAGGTGCGCTCATAAAAGTTAAAACATTTAGAGACAGACAACCCTGTTAACATTCCCTGATGGGTTTGTTATGAAAGATTTTCAGCAGAGGGAATTACAAATAGGCTATTTGTCGGCTTCTTGAGCCACGTGTTGCCAAGGCTCACATCGGTTTGAATTATGTTTTTATATTTGCTCTCACGATCGCTTACCACTGCCAGGGTTGCAACTGAAATAATAGGCTAAAGCAACGGCAGTTTATGGAAAGCACAAGTGTAATTATGGTCAGATCTAGTGCCTGACTGATGGAGAAGTGATATTGATAAGCGTTGTGATTTGCGCATTTACAACATTGGATATTTTTTGCCAGCTTTCCTTCCTGTTTGAGGAAGCAGCGACTGTATTGCGTGCAGGTTGGACTTTTAGTCATTGAAATATGTTCTCAGGGCAGCATTGCATCTTATTGGTTCTCTCAGCCGTCCAATCAGTGCCAGCAGGAGGTGGGACATGGATTATTTGAATTTTTTAGGAGGCAGGGCTTGTATTATTTGAAGGAGATCGTTGCAAACACAAGGAGATCGTTGCAGTCAAGGTAATTGTATGTTTTATGTTGAACTATATTATAAAATGTCAAGATATTAAAGTATTTGGATTAAAGTAAAGCTTGTCTTTCTATCAAACTGTTTTTTCACTAGCTAGCTAACTAATGTAAGTAAGCTAGCTCGCAACATTAGCTAGCTAGCTCTAAGAAATGACAGGATACTGGCTATGATAGCAAGTTACACTGCTCTCATTGCACCATATGGTAGGTCTAGGGACATTTTTGCTGAGGTATTCTTGCTGCTGTCAGGGCATCTTGTCATAGCTACATGCTAGCTACATGCAAAAGAATTATTGGCTGCTCTCAGTGCATTTTTACTGCATAAATTCTAATACTGCTCTCAGGGCACCTTGTAGTATCTGTTTCATGGAGATACTACAAGGTGCCCTGAGAGCAGTATTAGAATATATGCAGCGAATTTGCCCTAAGATCAGCCAATTCATGTTTCATGGAGACACTACAAGGTGCCCTGAAAGCAGTATTAGAATATATGCAGCAAAGTTGCCCTAAGAGCAGCCAATTCATGTTGCATGCAGATACAAGGTGCTCTAAGTGCAGTATTAGAATTTATACAGCAAAAAAGCACTAAGAGCAGCCAATCATTTTGTTGCATATACTACAAGGTACCCTGAGAGCAGTATTAGAATATATGCAGCAAAGTTCCCCTTAGAGCAGCCAATTCATGTTTGATGCAGATACTACAAGGTGCCCTGAGAGCAGTATTAGAATGTATGCAGTAAAAATGCACTGAGAGCAGCCAATAATTCTTTTGCATGTAGCTAGCATGTAGCTATGACAAGATGCCCTGAGAGCAGCAAGAATTCCGGAGCAAAAATGTCCCTAGACCTAACATAAGGTGCAATGAGAGCAGTGTAACTTGCTATCATAGCCAGTATCCTGTCATTTCTTAGAGCTAGCTAGCTAATGTTGTGAGCTAGCTTACTTACATTAGTTAGCTAGCTAGTGAAAAAACAGTTTGATAGAACAGTGGTTCTCAACCGGTGGGGCCCGCCCCCCTGGGGTGGCGCCCGCCCCCCTGGGGTGGCGCGGACACTCTCCTGGGGGGGCGCGAGTAGGCTACAGGATGGGAGGAAAAAAAAAAAAAAAATCACATAATGTAATGTAACTACACGTCGCTCGGTCGTGGCTGGGTAGCGTTGCATTTCCTCCCCGACTCATTTCCTGGTTCTCCTTCTCCATAAACAACATGAACTCAAGGAGATAATTAACTTTTCCTGCTCCAGATTTCCCACTGTGGTCAGAAAGAACAGAGGAGACACTTTGTTTCTCTCACTATAACTCTAGAGTCGGTACTCGCTCTAAAGCTAAACGCCGTCACTCTCTCACTTCTCCCTCTACCACACACACACACACACATATGCCGGTTCACGCACACACCAGTGCACAAGTATAAACATCAGGCCACTTACGTAGGCTACGGAGAAAGCTCTGTGTGCAGCCTCCGCACAACTGTAAAACAAGTCATCCTCCTGGCGACTTTTTTTGTCAAAAGTGACTAGTGATAAATCTAGCGACTTTTACTGGTGTTATTGGAGACTTTTGTGGTGTTTGGAGACTCGAAAACACGTATCACTCTGCAGTTATGTGCTCAACGAGCAGCGGGTGCTGCCGTGAGCCCCTCCCCCGTCCAAAAACCCTCACAGGCAGTGTTGCCAACTTAGCGACTTTGTCGCTAGATTTAGCGACTTTTCAGACCCCCTTAGCAACTTTTTTTCAAAAGCGACTAGCGACAAATCTGGCGACTTTCTGTAGAAAAGTCGCCAGTATTGTCCAGCGAGCACGCAAGGTATTTCTCTCCTGTAGCCGCCTTCTGTTCTGTGACAGAGGAGCAGCGGAGCAGCCTCTCCCCTCTCTCCTCATGTGTAGCAGCACTGCGCACAGTGTGCAGGTAGTTAGAAGGGGAGGGGGGGACAGGGTGTGCGGGTGCTGGTGTAGGTAGGAGAGACAGCGGGATGCGACGGGAGAAAGACTCCGCTGAGCTGGCCTGGCCCTGGGCAAGCCAGCCTTCTTTGAGAATTCTTTATCGATCTTTTTCCCTCCCTTTGTGGAATAACATTTCTTTACTTCAAAGATAGGCTACCTAAGTAATAATTATAAGGTAAAATAATTGCATGTATTGAATTTGTGATTATTTGGCTAAAGAGTTCTATTTCTTTTTATCTACCTTGCTGACAAAACCACTAAGCTTTATACAAATGATTGCGTAATGACGTCAAAAATATGCGCGCAGCAGTCCCAGCCTGCAGAGAGGAGACACACACCACTCCACGTCCAGGCTGCACACACGCACACATCGTTACATCATAGCCTCAACTTATTGAAAACACAACTAATCCACATCCAAATTATTTCAAAACCAAACAAAAATAGAGAGATTTCTAGTGAGGACCAACAAGGCAACCGACGCACCACCAGCTGCAAAAAAGCTTTGAAGGTACATTGAAGCATACCTGGCTCAGGTCTCACATTAACATCGCCTACCTGCAAGCTTCTGTCAAAAATGCAGATGATATGCCTACTGTTAGGCCTAGTAATAATAACAGTAATAAAGCATGAATTCATATCAGAGGTCTGGTGCCAATTCCCAATTATAGCAATAGCCTAGTAATGATAATAGGCCTACTACTACTCATGATAATAATAATAATAATGCCTGCAAGCTCACATTAGAAGTCTGGTGCTACTGCCAATTATAACAATAGCCTAGTAATGATAATAGGCCTACCTACCGCTACTGATGACAATAATAACAATAATAATAATAATAATAATAGTGTGGGCCTAAAAATAATAGCCTAGCCTAGGGCTATCTATCTATCTATCTATCTATCTATGCAAGGTGGTGTAGTGGGGGTGGCCCCGGGAAGGGGGGGCCCAACCAGCTTTGGGGGGGCCCAGCTTGCAAAAGGTTGAGAACCCCTGTGATAGAAAGACAAGCTTTACTTTAATCCAAATACTTTAATATCTTGACATTTTATAATATAGTTCAACATAAAACATACAATTACCTTGACTGCAACGATCTCCTTGTGTTTGGAACGATCTCCTTCAAATAATACAAGCACATTAATACAAGTTACACATTTCATCAGGCTAAAGTAATTAATAGAATATAAGCTAACATTAGCTATGATACTGTCATTTCTTAGAGCTAGCTAGCTTACTTACATTAGTTAGCTAACTAGTTAAATAACAGGTTGATAGAAAAACAAGCTTTACTTTAATCCAAATACTTTAATCTTGACATTTCCTAATATAGTTCAACATAAAACATACCATTACCTTGACTGCAACTATCTCCTTTTGTTTGGTAAGAGTGATGTCTCCTGAGTCCTGAGAAAAAATTCAAATAATCCAAGCCCCGCCTCCATGTCCCGCCTCCTGCTGTCGCTGACTGGACGGCTGAGAGAACCAATAAAATTCAATGATGCCCTGAGAACATATTTCAATGACTAAAAGTCCAACGTGCGTATTGCGTTTTGCCTGTAAAATCATGTCTGTGTTCTTCATATTTATGTAGTATGATAGTTTGCTCTTCTTATGTAAAATATGCGGCTCTGGTAGATGTTTGCAATTGGTCACGATGTGCAAACACCGCCTCTTTTATGCGAAAGTGCGCGTCGCTGGATTGGGAAAATCTGGGTTGATTGAACTAGTTGTTAACCAGCATCGTGACACAGGTTATGCAGGACCGCGGTTGTTAGGTTAGGTAAAGCTGGGTAACTGAAATAAATCCAGGGCATGTTGATCTTGATTCGTAGTACCTCTGGCTGTCTGTGTCTTGGTAAGTACCGCTGCTTTCAAGTGCCGCTCCTGTCACAGCGCAGAGCAGGCACAATTTGCTCCTCCTTCCCCCTCTTGTGATTTGATGTCGTTCCGTCACGTGACTCAGCGGCACCAGGCAAACAAGCAAGCACCCGCGACATTGGCCACCAGCATAGACTGTATATAAAATGGACCAACAGATCCCATTGCTCTGGACGGAGACCACTGAAGGATATTAGAAGCACTTTTCCGGTGAGCGCTGAGCGTTACTGCGCAGCCTCCAACTGAAAGAGACGACGTAAATGTGATGTGAGCAACCTGTCTGAAAGTTGTAAGTCTTCTGGTAGCTGTGCCAAGAGAAATCTCAATCATTCCCAATCTAGCAGAGACGGCGAGCGTAGGTATATGTAAGGAGATAACACGGACACAGGCTAATTATTGCTAACTAAAATGCTAGTTAACATTAGTAATTAAACTTAAACAGCTAATGTAAGTCGAAACTGCCTGCGAGCTTCTCCTGTACTATACGGTAATTCCTCTACTATGCGACAGTAAGTTGCGTGGTTATGACACAAACAAAAGCCTATTTTTATAAAAACGTCTGCTACGGAGCCATAACGTGAGATAAAAGGTAATGGAGCCTTTTATACATTGTCGTGTTTCTTTAGAAATAAACAATGGACAAATAAAGTCTTTAAACGCTTCAGATGTAAAGTTATTCGCTGTCAAAGTGACGTCAAAATGAATGGCAGTCAATGGAATGCTAATGTCGGGTGATCGTTTGGTAGCATCAAAATGGCGCCATAGGAGATTCGAGCTCTGAAGCGAAGCTTACCCCCTTGGCCAGCAGCACACACACACAAGCAGGACAGAGACGGAGCAGAAGAATGGCAGAGAGGAAGAGGAGCGCTGTGTGTCCTATATTTTCAGGCCAAAAATGAAACAATGGCAAGCTGTATAATTTGTAAAAAGGCTGTAAGATACAGTGTTACCACAACAAATTCATACAAGTATATGAAAATTCTGTCCTGGGTTTTAACTTATTAATAATCCAAAGGAAAATCCCCAAAACACTTAAAGGTCATGAAAATTCATTCAGATTTAGCAATTTGATGATAAATCCACCTTAATTATTAAAAAGTATCGGAATCGTATCGATAACGGCAATACTGGCACTGTTTTTACTTGGTATCGGATTGATACCAAATTTTGCAGTATCGCACACCACTACAACACACTGCGATGTAAACGCAGATGCGATGTATGTAAAATCGGTGAACTGACCCTTTAGCACAAAGTGAACAACTACAATCTGGTGTGGATTTGCTGTACAAGTTGGATACTCGGAGACAATCCACAGTATACAGTATATTAACATGGTTTTCATTTAGACAACAGTCTGCTGCTTCGACTTTCTAAGACAAAACCACCATAAGGTTTAGCCTCAGTTATTAATGAGGTGACTCCCAGATCAATTCTTATTCACTGAAGGCCTCCATTATTGGCTTGTAAAACAGTACTATTGTACCATTATTCCTTAATTATATTGAAGGCAGAGCTCTGCTGGTGCGGCTTCCTCTCTAGTACAGTACAAAATCAGACGAGGTACTAATCATCCTTTCTAACACCTGGCCTGGGGGTGTTACCGCCGTATTGTTGCATTCTAATGGATTCATTATCAAACGACAGTGACTTATTTGTTTAAAGCAATGCGTGATTGCTTAATGGCAAGATAATGGAAAGTTACACACTTAAATATTTGCAATTAATGGAGAGTTCAATATTAGGGGACAAATCAGGATGCACGCAAGAGCAACAGGAAACGCAAAAGACCATGAACAGCTGCTTCCCTGTGGTATCTGACTATTTACCATTGTGATCTAAGTTTTTGGTATAAGGAGGATGCATGAACTCTACACTACATGCACTGAGAACATCTGGAAAGTGTTAACATGAGTAGGGGTCCCCCCAAGACAGAAAAGACCTTTTTTGGAGTTGTGCCAGATAACAGGCATTGATTGGCTAAGTTCTGTGTCGAACCATGTACTCACACATATCACGCCCTATGTTGATACAATGCATAGGATATATACGTTGCTCACACAAAGGAAAGGCAGAGCGACAGAATTTGAAGATTGGGCTGGTCGTCTCTCCAGATATCCATGGGTCTGTTAAATTGATGCTGAATCTTTGCTTGTAATAAACCTTTTTATAATCAAGATCAGTGTCTACGAAGTTCCTTCTCCATACAACGACAGCAGTGCTGCAACTGAAATATACCACATCCCCTCAGAACTTTCACAAGATGTCAACTATGAGATAGAGGCATAGTTTTTTAATGGGCCCTTGAGTAGGTTCTAATGAGAAGTACTACTGTTTTATGCAGTAGGTGGTTTGGATAAAGTGTGATTCAACAGAGATCCTTGCCTTTCCTGTGTTCAGAATCAGAAAAACACAAATTCAGTTAACCACTGGACTGGGACATGAGTCCTTTGTCGCACTGACAAGTTACTTCTTTTTTACTAGATGTGCAATGTTGGTATCGTTGTAGCACATTATTACATTATCCACAGTGACTGATTTAAACAAAGCTTTTCAGTCCTGAAGGTTACATGCTTAATAGTTAAGTTCAGTGTTACACTGTTGCTGCATTCATCCGTTTTACTCAATACCTGTTTTAACAACTGCAAGTAGACAGCAGTCTACTGTGTAAGCCTGTGCCTTCTCAGTGCATATGCAGCAACTGCACAACACAGCCACAGTTAATGGCAGGTAGCAGGTTTGACTATCACTGTGGCCTCGATAAAAGCTGAGTACTCCTGCAGCCTCAAGGTGCTTTCTCTCTGCCCGGTGTAGTGTGACAGCAGGATATCAACGCTGAGCCTTTCCTTTCACAGATCTGACATCCAACTCCAACTCGATTGCGCCTGAAAAAGTCTCACTTGACCTGACCTGATTTCATCACCTCATATTGTTCAGCAGAAGCTAGTTATTGTTATCCAAATTGTCATGCTTCCTGGACTCTCAGAGAAGGTAATACCATAAAATAGTCTGCATTTTCAGGACTAAAGACAACACACAACACAAATGGTTCTGACCACCATACTCCATCAATCTTCCTTTCACATCTTACTCTGTCTCTCTAACCAGCTTTGAAAGCACAATGGTACATAACTTGAATCTGTTGCTTAATTTTAGGAACTCAGCGATTGCAGCATTTAAGTTTTATTTTTAGTCATGCTAGCAGCGTGGCTCTGAGGATGGCAGTGTCGGTCTGTTGGTCGTTCACCACAATTGTAAAAACAAACTATTGAATAACCATGAAATTTAGTACAGACTTTCACGATTCAGCCAAATCAGTGCCATTTGCATGTTGTAATTTTCAGAATGAAAGATCATTTTTTATGTTTTTTCAGCACTGTATATAGCATACGTTTAAAATGTGTAATGGTCAATCTCAGGCCTTTTTTTTTTTTTTTTTTTTTTTACAAGGTTTATACATGACAAACACGTCATATGAGTAACAGGACTGAGTTTTTAGCATAGCATTAGCAAATACATTAAATGTAGCCACAGGGCATCAATGCTAATAGCATGAGAAAACTTAGCACCTTCAAGTGGTTTACCAAAATGATCTAAAAAACAACATAATAATATCTAAGAATTAATTTAGGTAACAGGACTATATGTTGAGATTGGCATTCTTAGTCATACTTACAGTATGATCACAAATGCAGAAAATAGTCAGAGAACTTCTTCTTCTCCTTTGGGTTTTAATGGCGATTGGCAGTGAGAGAACTGACTTTCTTCCATAGACTGTTATTCATTTTACAGTCAATGCTTTCTTCCCATGGCTTTCAGGAGGCTCAAACTATGCTACTTCCTGTTGATCATGTGACTTGTGGAATGTCCCAAATTTTTAGAGGGGGAGGGGACATTTACTATGGTTAACAGGACTAAGTCAAAAACCTGGGGACACGACTAAAATGTGTATTTTAACTAACATATTATGAATCTGATGTATCTTATGTCTAAACTGGAAATAGATTCACACAATTTTGTAAACAATACAACATCACGATAGCTTGTCTTTAATACAACATTATAATATAGCACTGCTAGCTGTTTCTGCAACATGAGGCATCACTTGACAATATCTGCACTATGCATATTTATTTATTTATTACTCTGTCACCTCCTACTCTGCAATATGCCATTTCTATTCATCCACACCTTATCTCATTTGTATAGCTATATACTTTATAATATATAATGTTTATAATAATAGTGTTTATAGTGTACATATTACCATTTTTATTATTACTGTTATTCTATTTTTCATTTCTTATAATACTTTTTGTATATTTTTCCTATGTCTAATGTTTTGATTTATTTATTTACTTTTGAGCTGCTGTAGCAAGGGGATTTCCCCAGTGTGGTATTAATGGAGTCTATCTTATCTTATCTTATCTTAGCAACATATCATCACGCATGTTTTGTTTTGATGTCGTCTGTTTTTCCCATGCCATCCAAAAGATGTTTTCCGTCTGCCTAAATCCATGTGAATGCAGCATTAGTCATTTTTAAAAATTTTTTTTTACATTGTTTTTGTGCTTCATATAGTCAGAATTACTATTGACTTTAGTTGTTGGTTAGTTTTAGCTTGAGACTTCTACTGATCTCTCTCGATGCAGTTTGTCTGTGGTTATGCTTATACTGTTGTGATATTCATGATAGTTTATTGTAACTATGTATAGTTTTGTAGTATATTTTACTAGTGTTATTTTAACTGATGCAGCACACATTCCCACGGATAATTTGTTGTTTGTTTTAAGTTGTTGCTTTGTATTTTAAAGACTTATTAAATTGCTTATTTTTCTATGCCTTTTTTAATCACTTGTTATTTTGTAATACTTTTTAAAATGTAGCCATTATGTAAGTGTCCCCCCAATACATTTCCACAATGAGACTTTATTGATTAACATTATTCCCATAAACTTGATCAATCGCAGCTCTAGACAATAATTAAAAGTCAGCAATCTATTTTAACCTGCCAATATCTATAAGTAAATCCACCTTGTTCACTTTTCTGTTGTGAAAACTATGGAATTATGGACATTCTTTATTCCTTGAGTAGATGGCAGATCTGCCTGGAGGTCAGAGCTGATGGAAGGTGTAAGATGGAGGGAGAGGGCGCTGGTCCTTCCCGTCAGAGATAAGACAGTCAAGAATGATATGGCCAAATGGCAGGAGAAGAGAAAAGGGCAAATTATCTGATATACTGGAGCCAGAGGCTTTGAATTCTCTGTGAATACCAGCAGGGAATAAACAAGATAGTCTACCATTCTGGCACACTGGATGGATTGCTAACACTTTAACCTTTACCTTCTTTGTCACAGTTAGAGGTGGCTGTTTCCTTTTGTGCAGTGGTATTTTCAGCATGTGGAACATGATGGAGTTCTGCCTTAAGATTGGATAAAATCATAAAATGAAAAGCATATCAAACATGTTGGCTTGAAGCCCTTCATCAAACAACAGCACATGTAAAGATTAAAAAAAAACATCACAATTTGACTGACTTTTATTGTGGTGGACTAAATGCATACAGGTAAACGGGGCTTTGTCAGCTTGGGGTTTTCATCATGTCATTAGATCATTTAAAGCTATTGTGTGTAGTTTCTGTCGCCCCCATGAGGAATTCTAAGTAATGACAACAAAACTGTCGGCGCATCTACATGACACAAGCCTTCCGTGATCGCGCAGAGCCCCCACCCCTCCTCCACAAAGTTGCTAGAAGCCAAGGAGGACACAGAGGGTTAAAAAAAACATGATGGACTCTTCGGAAGAGGTAATTATCAATGGCAATGGCTTGAATGTAACGGATGTTCATTAATATCAAAAAGTCATGCACTAACACTTTAAATATCTTGCAATGTACATAATATTCTCACAAATGTGCAGATATAATAATTTTTTTGGACAGATCACCAATTCAGATTCAGGCATGCATTCTTTATTCCATTTTTCTGGGAGGAACCACCAGTTTTGGTTTGGGAGGCAGACACCCGCTCCACATTTATGAGTAAACTTAAAACTCTCCTCTTTGATAAAGCTTATAGTTTGGGCTAGCCCAGGTTTGCCTTGGAACAGCCCTTAGTTATGCTGCTATAGGTTTAGACTGCAGGGAACTTCCCAGAGGTGGGACAAAGTCATTGTTATGCAAGTCACAAGTAAGTCTCAAGTCTTTGCCCTCGAGTCCCGAGTCAAGTCGAGTCAAAGATGAGGCAAGTCCCGAGTCGAGTCACAAGTCAAAGCCAACAAGTCTCAAGTCGAGTCCAAAGTCCTACCATTTTAGTTTCGAGTCATTTCAAGTCATTTCAGTTTCAGTGTATGCAATATTAAGAATATTTTCACTGCTTCAAAAGTCATAAGAAAGCCCTTTCTCTCAAGAAACTGAAGTCATATGCTTTATAGCAGTGGTTTTCAAAGTGGGGACGGGGACCCCTGGGTGCCGCGAGGGGGTGCTAGGGGGGCCATGGCAAGTTGGCATGAAAAGTATAGCAAAACAAAATAATTTAATAAATTAAATAACTAAAGTAAACCAAATTAAACCAAAAATAAGCTAAACAATATTCCCATTAGTTAAGAACTGTACTATAATAATCTATTGCATCTCTGAACATTACTACTATAATCGTTATTATTTTATTTTATTACATGGCTTGGTTGAATTCCAATGTAGAATGCGGTCTGTTATTTCTTGATAACCGTTGCCATGAAAAACAGAGCGTTGCTATGGACGCAGTTCGGTTTAGCGGAAGCAATACAATCGTTTTTAAATCAATAAACTCCTTTTTAAATCAATATTTTGTGTCAAAGTATTTATTTGGTAGGTAGTCATGTAATAAGCGGGATAATGTATAGCGAGGCGGTAGTTATAGCGAATACAACCCCTGATATGAAAAGGGAAGGCTAATGGTGGATCTACTGTGACTGTGTTATGGTAACGTTACTTTAAAACGGACGTTGACATGACGTTGGCGAGGTTTTCCATCTGAGTGTGCTACACTCATGTACCTCATATAATCAGGGTTCAAAAATCCCTATTTTTGTAAGCATGAACCAGCAAGGGAGACGTGCGTTTACTGTCTCGTTGAGACAGTAAATATGCAGCAGCTAGTATGTTACGGTACATACATCCGATAAGGTGCTTAGCATTCGTTCAAAACTTACCTTTCTTTGTGCAACTTCAGGTGTCGAACAAAGTTGGACGTTGTGGCAGCTCCGTCTGTAATCTTGTAACCCGCATGTTTTGCAAATTGCAACTCTTTTTTTATCGACTACCTCGTAATTTTTATAGCCAAACGAAACTATCTTCGGTATCATTTTGCCAACTGGCGCGTTGTTGCTTGTGCTTCATTGGTTGTCTTGCAATGTGCCTGCTTAGATGCTGTCGAATCAAAACAACGTGGGACTACACTGATTGGATGTCGTGCAGGCAGCGCGTGTGCTCTCTGCATGCATACAGGTGGTGCATATTTTTTTCACAGATGCAGATAAACTGAGAGCGGCGCGGCCGTGTGAACATTTTCTTCCCCAGTTTTCATGGGAAGTAGCAAGTCTTCTCGAGTCAAAAGGTGCAAGTCCAAGTGAAGTCACGAGTCATTGATGTTAAAGTCCAAGTCGAGTTGCAAGTCTTTGTACATTTTGTCGAGTCGAGTCTGAAGTCATCAAATTCATGACTCGAGTCTGACTCGAGTCCAAGTCACATGACTCGAGTCCACACCTCTGGAACTTCCTATGAAACACTTAGTTCCTCTCTCTCTCTCTCTCTCTCTCTCTCTCTCTCTCTCTCTCTACATTGGTGTGCATTTACAGTATGTCCCATTAATGCATGTTACTAATGTTAATGCATGTAGCTTCTTCCTTGTGTCCTGCGAGGCTTTCTGCTCTCGCAGATTTCCTTGGATTGTGGTGGCACCTGGACCACAGCTACGGCTGCTGCCTTAGTCCTGCTCAATGCCCACTGCTATTATTAGTCATAGTTATATTATATTTACTGTTATTATAATTTACACTGTTTATTATGTCATTCCATTATACTCACTGCTATAATTATTATGAGTCATATTTCTGTATACTGTAGTTCGGTATTATTCACTCTCTCTCTCCCCCAAACAGTCGAGGTAGATGGCCGACCACCTAGAGCCAGGTTCTGTCCGAGGTTTCTGCATGTTAAAAGGAAGTTTTTCTTTGCCAGTGTTGCTGCAATAGTGCAATTGCTCTTGGGGGAATTGTTGGGTCTCTGTAATTTATGGAGTGTGATCTAAACCTACTCTATCTGTAAAGTGTTCTGAGATAATGTCTGTTATGATTTGACACTATAAAGAAAATGTAATTGATTTTTTATTCAAACCACAGATCATGAAAGAACAAATGCATGTTCAAACATGGAATGATTGGTCTTGACTTTGTTATATGGTATTTAGTTGTCTAGATCCCTCAGCAGATTACCTTCTCATCTGTCTTCTCCTGAGGATGAGGATGCTCCTCTTGTTTTTGAGTGTGAGCTGACAGCAGTTTAATGCCAGTTTTCACTGCAGACCAGTTCCCTACCAAAGCAGCTATCTATAGCAGTAGGCTCATCAGCTGTCACAAAAACCTCTGCATACTATTCCTGTCCAAATTTATATAAAACCTGTCTCATTTTTTTCCATTATAATCTGTAGCTTCCCCTCTGTCTTAATTTGTTCCTGCCCATTTCTAGAATCTGTCAGTGGCCTATCATCAATTTTCTTTTTCTCATTCACAGTTATGGACTTGGACCAAAACTCACGTGTGTTTTTTTTTTGCTTTGTCAGTTCTGCGGCTGACTTTTAATAGCTTTTTGGTTGAACAACAAACTCAAACAATATGAATATCTGAACTGAAGGCAAAGTCATCATTATCAGTTCAAACATGAAAGAAACTAATTATTGAAAATGTCTCTCTGGTCAGCCACCTCCACTGTACTGCATGAATAATTAATCCACATAAATAAATAAAAAATGAAGAATAAATATAAAGGAAAGAAATATCAAAGTGGCGAACCATGTTTTCTCATTAGTGAATATCAAAGGATTTGATGTCTCTAATGTTTAGTTATTTTCCATTTTTAAAACCATAATAACATCTTCCTAATCTCTGCCCTACCTGTCCCAAGAAAATCACAAAATATTGCATGGAATTTATATTCTGAGGTGCAGCTCTGCAATGCTTACCAGTACAAAATATGGTTTAGAAATTAGTAATTTTGTCATTATTTTTGACAGTAGGTGTTCTTAAAATGTTTGGTTACTTATTAGGGACCATGGGCCTATATTAAGCACTACCTTTTGCTGTGACTCCTACGTAAAAACCTGACTTAATGACTTAAGCAAGGAAACAGCTGGGTAAAATCAAAAGATTAAATGGTATATACTTTGAATAATAAATCCTTATGCATTTAATCCATTCTTCTTTTGTAGACATAAGTATCGCTCACACCATTCAGCTGAAAACCACCATCACCTGCAATTTACTTCCCTCTGAATGCAAGGCTGAAATGAGCAAAGCTTTCATTTGCTCCAGTGGAAATGGCATGAAGAGAGAAAAAAATATCAAATGCAAGGTGATCGCTGCTCAAGCTGAATAGAAGTGAGTAATTTCAATCCCTTATTATTTTCCATTACAAAGGTGCTGAAGCAGTCTGTCTCTCACCGCTGCGCCTCCAACTTGCAAGTCCAGCCCCACTCCCACTGAGATCCAGGATGCACATCTGATGGTCTATTCAGAGAGAACAACCTGCAGTCGCAATGGGTGATTGCTGAAAGCCAACGTGACATGAAGACACTTTTGATCCACCGTCTCAGAAAGCATCAGTGATTACAGGCTGCCATTAGATTTCTGAGGAATATTGGATGCACACTCAGGCTGTAAAGGAACATTTACCACCTACATATGTGGGCACCCAGAACAAGCTGGGGGGTTCTGTGTGTATTAGAATTACATCCACATTCGGTATAATTCATACATATTGACAGAAATATCAGTGTTCTCTTGCTCACAGTGCCTTTCCCACACTGCCTAGCCCTTCCAGTATGCACACAATTTGGAAGTGAGTGTGTTGACCTGGCTTACCTTAGCATAGCTTCTTTTCATATTTCAAAGGGAGCCTTAGTTTTGAGAAGTCAAAATGTCTGGCATGGAAAAGGACTATAGAGATTATGTTGGTGTTACGGGGCAATTTAGACGTGATTATTAATTCAAAACAAGGCTAAAAAATTGCAGTGTAATGGACATGTTTCCAGCTTCAACTAAGTTTGGGGACATTTGTATGCAGGCCGTATCAAGTTACTCATGCATCCATCTGTGTGAGAACATGACAGGGGTGGGTGTAACAAGCTACAGAGAGGAAATTGTGGTTGGTCAGGTTGTTTACCTCAGTGAACACAGGATTGTGGCACTAAATTGAAAGACAGGATTATAAAAAAAATCCGGATAGAGATCAGAGGATGTCTACTTCAAAAGGAGCTTGGTCAACAAACCCAGCCCCTTTCTCATCTCGATAAAATTACACCCCTTCTATCTTCCTCCTGTCTCTCAATATCTACCATTCTTGGAACAATTCAATATGCAGCAAGTTCATCCTACAGTCTTACACTGCTGAATCATACTTAACACCCTCCTCTCAGGAGCTGGATTTACACCTGCTGAATCTCTTCCAGGGGCTCTTTAGAACGTTCCTTTGGCTCTGTTTGAGAATGGCGCTGAGATTATGCGGCAGGGCTGATTCTGGCTTTAGATTAAGGCCAGAAATTCTCAAGTCCAGCTGAGATAAATCTCAGCCAGGTGACTTTAGCAAAAAAATCTGTCTCTGCTGGGAGTTTAAGCGGCCTGGTTATCTGATACTGGAAGCTATGATCAGGAGATACAACCAGGGACAGTCTGAAGTGTAGTCCACTCGCGTACAACACAGATACACGAAGGTTATCTTTCAACATCAAAAAGAGCCACTGCGTTGCTCCTCAGGCGGGATGGTGTGTGCAGGTGTGGAAAAAATCTCCCTGTTCCCTAAGGGAGGTGGAAACAAACCTGTAGTTGTCAGCTATAGATATGGATAGCAGCCAGGCAGCTCTGATGAGTCTTTGACCAACATGATTTTAACTTTCAGCATCAACAACTCATGATACATACATGATTTATGATGCGCTGGGACGGTGGATTGATCTCTAAATTGATTGTTTCTCTGTACTGAAAAATATGATAACAGTATTGGAATAATAAAGGACATTGATTTTGACCTCTGGCATCGCAGTCTAATAACGTGTGTACCCTAAATAATAATTTTAATATAAAACCTTCATAAAGTCTTGTTATCGGATCTGCTTTGTAAATTCACTGCAATAAAGCAAATTTATTTAATGGCTAAAACATTAAATCAAACACTTCTGCTTGACTGGACAAGCCAACCATGTATCTGGTACAGTGTATCATGGGTATTATGCATAGGCTTTATAAAGGTTTAAGTCTACTCTTCTAATCTAAAAAAAACAACAACAAAGAGGTGGTGAGTTGTTAAAAACAGATCAATCATCCTCGGGGACATTTCCGACATTTCATATTTTGCTATTTAAAAGCTTCCCCCTTTTTATTACTGCCTCTAAGTTAATTAACACCATAACACATTCACATGAACACATCATTTAATTCCTGGTTAAAATCTGCAGGATTCTTGCTAATAGTTATTATTAGGCAACATAATAGAGGCTGTGTTATTGTCATTGAATTATGTCTTACCACATAATAAACCAAATGAATGGTCATGTGTAGCTTTTACATAACTGGATTCATCTTTACTTTGACTGATTAAGTTTAGCGCACAGATGATATAATAATCACAGAGAAAAGGAAGTGATGCAACTCTGTTGTGTTATTGAATGGATGTTGAAGATTTACATTCATACCTGTCTCATTCAGAGGTGGCAAAATCCTCTCTCAAATCATTTTATATTGATGAGCTAAGGAAGGAAAAATAATTTATTTTACCATGAAAATCCCTGTTAAGATTAAATGTCATAATCCCCTTTCACTGAATAATTTCACAATCACAGATAAGAGATTATATACAGTGAAACAGGTTACCCAAAATATCACAGAGCGTGGTTTCTCCGAAGTTAGAATAATCCTTAATACCCAACTCAATTTCAAATATCGTTGTCTAATACTTAACATGCTACATTTGAATATATTTGAGGGAGTAAACATTCAGAGAGTCTGTGAGGCGTGCACAATGTATATTTTGAACTGCAAACCGAACTGTATCAGGACCATATAGGATCCTACTCCCCTTTTACATGATATCTTTTGTACAAAATAAGGGGGAAACATTACTGTAAGCCTTCATACCTTTTTACCATACAAACAGATACAGTGTTATAGGGACCCTGAATTTCAGAGCTGGACCTGGGCCCATGCTAGCAAATTTAGATTTTGTATTTATTGTTTCAGAGCTGATGTTGAGTTGTTTTTAAGGCAGCCACAAGTGTAGGCATATTGATAACAACAAAAGTGTAAAATTAGGTTAATTTCTGTTGAGATCACAAATTACAAATGTTATCTTAATGTCAACCTTTGTTGTTTTGTAACCACGATTTAATTATCTCATTACAATGTGACAACAAATGGCCCTCCAAATGATATCTTTATTATGTAAATAATTTAAGTTATAACTTGTTATCACAATGTCGCACTTCATGCTGTGTATCTGAGACTTTACTCGCTCTGTGCAATACTGGTTGAGCACCTGGGTATTTGGTGTTTTAAGCCCCCAACGTCGTTAGGGTTAGGGTTAGCTGCCTTGAAGTCGACGGTCGCAGCGTTACCTTGAAGTCGACGGTGGGGACTTAAAACATCATCAAGCTTAAACCTGCCTCTCCATCCCCTAGTAGCAGAGAGAGTGCAGGGGCAGAGGGGATGTTTAGTTGACTATATTAGTCTAGTCTGCCTGACTCATTGATCCTTTATCTGACAGAGATTTTTTCTAGTTAGAATCTATGGCCCTGACCATGGCTCTGAAATATCAGTAGTCTTACTGTGTATTGATATATCTATGGCGCTGTCCGTGGTGCTGAAGTAGCAGACAGATTTGTGATTGCGATATTTTCACTGAGTTCTGTTAGTTTCGTCTTGGATCTATAATATCACTAAACTATAAAATAATAAGGCTAAGAGAATAATTAGATCCAAGATTCAAGATTCAAGATTCAATACTTTATTGCCATACAACTCGGTGCAAGTTGCTAGGAATTTGCTTCAGTGTGCTCATGACAGGACATCAACACAATACAACAAAAAAAACATATAGCTAATATATACACATATGGTATCCCACATGGGATCACACTTAACACAGGCAGATAAAAAAATCTGATCGCTACATACCTGGATGACAGTCCAGGAGGCTAAAATAACCAATATCAAATTAAAGTGGCACGTTGCATAGGAATGCATAGCGCAAGTCCACAACTTTGCAATAAATAGATAAAATACCGCTAATATGGGTGGCATAAAAAGTAATATTAGAAAACCAGTGTGAGGAGATGGACAGTTTATACAGGCACCTTAGGGGAACCTTTTTCCATAAGGTGCTGGTACAAAGATGGAGAGCTGTTTAGAGATTTAATGGCTCTGCAGTATGTGCTGTTGAGAAAGCGGGAGGTTCTTGTCTTAATAGCTCTCAACCTTCTCCCTGATGGGAGAATGGTGAAAAGGGAGTTTAGAGGGTGAGTGTCATCTTGTAGGATCTTTAGACCTTTCCGGTGGATATGTGCCTCGTAGATCTCACAAATGGGGGAGAGTTTGCAGCCAATGATTTTTGAGGCTGTATTGACTATCCTATCCAGCTGCAACCTCTGCTGGACAGTAGAGTTGCCATACCAGACAGTAACAGAAAAAGTAAGGACACTCTCGATGGCAGCTCGGTAGAACGGTAACATCCCCTCACAGGCTATCCAAAGATCTATTAAGATCCAAACCACCCAGGTAACAGCCTGTTCTTCCTGTTAAGGTTGGGTAGAAGGTACAGGATACACCAGGCCAGCACTGATAGGCTCAGGAGGAGCTTTTACTCTCAGGCCACTAAGATCCTAAATGAGGACCCTGCCTAAAGTTAGGTTTATGGTTGCCATGGTGTTCCTGGCGCAAGGTGTGCGCACCAGAAAATGACCTCAGCAGGTCTTTTGCACCCAGCATGTACTGTATGCTCCGCAAGTTGTCGTGCCGTGTGGTCGTGCACTTCTGAATTTTTAGAACTCGCAACTCGCCGTGCACTGTGTGTTCCTTTTCAACATGCTCAGCTGGAAAGACTGGCCTGGCAGGTTTGCTGTACAAACATCTGTATAATTCGTCATGTAGACACCACAGGGAGTCAAATGGCCTTACATTTGTGGTAAATGAGAGAGCCACCCACTGGTAAAAGAAGAGACATTTTGCTTGAGCGTGTGGAAAAACACAAGAGATCATTTTGTCTCATGGAAGGAGGCAGACACTAATTTCAACTTGGAGGTAAACGACAGTAACGTTAAGAATTGTGGCGTTTCGGAGAATACAGTAATGAACAATGCATTGAGCATTAATGTCTCTGTGCGTGCTTGAGCTTGAGCACCATCTGCTGAGGCTCGCGCCTCAATGTCACACACTGGTACTGTTCAGTTCAGTTCAGTTCAGTTCAGTTCAAGTTTATTGTCATATGCATATTAGTACGAAGTGAATAGAATAGAATTTAAAAACATCTAGAAATATCCAAGCACAGTAGACATAGTGACTAAGTTCAGACCACAGCCCTCCTTCCTGTTGTGCTATCATTCAGTAACCTTATTACCTGGGGGTAAAAACTATCCCTAAAACGTGTTGTGCGCGTTGGGATGCTCTGCAAACGTCTCCCTGATGGAAGGTGGGAGAAGAGATTGTGTGCAGGATGACTAGAATCCTGCATAATACCTTGTGCTTTCTTAGTGCTGTGTTTCCAGTAAATGTGTTGGAGCGGTTCAAGTGGAACCCCAATGATTTTAGATACAGTTTTGATTACTTTTGTCAGAAGATTAAGGTCATGTGATGTAGCCCTGCCAAACCACACTACAATGTTGCCTGTCAATATACTCTCAATTGTACAGCAGTAAAAGTTCTGTAGAATGTTAAGGGACATACCATATTTCTTGAGAAACCTCAGAAAATAAAGCCTCTGATGTGCCTTCTTAATGACACAGCTGATAGGGCCAAGGACCATGTGAGGGAGTCTGAAATGTGGATGCCTAAGAACTTAAAGGTGTTGACAATTTCAACTGGAGAGTTGTTAATAAAGACAGGTGTATGTGTGGGTTTGTTCTTTCTGAAATCTATGATGACTTCCTTAGTTTTCCCCACATTGAGAGACAAATTATTTCTATGGCACCACATGATCAAATTACTCACCTCATCCCTGTAGGCAGTTTCGTTATTGCTGTCAATGAGTCCTATCACAGTAGTATCGTCTGCAAATTTCACAATACTATTAGTGGGATGTTTTGCAATACAATCATAAGTATACAGACTGTATAATAGAGGACTGAGACAGCAGCCTTGAGGTGCTCCAGTGTTTAACACTATAGAAGCTGAGTATGTAGTGCCAACTCTAACTGTCTGAGGGCGGCCTGTTAGAAAGTCCTGTATCCACCTGCAGATGGAATTGCAGAGGCCCAGGTCTAACAGCCTAGGAATTAAAATAGAAGGTCTGATAGTATTAAAGGCACTGCTATAATCAACAAATAGCATCCTGACATACTTATCCCTGTCCTCTAGATGTTGGAGCACAGTATGTAAAGCCAAGGATACAGCATCATCCACAGCTCTATTTGATCTGTATGCAAATTGTAGTGGGTAAGTTGAGACAGGTATGCTGTTGTTGATATATGCCTTCACAAGCTGTTCAAAACACTTCATAATCAAGTTAATGCTACAGGTCTATAATCATTCATACAGGTGGCAGTCGTTTTCTTAGGCACAGGAATTATGATTGATTTTTTAAAACAATTCGGAACCACACAAAGAGAGAGTGACAAGTTAAAAATGTCAGTGAAAACAGAGGCAAGTTGTCTATAACATGTCCTTAAGACTCATGGAGTAATGCCATCAGGCCCAGCAGCCTTCCCTATTTTCATAGATTTAAAAACTTTACGTGTGTCAATGACTGAGACCTGATGTGCTTGCCTGCTGAACAGGTTCCCAGTTGGAGATGATATGTCTGTGTGTGTGTTCCTAATTGGAGGTACTTTGACGTGCACATCCCCAGTTGGAGATGGTCCCAGTGCCAGTGTCTCAGCAGCGCACTCAAAACAAGCATAAAAAATGTTCAAGTCGTCTGGGAAGGAAGCAGAAGTTGTTGTGACGCCACTAGGTTTGGCCTTGTAGCTAGTAACTGCTTGTAGGCCTTGCCAAACGCGCCTAGAGTCCCCTTCAGAACAATATCGCTCTATCTTGTCCCGGTGTTGTCTTTCAGCGGACTTGATTGCATTCCTAAGCTCGTATCTCGCATTCTTGTAACGAGCATCGTCCCCAGATTTAAAAGCCACTGTCCTCTCATACAATTTCACGCGTACATCCTGGTAAACGCGAAAAGTACGCGTGGGAATACAGCTGTCCACACAGAATTTAACATAGTCAGTAACTGCCTCAGTGTACTCATGCAAGGTAGCAGAATCACTAAAAACTGACCAGTCAGTAGATTCAAAACAGCCTGATTCTAATTTGCATGTTTTTAATGTTTTTTTTCTATTTTCTACACTGTGCAGTACTTAATGTCTACAATTTAGTATATAAGTACAGTAAACCTAATGAGATCATTGAAAACTGATTATATATCATTATACAAAGTTGATTGACGTCTTTTCACTTTTAAGTAAGTAATCAATCAATGCAATTCAGAATGTAATTGCTTTTAAAGCTTTTAAAAGTTTATACTCAATTTGTAGCCATTTTGGCAATTGGTTGATAGGCTGAAAATTATTCTGATGTATGTGTGTGTTGCTGCTTTCAGTCATTTGCTTATGAATAGAGAAGAGAATGTCATTCATAACCAGTGATCAATAAAGATGATTCTGTGAATGCCTGCAGGCTGAAAGTTTGAACTTAAAGTAGCAGTCTGTGTAGATGCTGAAGTTCAGGTTGGTATAGTTTAGCACAGCAGGATTTATTTAAGGTACCTTAATAAACATGTTTTCTTTAGTTTATAGAATATCACCTTCTCAGTTATTCATCAAAAGAAGATTAGGCCAGTGGCTTTTTATATCTAAAGGAGGAGAGATGACTTGAATGGATTATCCAAATTTGACATCCTTTTCTTTACGAAGGAGAAGACTGCTGTGTTATGTCAAGACACCAGGGGCTACTAGATAAAGCTGGATAAAAGTGCCTTTGATTGTATCTTTATGTGTTTGACATTTAAACAGGACATGTTCATTAAAATAAGCGCCCGGTGCACATGGTTATGTTGGTTGCTGTAATGACTCTAAACGTAAATCTTCTCATGAAAGGTCAAACACAGAGAAATACTGAGTGTTGCTCACAAGAAAAAAACAAGGAAATTGCACTTTTATCATTTATCATATATCAATCAAGTTAATTCATAAGTTTGCTCCTTCTTTGGCTGTTCAGGGTGATATGAGTTTGGTTGGTTTGGTCTGGATCAGTAAAGTGAACATGTGAAATTATAAGACTATAAGGAGGCTTTTCTTTTGGAGTAAACTGCATAATTCTCCATGAGCTACACAGCTTTTTGCTGTTCTTGAAAAAGCTGAATTATATGTATAGTAATCATTTATCATGCAGCATGAACACAATAAGAAGAAATGTCCTTAATAGTTATTAAGAAAATGGCTAAAAGATATCTTGTTAAAACCAAAATTACGAACATATTCCAACCAAGCACAATTATGGCATGGAATCTTATGTTACAGCAAACTTATCAAGGAGTCAAAGGTCTTTAGTTGCAGAGTTGAGAATAGGAATCCTTCATCTGGCCCTTGAGGTTAGAAGATTTACAAACATCCAGGAGGATAACCGTTTGGGTGAATTAGGAGAAGTTGAAGTTTTATTATGATGAGTAAGAATATCTACAGTATATTAAACGTCTGTTCAAAATACGGAAATGTTTTGGTGCACTGACAATGACAGAATGGAATGGTTGTTTATTGGTAAGCCTGGTTGGGCTGGGCATATTATGTATGTATGACACAATAATAATAATAATAATAATAATAAAAATCAATTAATCAATCATTTATCACTGAGGCCTTGTGGGAGTCACAGGGGCTACACAGGCACCAAAAGAAAAGAACAATTGACCGTTTACTAGTAACTACTGTAGGCACGACAGGTTTGGTCTTGGATTTATCCACATGCTAAAGTTAATGTTCATAAGGCTGTATTAAGAGCGATACTCGGTATGTAAAGAGGTTGGACCGTGGTTTCTTTTTTTTCTACCCTCTTTAATAACAAAAATACAAGAGTCAAAGTGTAACGAATTGATTAAACAGTGTGTTTTTTCTGCTCTGATGTGAGCTGCAAACAATAGCATGTCCGGCTAACAAACTACTGTACCTACAGAGGTAACTTATTACTTCTGAGGCCAGGAGCATTTCATATAGGATATTACACATTATATTGTGCGGGAGAAGTTACTAACTGACCAAAGAAATATCAGGATACTAGGAAGTAAAAACTGTAAAATTGAATCATAAAAGCAGATATTCAAGAAGGCATCCAATAACCCCCCCCCCAAAAAAACAAAAAAACAAAACAAAACAAAACAAAACAAAAAACAATAATAATAAAAGACAACAGTATCACATAACTCCAGTCTATAGGGCACAGAATGTAAATCAAATGTCTGTTCCTTGTTACTGTACTTCCTGTGCAAAGAAACTGATTATAATGGCTTTACATTGAACCCCCCAAAACCTCATTAGTGTGAACTGTTGCCTCTCATAATGACATCCACATCAGACAGTAGGCTACACAGCACAAACAAACCAAAATAGAAGTGCTGGCATACAGGCAATAGGAGGGGCAGAGAAGCTGCATGAATATGTGTGTAATGTCGAGAGCGAGCAGGCGTAGTCACTCTGAGAGCTCCCTACAGTCTCCTTAGTCTATTCCCCTGACATTATACTCCCAAGATTCCTCCACGCTTTATGTGAAAGATATTACCTCTTTGAAAGATCAACAGAATAGACCCTTGATGACATTAATAAGGACTATGCAGCTGCACAGGAGACGCAACAGCAGCAGGAGGAAAGGAAACCAATTTCTCTGCTGTTTGTGCTCCCACAGTGCCCCCGATGGTCAATCTGTCAGCAAAGTGTTATACGGTGTAATGTACGTATTGCAGTGGAACAATTGGCAAACAGCCACTAACAGATGAGTCTACAACCTTATTGGATACACTCAAAGAAAAAACAACATGACTAGTGTGAAGAAAGTTGCTTTTCCATTAAATACAATGCAATAAAAAAGACAAATTTGTTGTTTTCTTTCTGAGGATTTAAGGGTTGGGAGGTTTTATTAACAAAATATCATCTAACGGCATCACACATGCTCTATTGCCGACCATAATGCCAAAATGGCTGATGTATGTCATTAAAGTAGACTACAAGGAATACCAATGATTGTGGGCTTCAATATATGAGCCATTTCTAGGTTAAATATCCATCCCCTCAGGCTGTGAACGTCCAGCCCTGGCTTTTCATGTTAGGAGAGAGAGAAAAATAACAATTTCTGTATGCTCTTGCGCAAATAAAGTGCATCTTGGCTCCTCATTTCCATGCAGCTGTCTGGGTCCGGGAGAGCCGATGATAGATCTGCTGACTTCCAAATTAGTTTCACGAGAGCAACCTTCATTTTGCAATACAATCTAATGTACAGATGTAGAGGATAACAGCTCATATAATGAGTCCACGTGCTGTCAGAACAGCCTAAGCCGGCTGATGCATTATATAAACTCCCGCTATCTCATGATCTCTGTCTGTCTATTGTGAAACATGAGCAACTTTACTGCTCCAAGTTAAATAATAAACAGTGATTGAATCAGATTCAGCCTTGCATATTGTATCAGACAGGTGTGGAATAACAGCAGCGGCTTTAAAGCTACTTTTTGAGCATGTTTTGTTCTCCCAGCGAGGTTCTTTAATGAATCCATCCTTGCTTTTGAATATTAAGAGCGAGGAACAACCGCGCTGTGCTGCAAAAAAGACATGGCGTTTTTGTTAACGAACAAACACTGCAGCGGCATTGAACTGCCGTCCCCTGCAGGACTGTGCTGTCTGCTACAGATGGGTTCACTGTCTGTTCAAACTGAACCGGGATGACTACACCCCTGCTATAATGGGCCTTATCTGACAGAAGGATTAGTGTTCAGCAGAGCAAAAACACCATTTAGCCATGGTCAGTTGGGAGGGCGCTAGAAACCCCTGTGTGATGCATTGGCTTTGTGATCTCTCAGCAAATGAAAGGAAACAGGGGAGCTCTGAATTTGCCTCATTACTGCAGAAAGCATTTATTGCAATTAAGGAAGAATAGGGTGAACACAGGCAACGAGCAAGGAAGGCCAAGAAAATGTGAAAGGATGAGAACAGTGGAGTTCGCTGGGCGAGGTTAACTATCCTTGTCTTACTTGTCTAGAGATTAGAATTACTAAAGCACAAGAAATCACATAATTGTAGTAGCTCCCTGTGTTTATAGTGGTTTTTAGACTCTCATCCGACAACAACTGCAATATTAAAGGGAGATGATCGTTTAAGAGCCAGTAGCAATATCTAAAGAAAAAAATGCATTTTGTGGATGGTGTTATTGTGGATGGGGCTTTGACATGGATCAGTGGCTTATCTTTTGTTCCACTTCAAAGGATCTTCTGCCATTAACTGTCATCGTGGGGTATTTTGGCGAAATTTTTGAAAATGCCACAAGACTTCAAGTGTTTAAAATATCTTTTTTCGTTTGATCAGCCTCCTCTACCTGCTGTGTGGAGAGAAAAATAAAAGCCTTGTCACCTCATCCCACTGAGTGGTGGCAATGATTTCTCCCAAACATGTAACTCTCACACCATTTATAAAATAAAAGAGATTAAAAGAAATGTGCACAGAAATCATATAAATATACACATATTTGCAAGTTGTCATGTTACACACTCTGCAAATTAAGGACAGAGTATATAGACTGATAAAAAAAATAGTATCCTTTTCATGTTATCACTGTTTCTATGGCAACAATTAACTTCAGACCATCAGGCATCTGAATTTAAGATAAAGGCAGAGCAGGATCCCTTTCAGTATGTGTCATAAAAAACTGGGATGTACTCCACAGCTCTACTGGTTTGGAACTGACAACTTTGTGTAGCAGCTGGTGTTTTTTTTTTTGACCTCGGCGCTGGCCTGCTTTTCTGTTAACTGAGCAGCAGTGATTCATCTTCACGTGTCGCCCTTTGCCTCCACTCCAGGAGAGGATCTGCACTGTCTACCAAGCTGTGAAGATACAATAGCATTTTGTTTCCAAAAGGGAAACAATCTACAGCACAGCAATTTCTGAAAAAAACACTGTGCGGAATAGCAGAAATGTAACTCAGCCATTGTTTAAAAATAAAACATACGCATTATAGACACAAACATATTTAAATTCACTTTAATGTTTATGTTTCTCCACTTCGCTATGATTTACCGCAAACTAGAATACCTTTGTGTATGACAGTTTTCTTATTGATTTGCTTTTCTCTCCAAATGGAAAGCTGGCTTAGTTGCACGATCGTGTCGAATCAATGGATGGTGATTAACTTTGCCTCATCATTCCCTTTCAGCTAGGATAACTGTTTTCTTTCCGACAAGGCCTGTCTTTTTTCAGCAAGAAACAATGGTAATAACTAGAATTGGGAGTTGTAAAAATTCTTTCACTCGTAATGACTCAAAATCATGACAAGAAACTCCTCATTCGATCTTCTTTCCTTTCTTTCTCACACACTACTTGTATATATTATCATTCCTGTAGAGTGTGTCTTTCAAAGGAAGGAAGTTAATCAGTTTGTGCAGAGTGATATATTGTGCAGTGTTTTGTCCTAGCACATGCAATTGATCAGCCCAGCCTACACAAATGCATTGTGGTTAAGCCCTGGAAAGTCAGCTGCAAAAGATTTCCTTGGTGCAAAAACACTGGCATAAACAGTTTTTAGTTAGTTTTTAATTTTGTAATACTATTTATTCCGATTTTCTTTGTATTTCCCCGTCCCTACCATTCCACCTTTCTCACATTTATGTTGTTAATATCTAAGTCAGATGAGATTCACAGCTTTTATTACTTTGATGTGATGAGTGGCAACCCCAGCAGGTTCACATTGATTTTGCAGGTTTGATTAATCAATCATCTGCCTCCTCCTGCAGGTATGTGCAATACATTGGGTGGCTGTGGCTCAGGAGGTAAAGCGGACCGTCCACCAATCACTGGATTGGCAGTTCAATCTGTGCATCCACATGTCAAAGTGTCCTTGAGCAAGACACTAAAATCTCCAAGTTTATCCTGCTTTGTCCGCTGAGGTAAAAATAATAGAGCAGTATATTAAAGCAGTCTATTACCCATCCATAACCCTAACCCATCCATTTTCCATACTGAGTGAAAAAAATGATTCGTTGCTCCATCTCCCACTGACTTCCTACTTCACTGATCTCACCTGAGCCTCTCCAGAGTTATCCATTATCTGTCTAGAGAAGCTTGTCACACACAATGCAAGTTGTGCCCCTAATGAAGTTGCTGCCAGCGAGACAAATCAAAAGCTACCGTATCTCACATTAAGCACAGCGAAGATGTGGGTTGCACATACACTGTACTGCCTATAGGTTCATTGTACTATACGTCCCATTATCTCCCTGGAGGTAGATAGTAGGGGTGGGGGAAAAAAATTGATACAGCATAGTGTTGCGGTATTTTCTGTGGCAATACTGTATCGATACACAGACGCCAAGTATCGATCTATTATTATATATGTGTTGGTCAGTTTGTCTGCTTGACAATCCCATTTTGCAGCAATACAATTGAAGTAAGATGAACAAACAGAGAAATGTATCTTTTTAGATAAAACAGATGTTGACAAAGTTTCCTTTTGGGGACATCATTTGAAATTGGGAAAATTTGAAGGTGGAAAAAAGGTAATAAATTGCAATATATCGCAGAATATTGCAATATTTTTAAAATCGCAATAATATCATATCGTGACATAAGTATCGTATTGATATCGTATCGTGAGGCCTCTGGTGATTCCCACCTCTAGTAGATAGTCAAGTTGTTGATGTACTGTACGTACTGTTTGACGTTAAATGGTATGTGTTTCTCCTCAGAATTTTTCTTTCTGAAAAAGGCTCAGTAATTGTTTCAAGGACCATATCAAAGCCAAATGAAAATGAATACTGACATTCAATTCATGAAATCCGAAAGGACGAAAAGGGAAAACATCTTTCTAAATTCTGTTTTCCCGACAGCAGATAATATGATAATGCTCGCCACAGAGGCTTGCCTGGACTGTAACCACTTCAAGCTTCCGCCTGAACAGTTATTTACTGTTTAAAGTGGCTGGTACAAAACTATCACAGGAATCGAGACCATTCTTTGTTGCCCCACACTCTCCTGTTCCTGCTTGCCCCCCCTGGGCCCTGTTGTTCAAACAGTGGAATTGGTTGAATGAAATCAGCAGGGACATGGAGCTCTTTCAGTAATTACATTAGTAAACAGTTCACAGGCTCCAAAGGGACACACAAGCCGAAGAAGTAAAGACTATGGTAAAAAAAACTATCGATAATTTACATATATAGAAAATATATATACACAACAGCATAATAAAACACTTCATGCCTCAGTGGGCATATCTCGATTTTATTTTTCTCTAGTTGAGCTTGGTTGTAAACAACCCAAGCTTACATGACACACTATCATCAGGCACCAGTGTCTAGAGAACAACATGTCCCTATCTCAATAATTCAACTCTTACACTTGTGCAGAGGACCTGACACGGTGTAGCAGATGCTGCAGGTGCAGCACTTTACCCCTCAGAAGCTAAGAAGAAGAAACCACACCCAGATTGTAGCCCATATGGGTGAGGAACGCTGTTCCATGAAAGCTGGTCAGTTTAATCAATCACATCAGCTGATGACAAATGTCACCTCCATTAAAAACAGACCCTCATCCCAGGTGCTTGGGAGACAGGAAATCCGGGTTCAGTCTGACTAAGATGGATGAATCACATCAGAATAATGAATTACAGACACATTGCAGCACACATTGGAGTTCACTGCCGTTTTGCAGTGATCTGTATGCATATGTTACTTACAGGGCTACAAATACCACTGAGGAAAGAAAAGAACAAGAATGACTCGCGTAAAACTGAAGAAAGCCCTGCAACTGCTGCAAAACTATTTTTTTCACGATTGCCGCTACAGACCAACTCCAGTCCATAC
Organism: Sander lucioperca; assembly: GCF_008315115.2. NCBI lineage: Eukaryota > Metazoa > Chordata > Actinopteri > Perciformes > Percidae > Sander > Sander lucioperca. Next base: position 29,983,392 of record NC_050182.1, read on the forward strand.
AGAAGAATATGTTAAGGGAGCTTGCATTTCTATTTATTCTTATTGTTTATTTTGAGTGGGAGGCATGAAATGCAGTAAACTGTCACACGGATTTGGACTTGCCAGGGATCTGGAAGGCGGTGTTGCCTTAATAGCTGTTTGGATGAAAGCATGAGTCCTACATGCCTCTGCTGTTTGTGCAGGGATTTCCAAAACCAGACAGAGGGATTGTTGTTGTGCACTCACTGTTCTGCTCATTCACTCATTCACCCGCAGTGAAATATCTATCTCGTACTGATAACAAGAGGAATAGATTGTTGAAGGGTTGCACAGTATGAAGAAAATATCTAATTGCGATTATTTTGACTGATATTATAATTGCGATATGATTCATGATATTGGAGGGAATGTTGATTTTTGCATCAGTATTCTTATTTTCAATGGAAAATGTATTAAAATGATCACGGTGTGATTTTTGCGAGGATCTGTAACATGGGTTCCGCTTTGAGTGACAGTTGGTAGCCGTCACAAGAGGAGAGCATAGACTTTAGGTTTCATTCGGCCCATCTCAGCTCCATCCACGCTCCACGTCTTTGCCCAATTTTGGATTGCCAACATTAGGCACTGCACACGACGGCCGGAGCCACAGGGAGCCGCCCACTTTAAGCTTCATTTTGGCTCTTCAGAAACCTATGGGTACGTCACCCATAGGCAGAGACTACGTCAATATTTTATACATTTTATGATTTTGACACATATTTGCATTTAACAAATATTGCGCCCCCCTGTGATTTGGATATTGCAGCAGTCAACCATATTGTGATTTATATAAAATTGTGATTCATATTGCAGCCCTAAGTATTAGTTTTATATACACTGTCCCTTGTGGTATAAGACAAGAGAAAAATGTGCTCACAGAAATGAGTAAATGTAAAGTATACGGTATGTACCATACATGGTAACAAATGCTACTGTCAAGTGCCATGACTAGAAACAAGCTGTGGAAAGGGTCTGGCACCTTGTCAGCGTGCTATTCACACTCAAAGCGAACAATATGTTTAGAAATAATGTCACCGGCTTCATGTGATTTGAGCCATCAATGCTGACATTGATCTTTTCCTATTGAAGTTAAACTGACAACAAAAGACAAGCGCTGATTTTGAACTGTTATGATCCAATCACGGTCTCTGTCAAATATGATTTCTAACCTTGCAGTTAGACCTTCCCAGAAGTTCTTATTATTTGGGTATTTTAGACTCAGTGGTTCTGAGCAAACAAACAGTTCACTGGATCCGAGTTGATGTATTGGTAATTCTGCTCTCATTTACAAGGCAATTAGAAGTCTGGACAAGTAATCATCACTTCATTTGCAGAGCAGGGCATGCTTGAACAAATTATTGATAAACCTTACAGCAGGAAAATAAAATTCCAGGCAGGCAAGAATTTTAAGAGGGATTTTTCCCTTGAGGAAGGTCTGCATTTAATGCCCTTGGCAGTCAAATGTGTATTAGAGACTCACAAAGTAACTGCATAACATGGTTGGTGTAGTCCCCTGCTTATCTGTTGGCTTTGATTGTTGTTCTTCCTTTATTTAAATTCCATCAAAAAGCATATGGCTTTATACAGTAAATATTTGTCCTTTAGTCAGGAGAATGTACCCTCAAAGGGGAAATGGGACCATAAATCACAACAAAGCAGCCATCCCAAAGCACAGCTGTGTACTCTTCTGTTAGTCCTTGTACTGTACCCAAAAACTAAGCAGATGTTACACAACACCAGAAGCTGATGGCCAAAGTCTCAAACGTTGCACTTCATTAATTTCATTAGTTTGGTCCACTCCTCCGAGGGTGGGAAAGATTGCACTGCATTGATTAGCATTAATTAATATTGATTGGGATTAATCTAGTGGAACAAGGCTAATATGTGAGAGCTTAGATGATGTCCATTGAAGAGATTTCTGAAATACCTGCATTGACTCACGATTACTGTCTAAATTCCAGCAATGGGATGTCGAGCAGTAAGTGCAAGGGAAACCTGTGAGCAGAGTGTTTCTGTAATTACTAAAGGGGACTGGAGAAAATAGTTTTGGAGTTGTAGTACTAATTGAATAATAGCTCACCTTGTCTAATTCAAGATAAGATAAGATAATACAATGGTGACCCCATGCCGTGGAAGGAATTGTCCGGAGGGGCTTAATCTGCTAGAATCAGCATCTAAATCCTAAAGTATTATACTTGTGTTGTATATTGTTATTAACATTTTATGGTCTGTAAATAATCTTGTAGCTTTGTTTTGAAAAGTGTTGCAACAATAAAAATTATCGTTGTTATTGAACTATTTATTCTGCAGAAAAGAGAGAAATAATGAGCAAATAAAAAGTAATACAACTGAAGGTGTGTAATTCTTCCTGGATGATAGAAGGCTAGTGAATTAACATACCCATCTGTGAATGTCATTCTTACTCTAAACTTTATTCAGCTGCAAAATAAATCCTTAAAGCAATGGTTACTGCACCCAAAACAATGTTTTTCTCCACCCCACCGAGCAAGCAATAAACACACCCTTCTGGAGGACTGTCTGCACTGCAGTTATCAATTCAAATATATCCTATTTTTTTACCTACAGAGCCAGCATGGCTGAATTAAAAGTTGAGTCAGGGGAAGCAGTGTTGTATGGCCAGTCATTACTTATGCTCCGGTTATTTGATTATACTGACTCTGGGCAGCATGTTGTGCCATGCTCCTGGGGCTGGGAAATATCAAATTAATAATTGCAAGTGACAGGCAGTCCATATGTCAGTGTGTCGAGTTAGGTGGTTGAGCTGATGGTCTCTTTGCCTCACTCCCCCTCCCCCGCTCAGACATCTGTGCAGTCATCTACCAGCAGGCCTGGCACCAGCAAACCGCTGGGAACCATGTGTTTATTCCTCCTCCTATATATCCTTGGGGGATGATGCTGTATACACACTGGACATACAGCTCCTCTCACACTTTGCCATTTCCCCCCCAGCTTCTTCTGAGAGAAAACTGCCATTCAAATATAGAGAACCTCTGGCTCTCAGCTGGAAGAAACATGTCAGGAATCAAATAGCAAACTCAGGTTCTTAAATAATAACAATAGTTAGTATATATATAATACTTAGTATCACTGATGCAACTGACGACAATCATAGCTTAGCAACCCTAACTAAAAGAGTGTTTTTCTCTAAAGCCAAGGTGAGTTAGCCAACAATGGGTTAGGTTAGGGTTGCAATATGAAGTAAAACTAAATTCAACAATGTCTCTTGACGGAATAACAGTCCATAGTGATGCAATAACTGTCCTATAAGACAAAAGACCATGTTACGTTGGTGAGCTGAGGAGGAGAAATCGCTAGGCTGTTAATATAGAAAAGAAATTTGACAAACGACTTTGCCACTTCCTGTATACAACCTACTCAGGAGCCCCGCAGAATATAGCACCAACACAGGGAAGTAGGAAGCGGAAGAAAAAAAATGCCAAGAAGTCCCTTCCAACACACCACTTACAAATCTGAGAGTGTGGGTCTGTTTACTTGATTTGGTGTAGGCAACACTGATTACTCACATCTCACATTGGCAGGCCTTCCTCCACAGCGCTGCGGAGGAGAGTCTGGCTAGTCCACACAGCATTCCGGGATGGAAGAAAAACGTGCTCTGGTTTATTGGCATTTCTTTAAACCAATTAAAATTGTCTGGGGCAGCACTAAGCGCTGGACGGAGCAATGGCGCCTCTGCAAAATAGCCTCGGAAGGGAACTTGTTTTGGTAGAACGTGTACGTTCAAAAGTTGTTTTAGTTGCGCAACAGAAAACTCAGATTGGACAGATAGTCTAGCTAGCTGTCTGGATTTACCCTGCAGAGATCTGAGGAGCAGTTAATCATAGTCCTCATAAATCCACCGGAGTTTATAATGCCAACACAAAGGAAGAGGAAGGTAATGGACATCCGGCTGAAAATTAGGGACATCCAGTGGAATTTCCGGCGGCCCCTGAACAATCCCGGAAATGAAACATCGCCAATGACTAAGCAATGCTGGAAGTGTTGGTATAGAGTTTAGATAACAGATTTTTTTGGGCTATGAGGTTCATTCATATACTGCTGCGACATGCAAATTCTAATGCAATCTATCTATGTATCTACTTTTAGGATCTCAGACTCTAACGTTAACAGCTAACGTTAGCCTACCGCTAGCTAGTTAACACTATACTCGACAGCAGCTAACGTTAGCCTACCGCTAGCTAGTTAACACTATACTCGACAGCAGCTAACGTTAGCCTACCGCTAGCTAGTTAACACTATACTCAACAGCAGCTAACGTTAGCCTACCGCTAGCTAGTAGCTGGATTAAACACGGTTACAATGCTGACAGCTAACGCTGAACGGTGTAAAGTGTGACTGTGTTTTACTGTAGAGGACTGTGACTCAACAGCGGGATGTAACAATCTGCAGCTGCCGAGCTGCCGTCGGAAAAACAACACAGACGGTGCGTTCAATGAAACTGGTAAACTACAGCTTCGTGGTGCATTTGAAGTTATTGTAAATGTCCTTGGTGGTTGTTTTTGTCGTTCAACAGCAATTTACTAGTGAAATAAGTTATTGTTATTGTTATATGTGACGCCCAGCAATGTGTGGTCACATTATGTGGTTTAATAATGTATAGTTTGAATAGTTGGCATATGTATATTGCTTCATAAGGGTCTTATTTCTTTCATTTGGTGTAAATTCATTGTGTAAGCTGTATTCCAAATTTCCACCACAAGGGGGCCTCGCCTCCCAGCGAGACGGCATATTGTGGCTGTAGCCGACTCTCGTCTTTAGTCTGGCAGAAGCGAGAGAAGGAAACGCAATACCTGTTGCCGGTCTCATCATTTTCCTGTTCTTTTCAGGTTAGTCGCTAGCAAAAAACACACATATGTGGTCAAAATAATGTCAGTACCCAGTATGAATGCTTTTCCGTGTTTTATACTGGGTGAAGATTGTAGTTAGAAGGTATTTAGATGAACAGAGTAACGTGGTTGGAATGCTACAGCTAAAGCCGAGCAAGCTAGCTTCACTTACAGAACGTGTGTGTCACGTCGGGTATATTGTCCTATTTTGAGGCCCCTATGTGATTTTATTTCGCAAAGCCCTGTCATGTTAAATGCTGTTTAAGCAAGTGTGTGTTTGAAATACTGTTAGATGTATAGAGTTAACTTTTGCTTGTGTAATGTCTCACGCCAGCTGGACTATTTTGTTAATAGAATTAACAGTATTCTGCTAATATGTTAGCATTCAGTCTGTGCGTCTGGAATCTTATTGGTAAGGAGTAATGTTGCAGTTATTAGTTATTAGTACAGTTATTAAAGCTGTAAGCAGCAGACCAAAGAAGTTTGGGAAAAAGTGTATTTTACTTTCATTTGGATATGAAGACAAACAGTACCCATGGATTCTGAAAATGATGTTTATTTGGGAAACTGAATTCAAGTTACGTAGTGATGATGGTAATTTGATGATGTTCTTATGAGAAGTAATGTGAAATTGAGAACATATTTAAAGTACATGTTTATGTGTAAAATAAAGTCTGGCAGAAGCGAGAGAAGGAAACGCAATACCTGTAGCCGGTCTCATCATTTTCCTGTTCTTTTCAGAACGACATTTTAATCTGACCACAGGCCTCACGCCTGGGGCCTGTTACATATACATTATTATTAAATCATTTAATTTTGACCATATGGCCTTAGCAATAAACAAGCCGTTCTTTAATGTCACCGACTGTTGTTTAGTACCCTTTGTTTTTTCTTTTTTTACTTTCTTAAAAAGTATCAGTTCAGGCACCGTTAATTATGTATATGTATCGATTAATTAATCACACAGTCTGTAATTAATTAGATTTACTTTTTTAATAGATTGACATCCCTAGTAATAAAAGAAACGAATAAAGAAACATTCTAAGACTATGAATGTGTTGTGGAAATTATTATGTTGAGTTGGGTTTACATCTTTTTCACTGTAATTACAAAGTGGAAAATTGCAGGTAAATGTTTTGTAACTAACTACCTATTCAAAAACATATTTACAGTGAACAGCGAGAACAATCTGCTATGTGATTAAATGTAGACTGTGAGAGGAGTGAAGCAGGATAATCGTCCTCAGAGCTGTCTGATTTCCAATTTAGGATGATGCTGCCTCAAAACTGTCAACACAGATAGCTGCAACACATCAGACTGTCAAAGTGTTCAATATTCTGGTTGTACAGTACATGAAATGAGAGAGAGATCAGTCTGTCACTATAAATTGTACTCACCTGGCAGAAAACTCTTTGGCATACAACAAGAACACCATTCAATAATATCACAGAAATATAAACGCCTACATGGGTATTAGCTTGTTTATATACCTTAGCAATTTTCTTTGCCAATATCTGTAATGAAATATAGTTTTACATTAAGAATACTTCAGTTTTAGGATTCAAGTTTAATAGATATGTAAAAGTTGAATGTCAGACTTTCCCCACATACCTCTAAAGTCCTGTATTCATTTACAGTATGTGCCAACTTAGTTTATAAAAAAGTTTGGAGAAAAAAATTAGCTCCTTAAATCAGCTCAAATAGTCAGGAACTCTGGTCTCCTTCATTATGATGTTTTGTAAACTCTAGTCCGGACTATCAACCTACTTATACTGCCACAAGAAAATGTATTAATTACATTGCAGCATGTATTGTTCCCCTGTGTGCTCAGATGAGATTAGTTAGTAACGCCTTGAGCTTTCTTAAAGTGTGCGTGCACAGCAAATTATTTTAAAACATGACTAGAAGCAAACTCTTTGTGTAGAACAAGAAGGTGTCTCAAATTGAGAGATTTTAGTGAGGTTGGTGTATGAAAATGACTTATACTCACAAAATGTCTGACAGTCGTCCTACTCATTGTGTCTTAAATATTCCTATTTATGTACATGTGGATCACCACAGTAATGAGCAAAGGTTTGTAAGCCGCACGAACACAGCCTCAGTAAACTGGATTCAGTCTGGTTAAATCAGAAACATAATGGGTGAGTATAAAACCTGTTTAATTTCGAGGACCGTGGCTGTGTTGTGGATCATTATTATCTTTAAGTGTATTAGCTGCATTTGTCCAGGTTAAACTGCATTAGGTGGATGGGCTTGTGGCCAAAACTGTGAAGCTTCTACTTGTAAATACAAATACTTGTTAGAATGTTAGAATAAAAAGTACCTTTTATATTTAATATTTTGAACAGAGTTTCATATTAGGGGTGGCATAAAGAAAGCAGTAGGCAATGTCATATATGGTAGCAGTAAGAGAGAGCACATTTTTATCTGCATGTTTTAGTGGTGGGGAGCGGATGATGCATGTACTCTGATGTATTGCATTAAAAAAAAATATTTAGAATTTTTTTTTTAAGTAATTATATAGGGTGGGAAACAATGAAACATAACCAACCCTGATATTATAATAAGTCCTTTGGATAGAAGAGAGAAAATATTTTTCTTTGCTGACTCAACAGTTGCAGTAGGAGACAATGAATGGATTATGGACATTTTATATAGTCAATAAAATGTGGACTGATTTTTCTTTTATTCCCTTTTTAAAGGTATCACAATTTAAGACACTTCTGTTACTGCATGCCCTGTGTTGTGTTGTGTGAAGCATTTGCTCGCAGCTCTTTACTGATACAGCAGAAATTGGTCAGAGGACACCTAAATGATTGCAGCACTGCATAATTTAGGCCTTTTCTCAATATTGTTTTGACATGTTGCTGTGTTCGCTACAGCTCTGACAGCCACACCACTGGCATGTTAATTATTCACAGCTCTAAACACTCCTCAGATCAATAATTAACTAGGGAAACTGAAAAGAATCACTAAAAGCACACTGGATTGAAGCACTATATACTGTAATGCATTAACACACAATTTTATGTTGAATACGTCAGAGATAGACTTAGGTTTTGATCTCTGATTTGATACACTTGTTGTATTGTTTGTGTTGAGTCAAAGAAAGTAATTTTGAGCCAAGTGTTTTAGTAATTAGTTATTAATGCCACTCAAAGAGAATGTGCCCGTCAGCTGCTGGCTTTTGTGTGTCTTGTAAATGCACATAGTTCTTCTAAATGTGCACATGATAGATATGTAATACAGAAAAAGCAAGTGAAACAACTAATTTAATTCTTACACAATAAACACCTGTGCATACCAAACTGAATCAGCTTTGAGGAAAAATAAAACTAATATTCAGCTTGTTGATTTGCAAAGGCTTTGCAGCTGTGCAACTATGTGAGTCTGATTTGTTTGTGTAAATGAGAGTTTGATGACTGTAGGAATGATTCACCCACCGCATTGCATAAACCGAATCTCCACATCAAGGGGTTGGAAATTTTGTTTTTATGCTGTTTGTTTGTTCACTGGGAGGAGATCAACATAGGTTACTGTTTCTTCGACATAATGTGCCTACTACAGTAAACCCCAGTAATAACTCTTGTCATTATCACACTTTCAAGTATCTGAAGGACGAGCTATGTAATCTTTCCTTTTGAGGTTTGAGTGTTGACTGCATGTTGCTTGTGTTTGTATAATTACAACCACTCAACCCAAATTGTTGGGTTCTGACACTGCAATTATTACTGGATTGCATGCGTGTATCTTTCGTCAAGTGACGTGCACTGTAAATAAACAGTATTTTTCTGGTATTAAGGATAAGACAAGCAATGTGCGAATCTTCAAAAATAATTGTAGATTGCCATCTAACTTAATGCTAAAGTGTGAACTAGTGGAAACACTGAGGTTGAAAAGAGAAATGTATATGTATTTGAAATATTTTACTTACAGTATGAGACATAACTGAAAAGTCACAATTTTTAGCTGTAACCCATTTATTTAAGTTGTTTTGTTGGTATGGAAACACACACAATCAGGTAACATGTCAACAAACAAATTACACTTAAACTGTGTGGTCTGATTTTTATTTAATTAATTAATAGTGGAATTTCAGTGCAGTGCATTATGCTAATACTAATCTTCACTGACACAGACCAACTCAACCCGTCGACTCCAACTGGTACAAACTGTGCGATTTCTTTCCATCCCAAATGACAAGACGTTCATGACAAGAACAAAATGTTTCACCCTTCTGAAAGGATATCCTGGTTCAGTCCGAGAGACAGATGGCTTATTGACTGCCGCCACACTGCACCTTATCCTCTGACACAGTTTTGCTGTACTTGCTGGCAATTTCAGCAATACTCTTGATGTCAGGCAGAGGATAACACGTTCTGTCTGAGGGCGGCCATTGTATCAATCACCTCCTGCTGCGTGTCTGAAAATTACTTCCAGCCATGGCAGCCCCAAAATCAAACTTTACTTTGAGGAATGCTGCCCTTCAGTTCAACGACAGCAATGCGAGCGAGCAGTGTTACTTGCGTTTTGATTTCAGGGCCATTAAGGGAGGTCCCCCTTCAGCCCTTTCATAATTCAAACTGTTTCCTGAGTATTAGCACAACTACTGTATGTGCATGGCAACACTCTTGCTTTTGGCCTTTCAATTTCTTTTAGTAAATTTAAGGGGAGAAAAGTCAAAACAGTGGGAGGTGATGAGAAGATAAAAAACATCAAAACTCCCTCCACCCCTGATTTATTGTTCATGCATTAAAATGGGTTTTTGCCGTCTCTCTAGTTTGTGGTTTGAAGCAATGATTTCATTCTTACAGTTTGTTTTCTAAATGAATGGAGGCTCCAAAGATAATATTAGTAACACCCCAGTCATTCTCATACAGTCCGTTACTGTCCTTAAACTTCACAGCGACAAGAAACAGACTTTATCCCTCTTAAGTGTCGTTTCTTACCCAAAAGCACTTAGCAATGGATAAACCCCCAACTCTGACAATCTAAGTGCTCAAATCATGTCTACAATAACCTTGAAAAAGATAAGTGTGTTTATTTAAGAAATATATTTTATGCATGAATTAATTCACAGTGAGTGCATATCTGTGCATAAAGCTAGCGGGAAAAGTTACAAAATGTAAGTTTTTTTAACCAAACCTACACTTTTGACTGACATCACATTATACTGCTGTTTTCGATGTAATTGTCAGATAGACCTGAGTAAACAGTCTCAAACCTATGAATAGAATGACACCACAGTAAATTCTCATACAGACATCAGAGAGAGCCGAAGAGCTGTGCTTACTAAGCTTGTTCCTCTTTAGCTTGTATCTCTGGGGCAGTAACTCTATGCCCCTCTCTTATCTTATCACAGGGTTGCATTCAGCATAGCAGCACACAGCAGAAGTCACCTTGGTGCTATAAGAGATGCAAACACTCCTTCAGAGAGGCTTGTCGTGAGGTAGAGATGTGTGCTACTTCAGTCAGGCTGATCAGAAAAAAGCCTGGGATACTGACTGTGAAGCTGCTGTCCAAACACCAGTTAACCAGGCTGCCATATTTAAGACTAAATTTGGGTGAAGCTGAGGTGGATTGAACAAGCTTCAGGCTTCAAAATTCACATTTACCAAGGTGGATGCCACTTGCATGTAGGGAGCTCAGATTCTCTCAGAATAATTTGGGTATTTCACTATATTCTGGGTTTTGTTTTACATTGACATTACGAAGGAGACATTTCTGGATAACAATAACCTGCATTGTTTGAACCCATTGTTTGCTAGCTTGCAGTCTTCTTCTTTCCTGCCTTTGTTGGTGCATTGCTGCATTTCTTTGCATGTTACTTCCACCTGTGGAGTAGTGAAATAGTTTAAGTGTGTGTGCATGATACAAACAAAGCTGGGACCTCATGTACAAACAACGCTATTAGTGGTAAAAAAAAAACTCTACAGAGTGCCTTTAAGTGCTCTCAGCTGTGGCAAACTATGAATAAACTGGTTGGTAGATTGGTCACACAGCACTAATAAAGACGTTTGACAAAAATAATTAAGTATGTCAAGGTCTACTTTTTTTTCAGGAGCTTTAAACGGTCTTCATCAACAGGTGGAGTTTGCTCAGTTGTCAGAAGTCTTTGGATCCTAAATCCGTAAAGAATCAAAAGGCCCAATTGCATTATTACATTGGATTTAGTTTAGTTGGAGGAGCATATTTTTACATATTTATTTGCATTATGATTCTACAGTTAAGAGGGAGGACCAGTAACCATATGTTTATTTGAAAATGAAATTATGATCCACAAATTATTAATACTTGCCAACAATCAAATTTTAACATCACAAGATACTATATAAGCAGATAACACTCATCTAATTGGCCTCTCTATCCAGCAACAAAAATGATTCCAGTCATCTCTATTCACAGACCAAAACCACTATCAGCACAAGGAAGTTACTAATGCTATTACCACTTGATTTTTATCATAATCATTCTATTAAATAAACAACCAAAATTGTGTATTAGACTGTTATTAAGGAGATAGACTGGCCATGTTTTCCTATCTTTTTTCGTCAGTTTATTTGTATTCTCCACACTGAGAGCTCGGAGGCAATTATTATTAAGTCTTTGATGTAATGGAGAGAGAATGTGAAGGGGAGAAAGAGGATGAGGACGGGGTGATTGCATCTTTTATTGTTTTTTTCTTCTTCTTCTTCTTCTTCCAGCTAATTAACCAGATAAATCTTGCAGTCAGTTTTTCACTACTGGAAACTGAAGCTTCTGTGTTTCTATCGATTGCCATGCTTCACGCGAGTAAGGATCATTGACCAGCAAAAGGGAGAAAGAGATGTCATGCACTTCTTTTCCTCTCCAGCCATAAAACCAATATGTGATTGTATAAGGGGCTTCTGGTTTGTCTGCATTAACTAATGCTCTCTATTGATATGTAGAAGACGACGGTTTTGAAAATGTCAACAGGGTTATTGAGAACCCTTTTATGCTTTATTCATAGCAAACTCCTCTTAATTTCAAGAATTACAGAGAACTCTAAATGCTACGGTTGAACAAAAGATGACATGGATGAATATTATCCCTTTTCTCTTCTCCTCTCCCTGCTGATAACACCCTCCAAGTACTATTAGAAGTCTCTCCTCACATCTGATCAATCTGCTGAGTCAATTCCAAAGACAGTGATACATGCTTGAGAAGCTTCAGCTGCTAATGGGAATAATTAAGAAAAGGTGAAGTGTCTTGCAGGGTTGATTTATGTGTTACAGAGGGATTTCTGTGCTCACATAACTCTCCTTTCCTCCGTAGCTAAAGGGGTCCGAAGTAAGCTTTCCGGATTGACTTTCACTTAGTTGAATGAAATGATACAATCTAGAGTGACCAATAACCACAGAGGGCAGCGGGGAATTGTCCCAAAGGTGCAACCACAAGGTGAAAGTGATAATCTGAGCTTTAATAATGTCCGCTCCCTGTGAACATCAGCGATGGCTTTTTCTGGGCTCCTACAGAGTCTGCCTCATAACAATCTCGCTAAGTGACCTTGTCTCACTGCTGAGTCTGAAACAGTGTAGGATGGCACAAAAAGTAAGGGGGAAAATTTATATATAAATATTATCAGCTTCACAGTAATAATCATGCTTTAAACGTTTACAGAGAGACTATCGCAACAACTAAAGAGGTCTTTGAAAATGCAACGCATAGAAAATGTGAGTTGCATATTAATAGAAAAAAACTGCATTTCATATTAAAAGTTGAAAAGTGAGTGGGATGTGTTAGTTTGACTACTTCATCTGACAAAGTTTTATCCCTTGAAGATAGAGTGATCTCATATTTTATGCCAACAAACATTTAATCAAACGAGGCTTATGGCATCAGGATTATGTCATATCTCGCGAGCGCAATAAAACATGCTTACAAGCAAATTCTATCATTTCACATGCGCAGATACTGTATTACTCTTTGCACACCAATTCAACAATCGAGAGTTGTACACGCAGCTTTGAGCGTGAAACTAAACATAGGGAGAGGGAAAGAATGGCACCAGGCGTGTATAAAACTAAGCAGCACGCGCACAGAGCAGCCACCACGCGCCCTTGAGTGTCTGCTGGAGGGCATCCACGCTCTCGCAGGTTAACTCTGCCCTCGAAGTGGATTTTATACAGTGGCCGACAGGGGCAAACGCACTGCAACTAAAAAAAACACATGCAAATAGACAAAACACAAGCAAATTCAGAATACACACAACAAAACCAAATACATGAACGTGTTGTAAATATAGAAACGATGCAAAATGAAAAGCACACAAACCCCGAAAACAAATGCAACAGAAAAATGCTGCAAAATTGTTTGCTGAGATAACCAGACTGTAAAAGTGCAAACTCCACACACAGCACTTCTCATCATAAAGCTTGTACAGCACTTCATGTGATGTTCATCACCGCACACATGCACTGTGCAAGCAGTGCAAATGACTATACGGCCATGTGCTTTGACAATACACTTACCATTAAGTGGAGCAGATATGGTGGGAGGATATTCAATAGCTTTTAATCATGGTTTACATTTGTTAAAATGCTTTATGTAATATACACTAACTGCGTGATATTTTAGGATCACTATTAAAACAGAACATAAAAAGAAAAAAGTAGGAATTCAGATGTATTTTCTTTATTTTTTCAACTTTTTGAGCTGTTGTACAGTATAGAAATGTAAACACTCTCTTGTAAATGAGATGCTGAAGATAATGGACCGAAACATCAGAATATGAGGATATTAATTCATAGATATTTGCATGCAAAACCCACCAAACATTTGTTCCTTGAAGGGAGAAAGTCATCTTTTATCTTCAAAAGCTAGGTGGGAAATAATTTCATTAGGTAGATTTCCATTTGGTGTGAGAGCATAAAGAAAGTGATAACATGTGGTGTACTTCTGCCCTCTACAGATATGCTGTTTGTGTTAACTTGAATAGCAGATTATTGTTTGTTTGGATCATTTTTTAGGTCTGGATCCTGAGGGGGCTGTGATCATTTTGTCAGCTTTCTATTCATCTGGGCTCCACAGGGAGTTGTTTGATGTTTTCATTAACCTGCGTCCTGCTTGTCTGGAGGCCGCAGGGTGGCTTGTGGACCTTGGCACTCCATGCCTCTTGCACCTCAGATGCACCCAGGGGAGTTCAATCACATGCCCTGCATGGGGGCTAAGATGACTGGTGGGATACACTACAGCCTTGAGAAGATTAAGCATTTCCCAGTTCAGAGCAGAGGGAACAGTTCAGTTAAATGCATACGCCACTGGTGTATGCCATGTTTTGAGGTTGAGTTATTTGCATTGATAAATAAATCTGGATATGTTTGACATGTGAGGAAATACTTCTGCGATCATAAACAGCACAGAAGAAATTCAGAGTTATCAGTTTGAGGTATTTTTTTTTTGTTATTTCTTCTTTTATATATTATGGATTTTCAGATTAATGAGTGTATTTCAAAAGGCACAAAAACCAATTCCGATTTTAGGTTGTAATAAATTGTATTTGTAACCAATGGGTGTTTTAAAATACCATCATTCAATAAATGGTGTGATCAAAAATATTACTTTTTTAAACTTCCAATTTGCCTTATCTTGCAATCATTTACTATTCCATCTCTCATGGCCATTGTGCAACAAATTACCTATTTTTTGACTGTAATTGCAAATGTGTTTATGCCTTGCACAGTAAAGATTGTTACCTTGTATTTCTCCTCATTTGATTGTTTTATATCTGTAATTGCACAGTTTTATCAAGCCTTGCTGCTCATCAATGGTTCACAGCTCTTGTGTAAATTTATTTTACTAAGTATTTTCAAATCAGTTTAACATTTGAGGGCAGAACCCACTGAGACTTGTTTTTGTACACAGTGTGCAATGTGACATGTTTTCATTGACTCCATGGGGCAACTAAATGAGTTAACTGCAGCTTCAGAAGGTAGTCAAATCTTTATAATAACACAGTCCAATAAATGAAGGCACAACAGAAAAGTAAAATAGGCACAGATCCAGCTCCTTTAGTTTGTAAAATACTTTAGAGAAGTCAAAACTCAATAAGGTAATGGCATATTTGAAAAAAAAGAGTTGATTGCGTGCAGTATACAGGCTATATACCATGTAATATATACAGTACAGTCAGTGGTGTAGCACAACTCCCTGCATCCACAGCTATTCATGAGCACATGAGTATATTCAGTCACTACATACCATCAGCGAGCACAAAAGGGCTTCGGTGTCCTAATCCTGGAAATCCTTGAAATGGTTCCTTCTACAAACCATACTGTGTGAAGCAATAGGCTGTCAAGTTTTATTTCTCTCCCACAGATCTGCTGGTGGCTGATATTTTGGCTTCTAACTGTCTTTTTTTTGTAATGGTCAACTGTTTTTAGGGGTGCACATTTATGCTTTAATTCTGTTGATTTACATTGTTGTGAAAAATCAATAATAATAAGCATGAAAATATCTTGGGATGACTATGTGTTACAAATGAATCTCAACTCCACTCTTAATAATCTTTTGATGACCAGTGACTTCTCTTTTTTATGAGCAGATGCGGTTGAAAGTTTCTTATTTTTGTCACACATGAACACTAATGTTTGAATAATTTGAGTAAGTTGATTTAGGATTCCAAGATATTCAAGTCTGAGATAATTACAAAAATCTACACTACAAACTATGGGTATATGTAGCAGGTGCAGATTGATGACAGAGGTAATCTGATGCCAAATTTGTCTCTTGCAATTTCACCAAATGTGGAATCACAGAGACTCAACTTGGCTTTTTTTCCTGCATAACTTAGTATTCAGTTTAATGTTTTGTTTTTGTGTCAGTTTATATTAATATTCTTTGTCATTGTTAACTAATGATTCTATGGTCAATGCAGCTGAACTCAGTTGCACTCACTGTCAACTTTAAACTTATATAGATGGTAATGATGGTCACCTCCTGCTTCTATTTCGTATAGGCGTAGCCCTCTAAGCCACGCTATTGGGTTTAGCCCTTCGCGCATGCGCAGTCGTGAAGATTTTCTTTCCCGCCCTAGCATGCCGCTCGGGCTTCAACTACGTCCGCAAATACTGTATATAAACAGAGCGGACCCGTAGCTCTGCTCCCACTTTTTCTTCAAGCTAGCAGTATGAAGACAAGCTCGACTTCCAGCGGTGTTCACCTCTGCCCCACCTGCCGGACTGGCTGCATCCTGCCGCCGGACCTCCATCCCCGCTGTGAGACCTGCCTTGGCGCCGCTTACGCCTCTTGCCAGTTCTGCATCCGCCTGCCATCTAAAGAGCTTAAGCGGCGGGCGGAAGCTTTCTGGAGTGTCAGGCTCTCACCCCCGATGCCTCCTGCCAGTTCTGCATCCGCCTGCCATCTAAAGAGCTTATCAGCGGGCGGAAGCTTTTCTGGAGTGTCAGGCTAGCGGGGAAGGGGATGGCAGCTGGGCAGACAGACGGCAATCCGTCAACACCCTGGATCCGCCGGAGGAAGGCTTTATCGACGAGCACGAGTCCGATGGCTCGATTTTCTTGGATAACACCTCCGTCACCGGCTGTCCCTCCTCCCCCTGGGAGATCTGGACCTCGAAACGGGGATCGATGCCCTCCCATTGCGGCTCTCCCCATCTCCGGAATGGCCAAGGGCACCGCTCCGGCGGTCTTCCCCTCTGCCTCAGGCGGCTCCACCCTCTCTTTTGGATCTGCCGGATTTCATCAAAAGGCGGCAGATCAGAGAGGCATAGCGCTCCCGGCGGAGCTTCCAGCCCCCGCTCGCGGCTTCTTGAGCGGGGATGTTTACGCTCAGGAGCCGCCCTCCTCATGGGCCCCACTCTGGCCGCGCTTCACGGAGCTTCGGCCGTTTGTGGAAGAGGCGCTCTCCCAGCCCGGGAAACTGAAGGCTCCCGTCTTTCGCTACGCCCCGTTTACCCGGGTTCAAGGCGACACAGAAGCGGGCTTCCCTTCGGTCCCCCCTCTGGAGCAGAGTCTGGCGTCCATCCTGCTTCCGAAGGCCACTTTTTTTCGGCCACCGGAAGCCTACGCCTCCTTCCCCCCATGGATCAGGTATGTGCTCAGGTCACTGACCGGTCACACCAGTGTGCGGCCCAGGGTCTCGCGGCACAGAACAATATAGCTTTGCTAGCCTCCGCCGCCTCCGCCATGGCCATTAGCCTACTCCGGGAGCTCTTCCTCCGGAGCTAGTCACGGAGATTGGCAAAGCTATGACCGTGATCCTCACCCTGACCACGGCGTCCACGGTGGTGTTGTCCAGAGTCATGGCGTGGCAGACTGTGGAGCAGGCGAAACATCTGGCTCCACATGACACAGCTACCCACTGACATCAGACGCAAGCTTCTGTACGGCCCCATAGCTCCTGCTGGACTATTTGGGCCCCGCCTACAGACAGCCACGTCTCATTTGCACCAAGCGGAACGATTTCGAATGCTCGGCTCTTGGAAGGCGGCTCCTCCACAGCAGCGCCGTCGCCATGACAACCGGCATGAAAGGAAGCGCGCCACAGCCTCTGCTGCGGCTGCGTTTTCCCAGGCTTCGAGCTCCGCTCCTCCGCCCGGCCCCCCTCCGCAGCGACTGCCGGCTCCACATGACCAGCAGGCCTCTCGGAGCCGGAGGAACATGAAAGGTGTCACCATATTGTTCAGAAGCTGTGGAGCAGGTTCGGGAAAGCGGAGGTGGATCTGTTCGCCTCACGAGAAAACACACAGTGTCCCCCCTGGCAATTGCCGTGGCGCGAGGACGCCCTGTCACAGCTGGACGGTGCGATATCTCACCACCCCCCCCCCAGTGATAACCCAGCGACTGTGGGGCTGGCTGCTGAGCGGGAACACTTGCAGAGGTTAGGCTTGCCTCCTGCCGTGGTGCGCACTATTCAGAGCACGAGAGCCCCCTCCACAACAGCGTGTTACGCGGTGCGTTGGTCCGCTTTCCAGCACTGGTGCACGGAGAGGGAAACAGATCCTATATCGTGTCCCCTGCCTCTCGTGTTGACTTATCTCCAAACATTGGTAGATAACGACCTGGCTCCGTCCACAGTCAAAGCCTACGCAGCGGCCATTTAATCCTGCCACGAAGGCTATGGAGAGAGAACGGTTTTTGCGCACCCCCTAGTAAAGCGTTTTTTGAAAGGGGTCAGACGACAAAAACCTGCCGTGCGCTCTCTCACTCCCCAATGGGATCTGGCCCTGGTGCTTCGAGCTCTGGGGAAGCCTCCTTTCGAGCCCTTGGCACAAGCCTCTCTCAGGTTGCTGTCCCTAAAAACGGCGCTTCTCCTTGCCCTGACGTCAGCCAAGCGAGTGAGCGACTTACGTGCGCTGTCAGTTTCACCGTCCTGTCTCTCCATTAGAGGGGATGGGAGCGCAGCCACCCTACAGCCTAACCCTTCTTTCACACCGAAAATTTTAACAAATTCCTTTCGGTCGAGGGTTTTTTCCCTCCAGGGTTTTTTCCCCCCGCCTCATTACAACGACGTGGAGGAGGTTTCCCACCGATTGTGCCCGGTGCGTGCGTTATCACAGTACGTTTTACGCACGGCGGACATAAGGCGGACACAACAGCTGTTTGTACACTATAGGGAACACTCCCAAGGAGCGGCCCTGTCAAAACAGCGTCTGTCTCACTGGCTGTGTGAGGCTATCACCCAGGCCTATAACACGGAGGGGGCGGAGCCCCCCCAGGGCATCCGGGCACATTCTACAAGGGCACTATCGGCATCAACAGCTCTGTTCAGAGGCATGTCAATAGCCGACATCTGCGCGGCGGCCTCTTGGGCATCCCCATGCCCTTTCATCCGTTTCTATTTGCGGGATATGTCCGAGTCCTCTCTGACTCACTCGGTCCTATCCTCACTCAACGACGGATGATGCCCCGTCGTATGTGGGCCGGGTGCCGAGAGGAGAGCGGCGTCCCACATATATGTGTAGCCTATGTATATATGTACATATGTATATATATTTGTCGCTATCACACATCCTCTCTCACTGCCATGCACGCCTACAATCATGATATGTGCCACTGCATGTGCACTGCCTGGGGTCCTCCCCCCCCCCTACTCTGGGTGGCTGGGAGGGACTCGGGCGTCCCATAATTATCAATCATGTACTACCCTCACCAATCATGCACGCCTGCCCTCTCGGCTAGGCCAAATTATTACCATGGCAGGCCCCGTTACCTAGATAACGGATTATCTGATACAGTCCCCTGTCAGTGCATGAGAGAGAGACAGAGGGGAAAAAAAGTTTAGTCTATGTTCCACTGTGGGCTCTGGGTCGCAGGTGGCATTGACTACATCAGCTTCGCCCTAACCCAATAGCGTGGCTTAGAGGGCGAAGCCTATACGAAATAGAACGATGGTTACGTTATTGTAACTCCAGATTCTATGAGTATAGGCGTAGGCCCTCTAAGATCCGGGCCACCTGAAGAAAAAGCTTATGTTGGGAGCAGAGCTACGGGTCCGCTCTGTTTATATACAGTATTTCCAGCACAATCTTCACGACTGCGCATGCGCGAAGGGATAAACCCAATAGCATGGCTTAGAGGGCTACGCCTATACTCATAGAATCTGGAGTTACAATAACGTAACAATCGTTATCTATACATATTTCAGAAGAACATATTGTCTGTGATAATATGGCCTAGAAAGCTAGACACAACCTAGCGGCAGCAAATGTAATTTGCAGCCAGGGTTGTCTAGCAACTCTCCGTTGGCTTGCGAGCTGGAAAAACCAAGTCAGGCCAATCACATCGTAGAGTCGGTGGGCAGGCTTAACATAATGACGGCAGACTTGCAACGGTTCCGTGTGAATTCCCTGCTACTTGAAAACAAAGAAAATGGCTGCTGCTGCTGGCGAACAGCGGTCTTTCGAAACGGCTTTGGCCGCGACTCTGGAAGACTTGGAGTTAAGCTTTTCTTTGAGAAAAGAACAAAGAACAGCACTGAAGTCATTCTTAAAAAATGAAGATGTGTTCGGAGTTTTGCGGACCGGATACAGCAAAAGTTTAATCTATCAACTAGCGTTGCTCTGGGTGGTTGTAGCACTATCCTATTGTGTGTAAAGGAAATTTGAAAGACAACCGTTAATCCCCCCCCTTGGATTGAGCCCTGCCAATGGTGAGTTCCCAGACCCAACATCTTGATGTGGGTCTGGCTTGTCAGGCTAGTAATAATATGCTTTAGTAAAATAATGATCTGCTCCCAGCCCTCACATTGAGAAAATTCTACTTGTACACCACCGAGTTGAATTATTCTCATTCCCCAATCTCCTCAGTGCTGATCTTAGTGTAGTTTTAGGGGGTGTGACGAGGTCAGAGACTACTCTCCAAAACTCAACTCTGCATACTCTGCATTTACTTAAAAAATAAATTCATCATGTCTCGACGGACTGAACTACAGTACAGCATAAATCAACATCGAGTGAGGAAATATAGCTCTAAAAACTCTAATGGTAGTTTAAAAAGGACAGTTTGGGTAGTAACTTTAAAGTTCCCACTGAGTTTAAAATTCTGCATAAATGATTTAAAATCTGACTGATCTCTCATGTTGCTTCTCCGTCTGCTTGAAAGCTGAAAAGCGAGTTGCTACATCCCCATGAATCAGAAATAAAGCTGGTGAATAAAATGTTATCATAATTGAGCAATGATTGCCAATAACATAGGAAAATAAGGTTAAAAAATAAGTTGTTTTAATTAAACAGTCACAGAGCTGCTGTCTCATTACTGGAGTGAATGATTAAAAGCAGCTTTTTTTGTCATCTGCGTAAAACAAGTGAAAATTGAATAAAATTTAAAAAAGAAGGCAAGGGATTCTATTACTGTGGGATAGATCCTGTATTATTTCCTTCCTCTATTATGTTTAGGTTATCAGATCTATAAATATGCCTCGTTAGTGGCTGTATGATGACAGAACATACTGTGATTACATTGTTATTTTATTTTCTCCCTTGTTTGCATTGATTAGCATACTGTTATTTTGAAAGACATATTCTCAAGGATGAAAATATGAAAGAAGTCCTGTGAAAGGAAAAAAAAAATAACAGCCTCCCTGGTATGTATATGATGTGTTATTAGATCCTGGACCAAGGTTATGTTATATCAAAATATGTGTATGTATAACACTAGTGTAGACAAACATTACACACAATTGTTTTATGTCTCAAATGTGGTGATAGTGTACATACTGAGAACAGTTATCACCAACCAAGGTTTTGACCAAATAGCTTTTTGGTACATGTTCTACCATTATCAAATTACGGTCACATCAGTCTTTTCATTCAACCAAAGTTTTCGAAGTGAGTTATAAATAAATCCCATCACAAATCTAGATTTGTGATCAGAGCAGTCACAAACTGTAAACAATCTGTAAGAGTGGGGCTGCAGTTTGATCTGGTTAGCGCGACTTCAATAGAAGTGAACTATAGACTGAGTGAATATTCACAGGATGGAAGCTTTATGTAACCATAGCTTTAGAAAGTCGGCAGCAGAGCGCCGACAGGAAATGAGGGATGAAAAAGACGGGGAATGAGGTTCAACAGAGATCTCCAGCTGATCTCAATCAAAAAGGGACATTGTGATTACAAGGTCAGTGCCTTAAACCCTTAGACCACCAAGGTGCCCCCCCCCAACAGGATACTCTGCCCCCACGTGAAATAATGGAAATTTAATTTATGTTATTCCCCTTATTTGTGTGAACTTCATTTCAGCTCAGTGGGATAGTCTTTACTCTGTTTTGCCTTCATTTGCAGCCATGCTAGTTTCTCTATTCTTCTCAGCTCTTACTGAGGGCAGGGCTTAGCCTCTCCAATCACACACAGAGTGGAACAGGGAGACAGGTGAAGTGAAGATAACGTTACTCAAGTTGAGGACTTGCTTCCCAACAAGAGCAATGTATCCGTCTAAAACCAAAGATAGACAGACGTTGACCTTAAACGTCTGAAATTCAGCTCAAAATATCTGCGATATGGTGACCGTAACGAGGATGCTAGAACCTCTCCTGCTGATCAGAGGGAAGCCAGTCCCGGCCAAAACACTAGCAGCTCTCCTGCTGTTACAGCTGCACTTCAAGACAAGCACAGGAGGACAGACTTTGATCCATCCTGGCTGTAAGAGAGGAAATACTCCTGGCTCTAAACTACTTTTGATTGCAGCTGGCGACCTTTGTTGCATGTCATATACCCCTCTCTCCACCGTCTCTTCCCCTGACTCCTGTCTACATCTTTGCAGAGATGTTCACAAGTCATTTTTTGCAAGTCCAAGTCAAGTCTCAAGTCTTTGAGCTCGAGTCCAAGTCAAGTCTCAAGTCTTTGAGGGGCAAGTTCAAGTCAAGTCTCAAGTCTTTTGCCACGAGTCCAAGTCAAGTCTCTGGCCATCTGATCTGTCCCTAACACTGTATTGTTAAATCTTATGAATTCAAAGCATGTCCTGTAGCTGTCACATCATATGGATACAACTATAAAGATACAATTTGCTTGTTCCCAGGCAATCCCAGCATTAGCACAACACTTTGCAATGGTTAGCTTGTTACCTGTGATGATATGTGCTAAATGTAATATCTCTTTCACTCACAAAAAATGTCGAAGTGGAAATCAAGAGAAAAGTGGCAGCGCCACACCAGTTACAGAACAACATGCATCTCAGTGTCAGTCCAAATTACGCACAATAAGCAGTTTGAACTTACTGAATGTAATGCCATTTATTTTCTATGTGTTAGTATGCTCAGTGAAACTGAGTCCAGCGTGAGGGAGACGCGACTCAGAGGAGGAGAGGTTAGTGAGGCCAGCGTCTCCACGGCAGGTGACTGTGCATGGATGAAATAATGAAATAGTAAATAGGGCTACAGTAACAGAAATAGGTGCAGAATTAAGACCGTCAAGATGGCCCAGTGTTTGGTGGACCGGGTACACCTTGTTCACTTAATAGCCTACAAATCATCCACGGGATCAATTACGCATCACCTGAGTTTGCCCCCCCGACACAGCGTTTGTTCCTGGGGAGATGGATCCGTGCGTCCCGCCTCCTGTGCGCCATGGATTTCTTAGCCTCAGTGACTACTAACTATAAAGATACTATTATCGAGTCCGAGTCAAGTCTGAAGTCTTTTGGGTCGAGTCCGAGTCAAGTCTGAAGTCAGCTGTTTGTGCGACTTAAGTGTGGCTCGAGTCCGAGTCTCAGACTCGAGTCCCCATCTCTGCATCTTCGCCATCAACTATCCAATAATGGTGGAAAAAATCTAACTATGACTAATTTGCAAAGGTTAGGAGGCCTTTTGTCGCCATGGTTGCAATAATAAATAACGTGGTTAAGGTTACAGAATGATTGTATTTAAAAAACGCACTGTTGGCTGTCGGTTGGAAATGGTAAATAAAGCAATCTCCTGTGTTAAAGTCAGAGGTGTTGTTGACCAATCCATCCATTCCTCCTTTACTGGCCACTAGATGGCTTTTTCACTTCAATTGCAGAAAAAAAACGTTTCTGTCGTTTCAGCATTAACAATTTTTTCTCAGACATTCATTGCCAGTACAAAAAGCAGCGTGACACTCATAAAGCACAGGGAAGACTAAAGCAAGGGTCAACTGTCCGTTGATGATAGCATCCTGTAGAAATTAACTGAAACCAATGGCTCCCTAAAATGTTAAAGAAAAAAAAGAAAAAAACATATCAACCTAAAAACATGAGTCTAAAAATGGCTGGTGTAGTAAATGTGCTAAAACAACAAACACCAGCACACAGTGCACATATTCACCGAGATCCTCAGGCGGTAATATATCAAGTAGATTAGAAAATGAAATTCATGCTTCATAAAACCTTTAGTACAAGCACCCAAATCACTGTTAGTAGCCTGAGAATTGGTCCCTCTTCCCTCTGTGCTTAACTAAGCCTTGGCATATAAGTATAATGTGAGTATAGGTCACAATCTGTCAGTGTTACCTGACTGCAGGTTAATTATCCTCTTGCTCTCTCTGTGGTCTTTCTGCTCTCCAAAGTGCAGCTTTAGATTTCAAGGTGTCACTGAGTGAGAATTATTTCCTCCTCAGACATCTGAAGAATCCCTTAATACTGAATCATTATCTCAACTCCTTACACTGCTTAAACATCATTTGCACTTGATTTTTTGATTTTTTGTATTGCTGTCTTTTGTTTGGCTAGTTAGTCTAGAGGGGCTAATTAGAAACCATTTGAAGACTTGTAACTCAGACTGCTGAAAAGCCTTCCGTGACTTTGTGTGATAAATAAGAAGGAAAATTAAGGATTTATTTTCAGTTTATCGATTAGTACACTTTATATTTCAAAGTTAAAGCAACTTTATACTTCAAATGTGTCTGCTTTTTTTTATTGAATATTTTAGCGGAGTCATCCAAAGCTTGTCTCCTCTGAATGACTGATGAGATCTGAAAAGAAATCTATAAATTCAACTGCTTTTGTTTTACAATTCTTTGTGTGAGCTTAGCCAGGAATGTGTGATGGCACGTCTCAATCTCTCACGTAGTTCCTCAGCGGGATACCATCTTCCATGTGCTTTTTCTGTGTGAGTTGACGGATGCATACATTTTTGTGATTAAACCAACCCCCTCCCCCCCTCACACACACCCGTGTAGTTCTTGCTGCCTGATAAGTGGCAACTTTATAGAAGGATATTCCTGCAGGACAATCCCACTGAGGAGACATTGCGCTGTTTTCCAGAACAATGAGAACAATTTAAAATGACCAAAAACATTTTATAGAATTTCACAGTTTTCTCAACTTCACAACCAGTTCATTATTACGTATGTCAAGACATCCAAAGTCTCTTAAGAAACTATAAATATCACATTACTAAGTCAAGGGCCAATCACGATGGAGACAATACAGAGAAAATAGGAAAAGGGGCTGCAGTGCTTTAGATAAATCATGTCACTACTTATCTTTCTAATTGCTTTCTTCAGACACCTACAAGTTCCTGGGAGTACACATGAACAATAGACGTAGCCTATCCACATTCTCTCTGCCACTATCTCCTCTATAAATAACAATGCTAAAGTCAAAATATCCATCTCTCCACTGTGTGTGGCACATAAAATGATATTCCTTGATGACGAGAGCACTTTGAGATCCACATGATCTTGGTGGGCCGACTAACTGACAGGAAGATGTTTGAGACAGCTTCTGAGCTTCCATTTGATTAATGTGTTATCTCCTGCTTTTCCTGCTCTCTTCATTTAACAGTAATCATTTCCATCCAAGCTGGACATTGCATATGTGAAATCATGTTTCCAGGAGAGTTTCGGCGTGTGTGTGTGTGTGTGTGTGTGTGTGTGTGTGTGTGTGTGTGTGTGTGTGTGTGTGTGTGTGTCTCTCGGTCTGTCTGTGGTGGGAGGTGCCATCATTCTGTGCAGTCAGACGAACCAGACAGCAACATTTTACTTTATTCATCTCTGCATTCCTGATATGATATCTGATTCAACCTGTGTTTGCTGTGTACTCTGAAGTGGACAAAACAGTAAAATAAAACCTTTACGTTCCCCTCTGTGGGGCTGTTGATAATGAGTATACTGTGTAAATGAATGGGCTAATTAGAAGAAGACAAATACATGCGTTGAACACATTTTCCCTGCCTGTCGGGCCACTGAACTGTGCCCACAGAGCTTTAGCTTATTAAAAAGTAATGAGATACAGTGGGAAGCAGCCTAAAATACCTTGTAGTAGAGGCCACCATAGTTTTTAGGCCTAAGAATAAGGTCCCAGTTACTGAATGATGAAGAGATTACTCCTCAAGGATATATGATTTTTTTTGAGGATGCTTTTGAGACAACACTGATCCATATTCCAATAACTGCTTGTGTACAGCAGGATAAATATTTTGTTGGTTTTTCAGGGAAGCCAGTCACTGATTTAATGCTTTCAAATCAACTGTTGTACAAATCCATTAGCAGTAAACTCTAATTGTTGATATTGTCGATGACTGACAGATTTATAGAGTGAGAGCCCCACCTTCCCCGGACTCAAAGGAAAGAAGAGGGACTCTCCTCCTGCAGTGGCTCCCTGTGCTGTCAGAATTATTTATGAATGTAAATACTGCTTCCTCTGCCTAGTAATTACTTTAAGAGTGTACTTCAATTAGAGTAGCTAATGAGTGTTTATCGTGTTTATGTTTCTCTCTCTCTCCTTCTCTGTCTGTGGCATTGCATTCATTCAGTCATCTTTAACATCTGCTGCTGAAAAACTAATGCCCATGCAATTCCTTTTTTTTTTAATTAATAATGTGGTTGTATAATTTAATATTCAAATGAGTCTGCTTTGAAGTGTGGGAGTCATTAGGCTTATCTACTTCAGCTCTCCTTGGCTTACAGGAAGCCACCGGGGGACAATCTCCTGTTTCACACAAGTTTTATTTTTAAAAAACACAAACATGAGGGTTTGACCACGAATGCAGGATGTCACCTATTCTGCCGGTTTCACTTTTTGCTGTGGTAATTGTGTATTTTTCATCTTCTTATTTCTACAGGACAACACAGAGTGTAACCTTGCTCTAAAATGTATTCTGATGGAAAGGATAATGTCCTTTTTGTAGAACAATGACCAAGCCATGTCTTGTCTACATGAATGCAGAACAGAAAACAAACTTTGCCAAGGTTGGCAAAATAGTAAGATATTCAATGTTGTGTCTTAATAGTCAATATTTTGTATATATAACAAAAAAATAACACTAAATAAAAAAGAGCCATGGACACCATGGCGGGTACAACTGGCATTATTAATCCCTGTAGGCTAAATTAATTACATATCTATCAACAGCAGAAGAAAAGGAGTGGTGCAATACATTTTCACATCTTTATCAGGACTTTTTCATGTGACTTTTGTTTTTACTCTGTAACATATGTGACTTCAAATGATTAAAATACGTAGGACAGAAAGTACAAATAGGCTACACAAAAAAAAAAAAACTTTACACTAACAAGAGTGAATGCAATTCGTTACTTCCATCCCTGTATTAGTCTTGCATTGCCAGACCTATCCCTTACGGGGAGTGCTTGGGGGACTACTTTTGCATTTTCTTGCAATGAGTTTTGTGCTCTCTCGCAAAATATTGCCTTTACACGCAATGACTTTTGTGTTACCTTGCAATATTTTGCGTTCCCTTGCAATACTTTTGTTCTTCCATTCCTTCTGAGCCTATTTGTCTATTTCCACTCAGATGCAGCGCAACGCCACAGTATGGATCATCTCGTTGAATTTTACTTTGAATAGAGCATTATGCTGATAGACCATTGTAAATGGACACATAGGCTCAGAAGGAATGGAAGAAGAAACGTTTTGCGAGGAAACGCAAAACCTATTGTGAGGGAACGCAATATATTGCAAGGTAACACAAAACCCGACCATGAATTATTTTTTCTTTTCTATTATTATTTCCGAGGTCGAGATTGAAGCTTGACGCTCAACATGCCGTCAGAGATTATCATGGTTCAACTTTTTCAACTTGCCACCACAGCTCGGACTGTGACCATGGCAACCACAGAAACCACAGCAAGGGAAACAATAAGAGCTGATTTTTACTTTAGCTGAGTCTCCTGAATTATACACTGTCTTCCCCAGCAGAGAACAGCCAGATCAGTGAAGAGAAACGGTATTAGACATCAGCCTCAAAGTCTGATTATCTGCCATTATAGTCAGTGTTGCACCCTGCTGCTGCCAATTCAAAACGTCTGGTAGCTACCGCAGGCATCTTCATTGATGACGGACAAATTCATAAACACCTAATACTTCTATCAAATGCTATTTTTGGCAATATTTCTCAATTGTGGGATGCAGGAATGTACCAGACTATTCATCTGAACAAATTTCAGGTCTGAAACCAATGACCTTGTGGTGGACTACCAGAGGAACAGAAGGCCCCCTGTCCTGGTTTTCATCCAGAAGTGAAGTGGGTGGACTCATACAAGTACCTTGGGGTCCAAATCAATAAAAAACTTGACGGGACTCACAACACTGAAACCCTCTTCAGGAAAGGACAGGGCAGACTGTTCCGATCCTTAAGTGTGTGTGTAACAAACTCCTTCTATCAATCTCTAGTAGCCAGGGCTGTTCTACGCGGTGGTGCACTGGGGTGTTGGCATTAAGGCATCAGGTCAGCAGTCTCAACAAGCTGTTAAGGACGGCCAGCAAGGTAATTTGGGTTGGAACTTGACGTGTGGCGGCAGTGGTGGAGAGGAGGACAAGGGAAAAAAATCAAAGCCATCGCGGATAACCCTTCTCACCCTCTTAACAACCAGCTGTGACAGATTGGCAGCTCATTGCAGAGAGAAGGATGAAGGACCAGATCAAAGCCTGGGAGCTGTTCCTTATCCCAGTTGAGGGTCTAAGGATAGAGGAGGGAAAAATTCTAAAAAGTGGATGCTTCACACACACGTTCAACCCGTCAGCACAGAAGATCTACACAATCACCACAGTTTCAAGGTAGGCACCCAAGATTAGTGTCACCAATTCAGTATCCGATCAAATGTGATCTATATAGTTACAATCTCCCCTTCTGTTCCTGAGTTATGGCTTTGACAAAAAGTCCTCCAAACCATACAACAATACAGATCATATGCCTACCCTCTAATACGACCCACAAGAACACTTCAGAAATTAGAACCCCTAGAGGTGGCAGGAAATACGACCCACAAGAATGTTTTCCATCCTTATATCTAAACAACAGAATGTAACAGTTCATTATTTCGGCCAAGCCAAAACATTTTCAAGGTTCTTGAAAACACAAAATAGTCGGTTACACTTGACTTGAAGGTATCAAGAGTGACATAAGAGTGACATGACACTGTCATGAACGTGTCATAAACATTATAAACAAGTCATAAACGTTTATGACATAACGCTTCTGTCATTAAGTGTCATTCGGTTTTATGGTTAGGGTTAGAATTGGGGTTAGGGTTCATGTGTCATGACAGTGGTATGTGTTCATGACAGTGTCATGTCACTCTTATGTAGATACCTTCAAGTAAAGTGTTACCAAATAGTCTTTTATTTAATGGTTTGCTACTGACATATGGTGTATTACCTCAGTTTGGCCTTGAGAAAAGACTGTGACAGTTCCCAGACGATTCTTTGCTTTCTAATGAGCACTCCTGGTTAATCATGAAACAACAAAAACACCAGAGTTTCAGAACACTGCCTTGTCTACATGGACTACACCAAAGAATATTAATGATCAACAGCATAATTTAGTCAGTTGCTTCACTGCTGATTAACATGAGGCGTGCTAACCAAAACAAAGCTGCATGAAAGAAGAAAAAAAAAATCAAGCCTTGTTGCCAAGAAAACAGTATTTCTGTGGTGTATATTAAAGTGCAATTTGATGCATTTTCCTCTACCACAATTATGAAAAGGAGTTTGTTATGTGCAAGTATATGGATTAATGGAAAGATTTGTACTAAAATAACATCATGCAGCCATTTGCTAAATCAAAATAGGCAGACCACTGAATGAACACTGCAAGTCTGGCTTTTCTTTTTCAATGCCATCCACAGTTTGTCTCTGTCTTTTTCACCCCAGTGCAGCAGGTACTGTACGACTCACATGTTCTCAGAGCCAGAGGAGAAATACACTGCTGTGTTCAATTATTTAGTTTCTCTTTACTTACAGTATTTCGCCCACTGAATGTCGATAAATCCCAAAAAATGTAATAGATGTTGAAGCATAAAGAAAAGATGACAGATACAGGTGTGAAAGAGAATGAAAAGATGTGAAATATTAATACATAATATTTAATAAGGAGCAGCTCATTTTTCAGTAATGTATAATCCTTCTATTACCTTTGGATTTAGTAATATAAGCATGTGGGCCTGTTCCCTTCGGACACCCCAGCTCTGCCCTCTGTACAATAATTGTTTGTTCTGGCTGACTGAGCCTGTGTATCTCCCACCGATAACGCTAAACACAATTTCCCCCAGGAGCAAAGTTTGCTGAGAAAAACCTGTGCACTCCATTTCCCAGTAAAGGGCAAATTAAAGAGGGAAAAACAGGCCCCTCCGGATTGAACGTGGTGTGTTCAGCATGTTAGATTCTTGAGTAAATATTATATTCTTGAAGGGCAATTCAAGGAGATATTTTCAATTAAGTTATATTTTACATTTGTCTGCTATCAGGGCATTGATGGCAAAAATGTCCTCTTAGTTTATCCTTGACCACGTCCTTGTGTCAGACATGCTGTCATAAAGAACTTGAATTTACATACTTACAGTATATTATTTGTCAATACTGGTAATATACAGAAAAATACTGAATTGGGGTGGAATGGATTCAGTACCTCCCAACCCATGTTTCTCCCTCAATGTCCCTTAAGTTGTCATTTCATGCACAGACCTATAGGTGGAAGATACATGGATCTATATAGGGGCTATAACATACAGGAATATTGGTGGGTGTGCATCATTGTTCAACAGCAGGTAGCCTCTCCTGGTGGGGACCTGAATGGAGAAGCAATCGGAAAGCTCCTATGTAATTGTAATGTCCCTGTTGTGTATAGATGTCTGAGAAGAGGAATGACAAATCAATAATGTCCGCTATTAAGTTGCCTCTCTATTTTTGGAGGTGGGGGGATGGGAAGGTTGGAAAGAATTGCTCCCTGTCAGGTGCGTTTGCATCTTGCGGGGTTCAATGTATCTAAGGTCCCAAAATAAAGAAATTGCTGCCTCCCCGTTGCCTTGAGCTTGGAGAAATAAACAGTCAATATTTGCTCCTGGGGACCTGCGAAAGGACACGAACATAAATCACCCAGCATGCACCTGTCCAAAGCATCAGCCACAGAGTCCTGTGTCATCGCGTTTAGGATCATGCTGCTGCTGAGGCTTCCTCTTCATATCTGAATCAATGTGCCAGGGGGCACTCAGAGCTGCGGTGGCACTACTGGTAGAAGAGACAGAAGATTAAATTACTTTTCCATTGTTTCCCATTGTGCTCCCACAGCAGCCTATTTACATGCACTTTAATGCTGTCGTGATCAAGATCACAAACTATTGGCCTCGCGCTGTTTTTTCGCCCAGCATAGGTCTTACTTTCTTTTTCCTCTTTATATGGTAATATATGGCAGTTATTCAGTGAGATAATTGCTTTTTTACAGGAAAGTGTTTCTGTCTGGATCATAAAGCAGTTCATAATTACAGTTTGAGCTTGAAAACACTATTGCTGTCTTGCATTTAATATAAAATAATTTACACTATATATAATGTAGTTACTTAGTTTTTACTTAGATAAAATGCTTTTAACAATATGTTCTTCTGTACTATGCAGTAGACATCTTTAGACAAAAGTAGCTGTATGTTTAGTGCTAATCGCAATCTGTTTGCCATATCTCCAGCTGACAAGTGAAAGGATATCCAGCAGGGAAAATGAGTCTGGATATATCACTGGCTCAGCCATTTCTGATGCCCTTTTCTGAGACAAATAAGACCTGTCCGCTAATGTAACAGGAGTCTCGCATCACATCCTGTGTCATGGGGGGCCGGTCTGCCTGGAAGAGTCTCTAGCAGCTGTCATGAGGAGGAAATAGGCCTAAAGGCCCAGCTCTGGAAGACTGATAGGCTTCCATTGGCCAGAGCAATCATGCTGAAACAACAGAGGTTTGTACACAATCTCTCACGTTTTGCAGACGTTTTGTCTCCTCTTAATAGTATGACGTAGATACAGTTCTATCAGTTCAGTTTTGTGTAATAATATCATACAAATGCTTCATGTGAACTGTGTAAGTACATAATTAAAGACTTTGTCTATATGAAATATGCAGTGAAATAGTGGAAAATATGTTACTGCCAAGCATGAGTAATGCCTTTGAAACCAGTGTTTTGTCTCTCAGCCTAATTGTTTTATCAGTGGGATATTCATTGGAGTGGAATACGGACAGAAGGCTGGCGGTAGAAAAATGGAGATTCATATTGGATAATGGATTTCTCTCTTCCCGCTTTTCCTGTCTGCCATTCTGTCTGTCCGTCTGCACACACACACACACACACACACACACGTACA
Source organism: Sander lucioperca (assembly GCF_008315115.2). Taxonomy (NCBI): domain Eukaryota; kingdom Metazoa; phylum Chordata; class Actinopteri; order Perciformes; family Percidae; genus Sander; species Sander lucioperca. The sequence continues at coordinate 30,015,286 of NC_050182.1, forward strand.
TCCCTCTGGTGTCACACAAACACTTTCAGGGGTCCTGGCAATCTGTTCAATCATCTCCTCCTGCTGGTCTTTATACGGCTCTCTAAGGTCTAATTATCGGTGACAAATGACAAAGCATTAAGAACCGTCCCTCCTTCATCTCGGCAAGCAGGAGGTTTTAATGTAAAAGCCCTCTAATAGTTTGTGCGTTAAGTGTTAATAGACGAGAATCATCCGCGGCCTTAAGGTGATGAAAAGGCAGAAGGATAAGAGCATAAATACGGAGAGGGATTCGTAATGTTCAGTGGCACACGTTTAATTGAAAATGACAGTTAAAAGAAAATCACATACTGTAGATGGATATCTTCCATTACCGTGGTGTCATACATTGAATGACCCAGTGATTCCCGAGGATGCAGAACGACAGCAAAAATTCCAGCACTCACACCTGTGGATTCCTTCTCAGGATCATGAGAAATACTTTTTCTATTACAACTGTAGTCGGAGATTGGCATTTTTAGACATGAAACATGGCATCTTACTTAAAGTAATTGCATCCTATGTCTTTGATTCCATTAGGTAAAGGGTTTCTTTTTTTGTCTCTTTAATTTTTCCACATTTATGTTATGTGATGATTAATTCTGGTCCTCGTTATCCAAGCTAGTCATTTCCGTATTTTAGATGATGTAAGGGTTCCTTCTAAGTACAGCAGAAGAGACCAATATATGAGTCATGTAGATACAACTGATGTTTTTGTTTCATCAAGAGGTCTACCTCTCTCTACAGATAGTTTAAAAACAAAGAGTACAGAATAATAGAAATCTCTGTGAAACCCAAATTTCTTAGCAACAGAAACAAAAAAGAATGAGGAGGATCCAAGCTGAGATAAGCCCTGACCGAGGTCTATTCCTCAAACCTTTGCTTTAAGGATTTCTTCTCCTGTACCACTCTGTGACACTGAATCTAATTTATTCACTTGGCGTAGCTTGTGCAGCATTGCTGAATTAGAAAGACTGGAAGCTGTGAATTGCATTTATCAGCTGAAAGAGTTAACAACATGCCAGGTGGGATGATATGAATGCCTTGCTTCAACAGTGAAAGAGGGAATACAAAGTTAATCTAAAAGCAGTGGGAGGTGCACGCTTCAGTGCATGATAGGATGAGAGGGAGGCAGCTGATATTCCATGCAAAGCATAGCTTTGCTGCAGAGATCTTAATGAAAAGCTGGGGCGAATATTGTCATCCTTGATGTCCCCTGTTGTGCTCCGCTGCCTCTCCCTAGATAACTCTTGGAAAACCTCTTGTCAATGCTTTATTGAACTTAAAGATAACGACAGCTGCTAATGTTGTCATTCTGCCAGACTCTGGAGCTCACAATGTCTCCGCACTTATCAGCTAATTTGTGAATTTCAGGTATGAGCAGGGAGGAGCTGCACAAAAAACAAAAGGAGATAATGGAGGCATGACATACAATGTGTCCCCTGTCAAGGATATGTCCCTAGTTTTCATTATATAACTCCATGCTGCCTTAAAGCTATAGTGCATAGTTTTCTGTCTCCCCCAGGAGGAATTCTAAGTAATGACAACATCAGTGTCGTTGCATCTACATAACACAAGCCTTCTGTGATCGCACACCACCCCCACCCCCACTCCACGCAGTTGTTAATAGCCAAGGATTAAAAAAACACGATGGACTCTTTACAAGAGGTACTTGTCTTCACTCAAGCTTCTGCGTGCGAAAGTCGCCGAACTACACCATTTTGTAAACATAGCTGTTGTGAATAATGTTACATTTCACATTCCATTCTGTGAGAACTCTGAAGAAAGTTGTTCTCATCCATTTTATTTGTATCCTAAATTGCAATACTGTTTTCCTATCTGTGTGAACAAACCTTGAGACAATCCTTCTGCCCATCCTGACTCTTTTGTATCTTACTACACGCTACTAAATGAATGTAGCGATTGTTAGAAAATATCCTTGTGTGTCTCATTAAACCTTTAGAACATTGTGAACTGAATCCTGCTTCGTGTCGTTTTGTTCTCTGAGCCCGCCACTGCTATCAGAATAAACTCACAGGGGTCAAGCCAGTAGATGATAGGATTCAAACCACAAAACAATTGTGATCGGATTGTTTCACAACAACAACAATTAGACATCCCGTCGTCTTTCACTTTCCCTTTTAGCTTTTAGTTGTTCTTCGTTTAATTTCCTTCCTTTCTGTGATGGTCCTGCCCCAGTATCAGCCATAACTACAACAGATAACTTCTAAAATACAATTAGGCCTAGCCTAATATAAAGAAATCTCCTGCTACCTTTTACCTGGCTGGGTACGCTAACACAGGGTTTTCCGGTGTTACAAAAAAATCTGGGAACCATCAGAATGTGTTACTGTAGCGCCGTCTACCTGCCGTAAATCATTCTGTGACAACGCGGGAAAAATCGAACCCGAGCAACGGCACTCATAAAAACTACGTAAAAATAGCGTTCTTTTCACTGTTAGTCTCATTTGCTGTTACAGAAAGAGTTTCAGAAACACTAAAAAGTTACATATAGTCACTTTAAGAAGTAGCAGAATTTTTCAACCCATAAAGGAACACTTTATCCATCAGTTTATCAGAAAAAGTCTAAATCCAAATCACCAAATTTGGAGACACATGGTTCACTGGACAGTAAGGCCATGACAACTTGTAATCTGAATAGTAACTCCAGCTGTCAGACAAATGTAGTAGGAGTAAAAAGTGCAATATTTGCCTATGAAATGTAGTGGAGTAGAAATATAAAGCTGCATGAAATTGGAAATAAAGGAAATGGAAGTAAAGTACAAGTATTTTGGAAATTGGACTCAAGTACAGTACTTGAGTAAATGAAGCCTACTTAGTTATATTCCACCACTGACTAAAACTATATTTAAAGGACATATTTGTCTTAAAGGTTTTTATTTATCACAATTTGACTTTATTTTATCTGTCAGGATATGTAAGCCTCTAAGTTAAAAACTTCCCATCTTCCTCTGCTGTTTGCTCGCGTGAGCCACAAAGATATTAGTGATGATGCTCACCTGCCAAATAATTCACTAGTTTTAACTTCAGTTCAGTGCGCTTGCCTCCACCTGTGAGCTGTTTTTCACGCTTAAGCTTGTTAAGCTTGTTAAGCACGCGCGCACACACACACACACACACACACACACACACACACACACACACACACACACACAAAATGAGTCATCCTGTGTGAGTGTGTGAACAACACTAAAGCAGTGAGGGGTTGTCTGATCCCACCACTAGAGGCCAGTGCAATGGAAATTATAAATAGGCTGCTTGGCTGCACAACAGTCACCAAATGGTTTCTAGTGAATGAAAGTGAAATATTTGAGGTTCTCGCTCACACACACACACACACACACACACACACACACACCTGAAGCCAAGCAAATAAAAGCAGTTTGGAACATTGCTTACTCTTTTCACCGAGGCACAGAGAACTGAATCCCAAAAAAGAGCCAAACTTTGCTTTACAAAATCAAACCTACTTTACGAGAGCGAACATTTCTCAGTACAGCTATTTCTGTTTTTTATTCACTCTGGGACACAAGTTACTTCTTGCACTTTAGGGGAAATTAAATATAACCTGAGTGCAGAAATAGTGGAGGAAACTGAAATACTGATAAGAGCTGATTCTGAAAGATGTTTTTTAAGGTATTATATTACTCTCTTAGTCTCGGTTTCAAACCCTTCCTTTCTGCTAGAACCTACAGTAAATCGAGGATGTCAGACTAACAAACTGCCTCAGTTTGTCTGTTAAAAAGTATAACTCACTATGTGAATTTGTCTAATTTAGGTTGGAACTTGGAATGGTTTGTATTTTATTCTGAGTTTCTGAGCAAATATAGTTTAAATCTAATGTTTGCTGTGGAGAAGAAAATAGAACGGAGTAGCTATAAATATTCATTCAGTACATATTTAACACATATCCAGTCATCTGGCCTAATTGTAGTCTTTGGCTCTTCTTTTCTTTAGATATTTCACTGGTTTTATCCTTGTGCCATCTCCTATCTTATTCCATCAGTCTAATCTGTTTATCATTCCATCTGTTGTACAATTTTGCCCAGAACCAATTATTTCTTATTGTACTTAAATCCTAATTTCAATATTTATTATCACTGTACTGAGTCATTGTCCTTCTGTTGTACTGGTTGAAGTCATCTGCTCAGTCTTTTATTTCTCTTGATTATGAGGCTCTTTGTAACTTTGTTTCAATAATAATGGCTTTTTTTTATTTTGTATTAATTGTGTGAATTAGTTAGTAGTTCCACTCTTTGTTTCTGGCCCCTACTGCCATTTGGGTTTATGTGTTTAAGCCTGATGCCTAAATACTAAATGAAAATACTTGTACTGGAGATACACAATTGTTGCCAAAAAGGTTGCTGGAATAAATCCTGAAAATAACCACCGATTTTTGGATATTGATCCAATAATGCTCTATCTTTCTTCCCCCACTGCTACTACTGAACAGGCCCCTTCTTCACAGTGGGGAGTTTGGGGTCAAAGACGGATGAACTGGCGGCACTGCACAGCTCTGTGGAGTGAAAGTGGAAACAAGAAGCATGCTATCACTGGAAAAGAGTGAAACATATGAGCTTAGTCAACCTAACATTTTACATGATGGTTGGTTATCCATACAATATAATTTAACAAATGTCAGAGAAATAAGTGCAAGTATGAGAATTTTGCAACATCTGCATATTCCAATAAGTGATTTAATATGGTGCTGAGAAATCTGTTATCATCATAAACCGTTATCTTTTTCAAGATCCCTCCATCCAGGTGGTGATATAAGCATGTTCTTGCTTCCAATGACCCAGATTACAATCTTTCTGCCACTTCAAGCATTACCATCACAAAGTCATTATTCATTATTATTAGGGCCTGAGCGCCGACAGCGGCGAAGGCCCTATTGAAGCTGAAGGAATTCTTCCTTTCCTTTCCTTTCCTTTCCTTTCCTTTCTTCCGGCAAATTAATCACCTTTTTGAGGTGCTTAACATGCTCAAAAACTCACCAAAATTGGCGGTCACATCAGTTCTGGTGAAAATGTACGTATTTAAGGGTTTCAGGAATAGGCGCACAAAAATGGCTCGCTAGCGCCCCCTACAAAATAAAAAAAATTGAACCCCTGCAGTACGTGTAATGTAGACTCATGAAACTTGGTACACATATGTAGCATGTCAAGACGTACAGAAAAGCTCATTGGAGCCATTATACCCTAAACCCAACTGGAAGTCCGCCATTTTGAATTGAAAGTTCGAAATTAGTGAGATTTTGGCCGTTTCCACGTCGTACTTTAACAAACTCCCCCTAGAGGTTTCATCCGATCAACTTCAAATTTGGTCTGTGGTATCTTAAGACCTTAAAGCTGTTACCCACCAACGGCCGACCGTCGGCAGAAAACTGATTCTGTCTGTCAGGTCCCCGAGGTCCAAAAAAATGCCTCAAAACACACTGAGGCGACGCCGACTTGAGCGTACGCTCTGCGCGTGCGCAAAACGTATTAAGTCTCCATAGCAGCAGGCAACGCTTCTCTGTATTGTTTCCCAGAAAATGAAAACCGGCAGCTGATAGGACGAACGCATCACGTAGGTCTTTTTTCTCCGGAAATTCACAGCCAGACTGTCATGGCAGCTTGTTCAGAATACGATCTCATATTGTACTAAAATAGTTCACCGAAATGTGTTTCTGAAAACATTTTAAGCGAGAAATAGGCCATGCAGTTGCTGAATCTGTCTTCATTTCAGATTAACAAAGATCAGTTTAAAAGAATTTTGTCAGATTTTGAGAGGCTCATCCGCTCACCATTTCCGGGTCGCCGAGTCCCGACTGCCCTGTCTCCGACTGAGCATGTTGGGTCTGCCAAAATGAAGGCCGACAGCTCCTCCGACGAACGACGGCATGCAACACACCGAACAGACTCGAGTCACCGACCTCGCCAGATTGTCTGACGGCCGATAATCAGGTTGGTATTGTCAGAAGTCTTAGAGATGAAAAGTTATTAAAAGAAAAACTTTTCGTCATAGGGCATGGCCGTGGCGGGGTGGCCATTTTGTGCATTTCGCCATCGAAACAGGAAGTGGGTGTAACTTGAGTGTACATTGTCCAATTGGCTCGAAACTTTTCAGGATTCATAAGTGTCCAACTCTGAGGACAAATAAAGGCCGATATTTACTCAAGGTCAAGGTGCTATACTTTAATGAACTCCTCCTAGAAATTTCATCAGTTCGACTTCGTCTGTGTCATCTAAAGACCTTAACGATGAAAAGTTATTAAAAGCAAAACTTTTCGTCCAACGGTGTGGGCTTGGCGGCCATTTTGAGCATTTATCGATGAACGAAGAAGTTGTTGTAACTTCAGTGTACATTGTCCAATTTGGCCGAAATTTCTCACGATTGACAAGGGTCCAGGCCTGAGGACATTTATAGGCAAAAATTGACTTTTGGTCATAGCGCCCCCCACTGGCAACAGGAAATCAGCTTTATATGACAAACATCATCCGATTTACATGAAACTTATAATGTGTGGTCTACATGTGATACTGAGCCGGCCCCAATACTTTAGCCACGCCCACTTACTCAGGTCATAACATTTGAACCGTTTAAGGTAGACCCTTGTGTGAGCTATCATTGAACTCAGCAGAGTTCCTTCTTCATTGGTGATGGTTTGGCCCGCCCCCTATGCTTAAACCACGCCCCTTTCATAACTGGTGACCCATTTAAGGTTGAGTCTTGTGTGAGGTATCATGGAACTCAGCAGAGAGTTTATTTTTGATTGGTGATGGTTTGGCCTGCCCCCCCTATGCTTAAGCCACACCCCCTTTCATAACTGCTGACCCATTTAAGGTAGAGTCTTATGTGAGAGGTATCAATGAACTCAGCAGAGACTTCCTTTTTTATTGGTAAAGGTTTGCCCCGACCCCTATGCTTTGGCCACGCCCCCTTTCACAGCTAATGAACTGTATGATGTAGAGTCTTGTGTGAGCTATCATTGAACTCAGCAGGGAGTTCCCTTTTCATTGCTGATGATTTGCAGTGTCTGAGTGCCGCGCAAATGCACGGTCGCAAGGAGCGGCGTCCGCCAGTAACCCCGACGCGCGCAGAGGCACGAGGGCCCGTCCAACGCTGCTTGCAGCTTTAATATTAAATTGTATCTTTACATGTGACATTAACTGTGTAGCTTTGCATATCAAAATACATGCTCTAGACTGTAATATATTCTGTGGCTGCAGAAGAGAGGTGAATAGAAAGTGTGAATAAAATTGAATTTCTAATGAGTCTCTTTTTTGAGAGGCATTTTTTTTGTCAGATTCGTGGATCTCTTTTGCAAGACAGAAGGACACTAGTGGGCAAAGAGTTTTTAAAACATGGTTAGGGCTTCACTGCTCTCTAAGCTTTAGGAAAATGTCAAGATTATTCACAGAGGGAATACCAACTGAATAAATGAGTTAGGTACTCGCGCGCGCGTGCGTGTGTGTGTGTGTGTGTGTGTGTGTGTGTGTGTGTGTGTGTGTGTGTGTGTTATAGTTACTATGTGCAAACCTTTTGGGTACACCCTAGAAATAACCCAATTCAACCAACAATAAATAGTAAATATTAATCTGTTGTTCTGCCCTGAACTGAAAGCCTCTGTTTTTTTTTCAAGTCACCCACATGTGTAGTCTCTGACTATCAAGTGGTATAGATGTGTACACGCATTTCTGTTTTTTTCTTAAATACAAAGCCCTGATTCTGAATGGATACATGGCCATATTTTATGTGCTGGGTGTCAGCTGGTACAGCAGATAACACAGGAAGCACATTTGAGCATTTTAACATTACTGACATGAATCCACCAGGGATTTTGCTTTCATAATGAGTAGCTGTGCTGTCTAAGCCACTGGCCAAGTAAAGTGTACTGACAGCTTGGAAATCTTTTTTTTCTCTTGTAAACAGATTTAGCTGAATTTAAATTCCTTTCATACATGGTGGAAAATGAGAACACCCACCCTGCTCTAATGTTTCAATGCCCTTAATCGGGTCAAAAGCATTAATTTCCATTTCTACATGTATCGCAGTACATTTCAGCCCACACGTGGTCAAATTGAGAATGAATATGCTGGTCTGATAGCATTAAATAATGACCTTTCCACCCACCCACTGACCATTATCACCAATCCACCAACACCCCGTACAGAACTGATAGTGGGTCTACATCTTTAAGAACGAAAGTGAGGGCACCAAGTATTCAGAAAGCACCGTCTGTGGAAACTGTTAAGCGTCAAATCTCCTATCCCCTCTGTCCTTTTACTTACTTGGATGAGCTTGATTGATACTGCAGCACACCATTCCCTCTTAATCCTATGCATTTTTAAAGAACTAGTGGGACGCTTGCAGGGAACTCATTTCCAATGGCTCTAACCATATTGTAATAAGGCAGAGATAGTGCTGGCATGGCACTTTGTATTGATTCAAGTCAGAGGTCTCTGAATTGTGATTCATTACAAAACCCAGCAAAGCAAAATAGATAATACACCCTCTTGTGTTGGGAAGTTTGTGGGGATATGTGATATATATGTATACTCTATGTCCCCATTTTACCCACCTATAAATGTTCTTTAAGTATAGTAAAACATGTGAATGCACAATAGTAGTTATTAAACAATATTAGCGTTTAATGCAAAAACATTACATCCAAGTACTTAGAGTTAGCATTATGAAGGTGCTCCCTTGCCAATATCAACTGCATATTTCAGTGCAATAATCCAGGGAAAGCCAAAGACTGTTTGCGGGCTATGCTGAATATTTTAAGACCTCTGCTTATTGTTCTTGCACTGAAATTGTTGTTCATCTTAAAATGCCTGTAGCAGCTTCATCTATCAAATTGTTCATCCTGTTGAGAAGAGCGGGTTCCATGGAATAATTTACATATGGCAATCACTAAATTATTAAAAACCGTGTCAGAGGAGAAGCCATAAATACACACATTTTCCTTTGTATGCACAAACACAAGAAGACACTTGGACAGTGTAACTCAGCACTTGCAGAGTCACTAGCTTAAAAACTCTGATCATTATCTGGAGAAAACCGCACAGCTGACGCCTCCGAGGGATGTTTGTTTTTGAGTTTGTTATGCTTAGACCTGAAAACTATGAAGCCATTTGAAAACATAACAAAAGGAAAGAATTTTAGCAACAAAACTGCAGCGTCCACGAGTTTAAGTTGTAGTTGTAATTTTGTCATTTTGTCCGTTTTTACCACTGCACTGAGTCGCATCATATATTGTATTGACTTAATTACCATATACAGTAGCCATTTCCCTATTATACTGAAAATGTATAGCTTATTTCATATGTCCTGAGAAAAAGGACATAACTGCTAGAAGGTCAAGTCACCAGTTATTTGCATCAACATGGCTTCTCGGTGCACCTGATTTTATAAAGAAATGCATCAATTCACTCACGCTTCCACACACACACAAACATAGACTTCAATCGATTTGCGAGAAACCGATTGAAGTCTATGATTAAGAGAATCAAAACAGTGTGCATACGCAAAAAACAACCCAAATACTGAAGCAAAAAAAAAACAGCCTCTATCTTAATTTGGCTGACAGGCGAGTCTGAGTGTGTGACAGACTCAGATGAAAAGTGTATCTGGGCAAGCTTTCTAATGAGAGCAGGGAGTGGTCGTTAGAGCTTTAATCCTAGGCTCATAGCAAAGGGAACATAAAGAATCTGATATTAAATAATGGCAGATTGTAATGAAGTGACGCAAATTGATATTAATGTTCTTGTTGGTACAGTAGGGTCAGGAGGTCGTACAAACTATGGACAATGGACATGTTGTTTGGGGAAGCTGTGTAAAGATTGCTTTTTTTGCCACAGGGCAGATTATCACACAGCTTGGGCCATTCATACACACACACACACACACACTGAGGAATTGCTTTTTTTCAGTTGAACAAGTGTTTTTTTGTTGTTACCAGAAAGGGAGCTGTTACCATATTCATTGTTGCTGCATTGTTAAAGCAAAAGCATTGTGCTGTTAGTGTGTATACTATGCCCCATATTATATTGGGTTGTTAACCAACCCCAATGTGTTGCCCTAGGACATGCTTGATAACAATTTTTGGAATAATGTAAAAAAAGATTGCATGGAAAGACTGTTCAACTGCAAACAGAAAAACAGATCCCTACAGGCAGTGGCCTTCCATACCTCTCTCTTTCTCTCTGTCCTCCTGCATTTTTTTTCTCTCTCTCTCTCTCTCTCTCTCTCTCTCTCTCTCTCTCTCTCTCTGTCACATATGTATGGTCATAGACAGTTCCATATCACTTGTGTACCCACAGCTGTAGGGGTATCTGCATGTGTTTGTTTGTGTCTGTGTGCTTCTTTGTGCATTTTCCTTATGTCAACATCATTGTTGACCACATCAGAGCACCTTACCCAGACTTAGACTCCTCAAATCCTGTGAAAGCTAAGCCATGTTTTAACAGTTTCACCACTGCTAAAGCACACAGTAACCAGCGCTTCAGAAAGTGTTACATTTAAAGTGGACAGTAAAGCTATATATATTTCTTTTTTTTTGCTACATGTATTGTCTTTATTCTATGTACCTGTGTGATCGACATTTCTGATTCTGATGCTGCCACCTTGTTCAGATAACCTTTATAACAAACACTTTTGTCTAATCTGGTGAAAGCCTAGTTTACAGCAGAGCCGACTGCATACAAGATGGTATCATCAGCATAAACATTGACAATAAATAACAGTGGGCCTAACATTGATCTTTGTGGGACACCTTTATCAACTGTCTGGAGATTTGAAACCATTAGATATGATTTGAAGGAGGTGTCAGCAGAATCATCAAAACCAGTGAAAACCTAAAGCTTACCTAACAAAATATTATTATCAACAGTATTAAAAAGATTCGACAGATCTACAGCACAAAAAGTGCATCACAGGGGTGTTTTTTAAACCCCACTTAAGAGTGACTTTATGCTAGTATCTTTGGAGCATTAGTCTCATTTGCCTGTAAGAAAGAGGGTTTGGAAATTTCACAGCAGCGAAACCATGTGAAGCAGGAACAAGCTATTATGATGATTTCCTAAGCCACAGATAACAAGTTCATTTGAATATAATTACTTTCAACATCCGCTTTTGATAAAAAAGACATTTGTCACAATGACACGTGATTAATATGTCATAGCTCCTCTTCCTTTATGTTGCCAAACATATGCTTTCTGACCTTGTTTCAGTGTTTAATATTCACCGGATGAGTGGCTGAACAATGGTTCCCCAGCATCTCCCAGTGGGGCGCCACAAGTTAATACAGGAGGTGTGCAAGGCAATAACTCTTCTTTCCTTTACATTGGGCATAAACACCAATGTGTGATAGAGGGGACTGTTACACCTGCTTTAATGCTCAAGGGCATTCAGAAAGATTGCTAGTTGGCTTAAAGCAAAATGTTAACCCTAGGAAAGAAAGTGCATCTTTAGAACTGTTCACTGTGTGTGCTTACAGCCATGAATTACTATTCTTGTTTGTTTATGTTTCAAAACAAAAGTTATTCCTGTAAAATTCAAATTAGGGCAAAGATTTGGTGCTCAAATCAGTTTGATGTGTGAAACAGTAAAACACTAGTATCTAAGACAGATCATGACCTCATGCTAAAACACACACACAAACACACACACACACACACACACACACACACACACACACACACACACACACACACATACACACATACACACATACACACACACACACACACACACACAGTGAATAGAGCAATGTTCAAACTGCTGATAAAAACCTAAAACCCACTAAGCAATATTGAGACTACGGCTATCTGTGTGAATAAGACAGACAAGAGTCTCTGGAAGGATTTATGCTATCATCGAGCAAGTTTCTCCATTCCTGTCAAATCTACCCCAAGGTGTGTGAGAAAATAATCATTGATAAGAAAAGTGGCTTGGTATTCTTTCCTTTTGTTCTGTTAGTGCTTGAATAACGGTCTGGGCACTGTGGAGAATTTCTCAGAATACATATTGCCATCTTTTCAAAGAACAAGTTATGCATTAACTTAATTTTGACTGAGAAGTCTTTAAATTGATTCCAAGACTAATTTCTCATTTTGTTACCTTCAGTTAAGAAGTTTGATTTGAACCTGAGTTGAAGTTAAAATTCAGGGCATGTTAGCATTTTATGAGCCTGTTTCCTCTAAAATGGAGGCTTTATGTGTGCAATTTACAGTGACATATGCTGTTGCAGTCAATACAACTGTCCATGGGGGAAATTGGCATTTGTAACATAGATAATAATATAAATCCTAACTTAATGACATAATGTAGGTGAGTTTTCCTGACATATAAATAAATGTTCAACAAAGCTGTAATAGCATAGAGTAAAAGAGCAACTAGGAGAAATCATGAAGTCATGACGTTCTGGGATTAAAGTAATTCCTTCCCTTTTGCTTTATCCACTCCCTCCACAAAAGCCTCTGTGAGCTCATTCTCCTCATTCTCCAGACGTTAAAATGTCTCTCATTTCTTCTCACTAAAGAAGGCAAAGAGAATAGGTCCTTTTGCCTTCATTAATCTGCTGACTGGCTTACCCTTCCTGCCCCAGCTCAAAGCAGACGGAGCACAGGCCGATTTAATGTGAAGTTAAGTGATGCTGAGGCTGCAGTGGCAATCAGTGCAGAGCACTGATGTCTGCAGAGGCAGCCCAGGCTCAGCGTTAAAGAGCAGCCATTAGCCCCCTTTTTAATGAAGCACATCTCATTATATCTATTAGTTTCTCTTTACCTCCATGAGAAGAAAGGAAGAAACTTACTGACTCATAAAGCTGCCATTCTCAGATGTCAATAGCTGCTCAGGGTTCAGCAATGGAAACCAAAGCCACTAAGGAGCATGGTGGTGCTTAAGATCCAGATGGCCAAAGCCCTGAGTGCATTCACACAATGTATTTTTAAACACCACAACCAAAACAAACTGATGATAATGTTACATACCCTGCCACACACTTTTAATATTCAAATTATATTTGAAAATTTAATGCCCAAATACAGCCTATTATTAATATTTACTACACTACTCAGGCTTAGGCATTGCCAATGCCACTACCAGCATGTGGTAGTTGTTTTACGTTCTGTCCACTAGAAGGACTTCAAACATTAGCCTCGAAGGTAAACCTACGTCATGGCACATTGCATTTCTGCACACAGTGGCAAACCCAAATCAACAGAGAACCCTGAAATAGTGTTAGCCACCATGCTAACGGCATCGATAATTAAGATGGTGCTGGCTGTCACTACTATTTTAATAGTTTATAAGCAACCTGTTTTAAATTTATGTTAAAACAGTATTTCCTAACCCTGACCCTTCTTTCAATTCTCACTCCCTCTCTACTAACGTTACTCAATCTCTATACTGTAGCTCCGTGCCCTAAGATCTCACAATGCCTTGCTAACTCCCATTAACTTCATTGTTCATTATCACATGTGATGTGACAAAAGTATTTCGTTTTCACATGCAGGTAGGCCAAGACGAGAATACATTTGAATAGTAATTTCATTGTTCAATTAGTAGCCTACTGATTTTTTTTACTATTAGAATTATATTCGACTTCTGGAATTCGTTCCAACAGCAATATCTTTACACAGATTCATGAGTTTCTTCATAGTGTGCATCATCACAAATAGCATAATTACATGTTAAACAGGCACCCCACTGTACACATGAAGTTCAGTTTATTGGTTCTAAGGATTAGTAGCCTGTAAACACAGCTGTGTTTTGCCCTTGAAAAAAAATAACTCCAGCTAGATATAATCTACTAACAGAAAATATTCTGAAAATGTTCTATGAAAGAGAGAGGGCTATAGCCTAGAAATCTAGACGCACCCTAGTGGCAGCAAATTTATTTTGCAGCCAGGGGGGTCTAGGCACTTTCCGTTGGCTTGCGAGCTGGAAAAACCAAACTCTGGTCAGGCCAATCACATCGTGTATAGAGTCGGTAGGCGGGCTTATGGCTGCTGCTGCTGGGAACAGCGGTCTTCTGGAAGACTTGGAGTTAAGCTTTTCTTTGAGAAAAGAATGACACTGAAATCATTCTTAAAATGATGAAAAAGATGTGTTCGGAGTTTTCCCGACCGGATATGGCAAAAGTTTAATGTATCAACTAGCTTCGCTACCTTCTTCGTTGCTCTGCCTGGTTGTAGCGCTATCCTATTACGTGCAGAGGGAATTTGAAAGACAACCGTTTATCCCGCCCCTCGGATTGAGCTCCGTCAATGTTGAGTTCCCAGACCCAACATCTTGATGTGGGTCTGGCTTGTCAGGCTAAGGGGGCTATACTTTTAGGGGGAAATTAAATCTAAAAACTTGAAGTGTCTGTACAACTATGAAAAAAATGTGTATCTTAATGCAATGTCCAAACATTATCCAGTTTAAAAATATAAAGATATGATCCTCACTAAATACAGGGATGAAGAAGAGCTTTGATCACCAGGTGTGTATAGGTGTGTGTATGTGCATGTATATATGTATGTACGTATGTATGTATGTATGGAATGTGTATTAATATATGCAAATGTATATATGCTTATTTATTGCTCTGTCTTCAAGACAATTAAGGTTCTATGTATAGCTGTGTAAAGTATGTACTGTATTTAACTGTAATTATGTAACTATGGGAGTGATAAGTGACAATAAGCTCTATAATTGTATTGAGTTATTGTAAATAATTATTTAATATTAAAGGGTAAGATTAAATAAGTTTATACTTCTTCCTATTCCCTTTTTGTGTGTGTAAATTAAGGAAATTCGCTAATGAAATTAATTATATTATCTCTCTCTTTTTTTCTCTTTTTTAATTTTGTTAGATATGTTTTCAACAACTGCTGTTGTCTTATTTTGTTGAATTTTACATGCTCTAAAATAAAAAAGAAAGAATCAAAACGTTCCTCAAAAATACGTGAAGTGTTGGTTTTCAAAAAAGCAGCCTTTTTATTTATTTATTTTTTTCACACGTTTTCTATAAAATTGTACATAGCGCAACAGTGCTGCCATGTACATAAATATACAAATATACAGCACAATATACATTACCTACACAAACGTCTTCTACCCACTCCCCACCCTCCCCAATCCCCATGCATCCTCATAACCTATCCATACAAGTATACATTTGGAGTAAAGTGAGCCTACATTTTGCTGCCCACAAACAAAGACAAAGTAGGGTATATCCTACACACAGACAAAAAGCTACATGAAGAAGCATAAGTAAAAAAAAAAAAAAGAAAAAATGTTTAAAAAATATATATATAAAATGAAAAAGTTAAAGAAAAAAATAAATAATTAAATACAGGCAAGTCATTTAGTTATCCTCAAGGTAGCACTACACCTCTTCCCAGTCTACCGTAGAAATCTCATCAAAATAGTCCATGAAAGACCCCCAGGTAGAATAGAATTCTCTCACGTTTCCTCTGAGTGAGTATTTCATCTTTTCTAACTTTAAATGATACATGACGTCTTTAAGCCACCTGGTGTGGGATCAAGATTTTGGGCCTTTCCAATTCAGCAGGATAAGGCGTTGGGCTAGTAAAGTTGTAAATGTTACCACTGTGTGAGATTTTCCTGACCACCAGAAGTGGGAGTCAACAGGCTTGGTCCCAAATAGGGCCGTGACTGGATGGATTTCAATAGCAATGCCTAAAGCGTCCCTAAGTGATGTAAATACTGCCTCCCAGAATGTTTGTAAGCGAGGGCAGGCCCAGTACATGTGTATTAAGCTAGCTGGAGCACTTTGACATCTTTTGCATAACGGCTCTAGAGAGGGGAACAGTTTTGCCAGTTTCACCCTGGAGAAATGCAATCTGTGAACAATTTTAAATTGTAGCAAGCCGTGTCTGGAGCATGGTGAAGAAACATGCACCAGTCTCAGAATTTTGTTCCATTCATCCTCTGAAAAACTGAAGCCCAGGTCCTCTTCCCCAAATGCTCTTATGTTAGCTACTGTCTGTGGGTTTATGTCACTTATGAAGGTGTAAATGAGGGAGATGGCGCCTCTATGTGGCATTGCTATGGCCAGTAATTCATCCAGTGGTGTTGGGGTTTCCAAATGGGGAAAAGCTTGATAATTATGTTGAACAAAATGTCTTATCTGAAGATAACGGAAATGGTCAGAGGTCTTAAGGTTAAATTTTTCTGAGAGCTGACTGAAAGAGGCAAATACCCCATCTATGTAAAGGTCTTGTATGTAGCAGATGCCATTTGAATGCCAAGCTCTGAATGCTAGGTCGAGCTTTGAGGGTGTAAACAAGTGAATATGCAGTAATGGTGTCCTGAATGAGATGCCATGTAAATTAAAATGTTTTCTAAATTGTGCCCAAATCCTGAGAGTATGAATTACAACTGGATTGTTAATCTTCATCTTTGTAGCAGACTTCAGGTGTGCAAAAAAGCAGCCATTTAGGAGGCAGTGGGGCTAATTAAAGAGTCATAACACAACATTTGCATTATGGGAAATGTAGGATAATTTTTTTAGCTTGACCCATAGAGACTAAAAGCCCACTTGGGAGTCCCACAACTTCATGGAGGTGCAATATTACAGTAAATTCCAGGAGTACCCCTTTGAGATATTCTGGCAAGTGTCACTGGACTACAGGTATAACGTATTACCGTATGTTATTGTTGGTCTGTGTAATTTAAGTCTACAACCCAACTTGTTACATTTTAATACTTTCTGATATTTCCATACAACATTTTTAGCCTTCTGTGCAGCCTCCATCAATGATAATGGATTATAAAATGTACAGTGCATAAGCTGTTCTTTCCAACAATTTTACATCAATTCAATGTTTTTTTTAAAGGGATACATTCACAGGGACCAATTAACATTAGAAGAGGCACTAAACCAAAACCTTTCTCTGAACTCGCCACATTTGACCAACTTGTGAATAACAGCATTCAAATCTCCTTTAAGACTCAGATTGCCCTAAACATTAAAAACACATTAGGGCTACACATAATTTATAGTCATTCAAGTTCCCAAGGAAAGACTTTGAGAAAGAGAAAAGAATGATAAACTTTGACACTTGTGTGTGAGAGGAACTATGTAGAGTACATGTACAGACAGACAGCACAATTTCATGAACGCAGCTCTTTGCATGGGAGATAACAGTGAGAGACTGAGGCTGAGGGAGACGCAAAAAGGAGGAGAATCAAACCAAATGTCATAAGAAGTGCGTTAGTACTGAAGCACTTTAATGAGAGCTAATGCACTAACCTTTAAAAAGACAAGCTTAAAAATATACTATGCAAAGCCACCCAGTGAAACAGGTGTTTATCTTTCCTGGCAAAGTTAAGAAGTTTTTTATACTTCCAGGCGGTAGCTTATTTTTGAGATCATTTTGAAGTGGACTGTTCAGCTTTATTGTTTAGCTGCTGAATTCCCAGTTTCGTGACAGCCAGGCAGAGCGGTGGCCTATTATTTGGGTTATTCCTTGTACAACATGAAGCAAGCTATTTTAAAAAGTGTGACACAACATTTGAAGAGTGTACAGAGA
Organism: Sander lucioperca; assembly: GCF_008315115.2. Taxonomy (NCBI): domain Eukaryota; kingdom Metazoa; phylum Chordata; class Actinopteri; order Perciformes; family Percidae; genus Sander; species Sander lucioperca. Next base: position 30,032,859 of record NC_050182.1, read on the forward strand.
GGTGGGCATACTGGCATGTTGCTCCAGCTCACACTTTTCTCTCAAAGCCAAAGAGAATGTGGTGGAATTGATTTTTTTTCTTCCTTTTAGTTTTGTGTGCATTGTGCGCACTTAGCAGCAGAAAACAGTGAGCTGTGTTTGTGTTGCTGAAGAGCTCATACACCATATCTGAAGAGAAAACCCTCAGCTGCTGCTCTGAGTTCACAAGAAACCAACTTCCCCAACTCTGTTTCTGGCCTACTAGCTCCCCCTGCTGCTGGATGAAAGAGAAAAATCTAAAGAGAGAGGCTTTCCGTGTACTTTGCAATTCCACACCTTTTCACATCAATCTGTATCTTACCAAAAAATCCTTTTGGTGTGCAAGATATCTCAGCAGGTGATATTACTCAGCCACGATTTGGAGAAGAGCGAGATATAAAAAGAATTCCCTCGTGGGAGCCATGGTAAAATCATTACAGGGAAAAATGATGTATCCACTGACATGGAATATTCATCAAAACGTTCATAAGTGGATCCCTTAGCTCACGAGTCATTAAAATCTAAATAAAATATAAATGACCCTGGTTCATTTGTTGGGTTTCAGTGTCTCACTCCCAAGTATCAAAATGTTTGATAACTATCTACACTGGCAGTCAGGGATATTACAGGAATACAGATTATCTACGCGGCACGCTGTGTCCTGTGAACTTCACCTTCTTTAAATTTAAAAAAATGCTATTAAAATCACAGTGATGAAAAATGGAAGATGCGGGTATGAAATGTGGTCTATTTGAGATGCCTGTGCCCTTGAAAGATAAGAGGCTTGATAGGCTTATCGATTAGCAATTCTCTGCAGACTCAAAGAATATCAAATCAGAGCTACTGTGGCCAGTGGTAGGAGCTGTCTCCTTCAGCTGTGGTGCTGTAAGCCAAGATATTAAAGCAGCTGGACACTGAACACAATAGAGGATCATGATTAAGTTTTTTCCACATGCAAGAAGTCTTCCACTGTAAATGTCACACCTAGTATGAGTCCTGTTTTGGCAGCTGGGCTCTCGTCTTCACCCTGTGTTTTTCTACAGGCTCCAGCGCCCACTAAAATGCAAAGAGCCACAGGGGGAGAGAGAGCGGGAAGGGGCTTAATCTGAACGTCTCTAAACTGGAATTATCAGCTCCCTCCTTAATCTCCGAGGTAAGAATCATTTGAATTCCATAAGAGCCGCCTACTAAGGTACATTGTAGCTACTTTACCCGCCTACTGGAATGCCAGCACTGTGCATAGCATCTTCTGGCCATACAGCAGTGTGCAGCACACACAGTCTAAGACATTGTTTAGTGTGTGGGAGCTCATTTTGGCAGTGTTTGACAGTTAAGCTTTTGTTTCTGTGAGCTTTATGTTTGTTAGTGCTAGCTAAGGCAAAGCTCCTCAGTAACAGGGAGAGGGAGCAAGAGGAGGACATTAGGCATGACTGGAGGAAAGTCATGATAGAGGGTTTGTAATGGTTCACGCTGATGATAATAGCCTCTAAATGTAAGTGATGTTAGTTATACATGTTGTTATTCCACTTATTATGAGTAACAATGTTGTTAGCTCATATAAAGCAGAACTAAAAATAAAGTGATAATATTCCGTACTGAAGGGATATCAGCGAGTGTAATATCATGAAAATATGTGTCCCTGCTTACAAAGACTGGATAAACATAGTAAAATAGTGCAAAAAGAAGTAGTATCATCTCAGAACATCCAAACAGCCCTGCCCTCTGAAAGAACTACGACAGCTGGTTTAGGCCCTCAGTTGTTCCAGGGCAAAACAGCTTTAATCTGGTTTGGGGGGCCATAATGAAATGTGCTGTTCATACAGCCTTTAACCATATTAGGAGGAGGGAAACTTGATATTGAGGTGGCCTCCATGGCAACAGTGCCGGGGACTGTGAGTCCAATGTTTGGGAGGATTTTGAAACAGATTCGTCGGGCTTGAGGGGAGATGACAATGTGGAGGGGGGGAATGTTGAAGGAGTTGCATTTGCACAGTGAAAATCCCTTTGGAAATGGAATTTAAATTCCTCCTCTGATCTTTTGGCTTTACCACACATGATCCTCGCTGTTGAGAGTCAGAGGTATCATCTTACACACAGGATGTATGTTTCATATTGTGAAAAATAATATATACACTATGAGACTATTGGCAGTAGTTCATACTTTCCAAGATAATTAGTTGTTGTCTTGAGCCGGTTGTCCAACAACAACACAGAGTCTAAGTCTCAAAACCATGGATGCTCTTTGCCCTTAAGCATGCTGTCACTGTCTCAGGTCAGTAATATGCCTTCTCCTTGCTCACCACACTGAGGAAATCAGTGTTTGTCTCAATGTCCTGGACAAGTGATGAAGGTCTAAAGCCCCTGACACACCAACCCGACGGCTGACTGTCGGCAGAAAAGGCAGTCGGACTGATCAGTCGGCTCCCCGAGGTCCAAAAAGTGCCTTGGAACACACCGAAGCGACGCCGTCTTGAGCGTACGTTCTGCGCGACGTAATACAAAAAATGAACACTGGAAACGACAATGCGTCACGTGGGTATGGCTTCTCTGGCATCTCATATTTTACGAAAATAGTTCACTGAAACGTGTTTCTGAAAACATTTTAAGCAAGAAATAGGCCATACAGTTGCTGAATCTGTCTTCATTTCAGATCGACAAAGGTCAGTTTAAAAGATTTTCGTCAGATTTTGAGAGGCGTTCGTCACTCATCCCACTCGTTATTTCTGGGTTAGCACTCCACCAATCAGATTGGTGGAGTGAGTCCGACTGTCCGCCCTCCGACCCAGCAAGTCAGGTCGGCCAAAATGAAGGCCGACAGCTCCTCCGACAGACGACGGCATGGAACACACCGAACAGACTCAAGTCAGTTGCCAGACCGCCCGACGGCCGATTATCGGGTTGGTGTGTCAGGGCCATAAAATTAATACTACCTGTGGCAGGAGCAGCTTTGATAAGACATTACTAAAAGAGAACTGATCACAGCCAGAAACTGAACTCAGCCAGAGGAGTCAGACATTTAGAAAAACAACACCCCTGACACAGAGGTGGAACAACTCCGAAACGGAGACATAATCCAGCTCAAACCACCCGTCAAACCTAGGAGAGGAGGATCCAAAAAATACCACAAGGGGAGAGGAACAATGATGTTGTTATTGATGACAAAACATAAAAAAACTAAAGACAATTCCTACCAGATCATGCAGACAGATTATCAATTTTAACAATCACTATAGAGGCTGAATCACACATTCACCCTTGCAAATATACATGTTTTCTTTCAAAAATGTAAAAGAAGAGGGCTCTGCTCTGGTCAGTGACAATACCTTCAACTAGATACTGAAAACTCTAGTTGGCACCACAAACAGAAGTGCCTTGTGTATTGGCTGTGCTATGGGCACAGCAGAAGAAGAGGAGATAAGGGCACTGCATACATACAGGTGTGGGAAGACCCACACCACTCAGTTATGTGGATGGTACTTGGGTACAAACAATCAAAACCCGTCAGCTGGTCCCTTTCATTCAAAATGATTTTCACAAAGGTTTGGCATTCTTGGACTATGCCATCTTTCCTCAAGAAAGAGGGAGCCTTGAAGTTGAAGTGTACAGAGAGACCACCTACACAACCCAGTAACTCTTGTTTGATTCTCACAATCCACTTGAGCATAAATTGACTGGGGTTTGAACCTTGCTCCACTGAGCACAGAAAATATCAACAAATACTTTGGCTAAAACCAGGGGGGGTCCATTTCAGAAAGCAGCTTTAGTGAAAACTCTGAGTTTGTTAACCCTGAGATGAGGGAAACTCTGGGTTTTCTGTTTCAGAAAGGGAGGTTAATCAAACCTGAGAGAGGGGGGTAACTCCAGCCCGTTTCAGAAAGAGAGGTAACTTAACCTCAGAATCAGTTACTATGGTAACTGAGTCTGTGAACTTAACCTGGTCAGGAGCAGGTTTTCTTCAATAAACCTCAAGTTTCTCTCAGTCTCCTCCCGCTGACACAGCGCTCTTTCATTTCCTCATTCATTCGATCAGTCTGTATCAGGCGCATTTTAGCGCAGTTTGTTATCTGCATGAATAAAAAAACAGTGTTGGTTTATTAACCATGTTATGCAGACTATAAAACTTTTTTTTTTCTCAAAACATGGCATTTTCTTTTGTCGATGATCCTGTTGATGAGGAAGCTGCTTTACTTCACAGAGAGTTAAACATACGTCGGGAGATGATATTGAGCCCCCGACTATAGATGCATTTTCCTTTCCAGATACTAGCCTACCTATTTGAGCGGTATCGTTTTTCTTCCCAGTCTATCAGTTATGTAGCCTACATAACTTTATCTGTCCTCATATCACTAACGTCACCCATCGTGGACATGCTCTACATCCCAGCAGATTATTTGTGTCGCATTACGTTTTTTTGCAAACAGCAGTTTTCTTTACAACATTGGTGATGCGGAGCATATTAGTAAAGCCACTGTAGCAAAGTGCCGAGGAGCGCGACTCGATCGCTCTCAAATGTGTTTTAAATGTTTTTGTAGTGTTCCCTGGACACAAACCAGTAAGAGCCATCAAAATGAGTTCCACAGTATTGCAGGTGAATGATGTAAACCCTTTGAAATAAAAGATTATGAATTATAATTCTGTTAATGATGGTGCTGTAGCCTCAGAATGGGATTAGTAGGCCTAGGACTTTTTCGCCCGCAGGATTGCACCTAAATGAAATAGATTGAAGGTTCAATACCATTTCACCAGTAATATTATATTTATGATTAAATATGATATTAATACACTATATTGGAACTTACGCATTTACTCTAGCAGCAATTTTCTCCCATGCAAATTCTCTCTCTTTTGCAGCAGCCGCTGTTTGTTTTTTTTTAACAAAATATATGTTCAAACTCGCTGTATGTGCACATGAGTATTTCCGCCGACCAGTTTGTTTGTGTTTGTTACCATGGTGAATCGTAGTATCATGGCTCCATTCATGCTGCCTTTTTATAGTGGTGGTGCACACGCTTAACTCTGAGTGAACCTACTCTGAGTTTATTGAACTAACTTAAATCAGCTGTTCTGGAACCAAAAACTCAGTTTCCCATCTCAGGGTAAATCAACTCAGAGGCAGGGACGGACTGACAATCTGTGCGTTCGGGAAAAGGTCAGAATGTCCGTCCAAACAACGTCCGTTGGCACAAAAAAAGTCTAATAAAGCGATATTAACAGCCAACAGCAGGGGGCGCTAATACGATCAGTTACGTGCTACGTGTAAAAAAAAAACTGAGGAAGAAGTAGGCCTACCCAGTCTATAGGCCTACATCATTAGAATGGCTAGTAGAAAACATAAGGAGAAAGGTGGATGGGAAAATTTCAAAGAAAAGAGGGCCAAGTCTCGCAGTGCAACTGCCAGCAGCAGCAGTAATCTTGTAGTCCTTGATGACCAAAGCAGCACTGCATCGTGTAGAGGACCAAGTAGAAGCTGAGACTGAGCATCCACAGCCTGGTCATGATGAGGGACAGACAGCATAGTTAATTTCACATCAGCAAGAGGTAGGCTACTGTTAAGTGCCAGGAGCAGGACACATTATAATAGGCTGCCTTTATCCCTATCTTAGCGAATTGCATAGTCAGTTAATAACATGGGTGTGCATCATGATTATGAAAATTATCGTGCCATTTAGTCCTGTCAAACTTAACGTGTTTAATAATTTCGTTTAGGTTAATTTGAAACATTAAACGCGTTAAAAATTCATTCGTTCATTCATACAGTATATGAGAGGTTGTAGTGAGTTCACTTTTGCTGCTAGGATGAATATTATGGTATTGAATTAAATAGGAAAACATCAGGCATGCATTGGTACCACTCTAAACATGCTAACAGGGAAAGGGGCTAAATAATTCACCAAATTTAACCAAAAATTTAATCAAAAAAATCCTTTTCTGTCTGTCTTCCATCAGAGTGCAGTTTTTCCTTGTCTTTCATATTTGCGTTTACTATTGTGGAACTGGCAAAGACCTGGTGGTTGTTTGTGAAAGCTTCATAGACAAAATTGATAGGGCCTAGTCATTTTCATAATTTCACAGCCTTAATATGTAGTTTTGGTATAGGCCTACAATATATCTAATCGCCATGTTCAGGTACAGCAAGTAGCCTACTTTATTTCTGAAAGTCTTGTCAGTAATACTCTGTACTGTTTTATAATTACAACTTTTTGTAATTTGGGGTTTCTGTAGCCAGTAACATTTCATTATTTGTATTTTATTTTCAATGCAGATGTAATGGCATTGTACATTGTTTGTTTTTATTTGAAGGCTGAGGCTTCATTAATAAACACAACCCCAATTATCATCATTGGTTTTGAGATGTTACTTGCTGTGAATTACAACTACTGTTGAGGGGAAACAGGGACTTTTCTTCATCTGCTGTTTTGTGCTTCACGGAGACGTGGCTCTGTGGAATAATACCGGACTCTGCGCTGCAGCTGGCAGGCTTCCAGCTTTTCAGAGCGGACAGAGACACGGACCTCTCCGGCAAAACTAAAGGTGGAGGAATCTGTTTCTACATCAACAGCGGTTGGTGCAACGACGTGACAGTGATCCAGCAGTATTGTTCTCCTGACCTGGAGTATTTCACCATAAACTGTAAGCCTTTTTATTCACCCCGTGAGTTCCATTCATTCATTCTGGTCGGTGTTTACATCTCACCGCAGGCCAACGTGCAGGACGCGCAGCGCATGCTTGCCGACCAGATACTGTGTGTGGAGTGGACCATCCTGGACTCCCTAGTTATTGTCCTTGGTGACTTTAATAAAGGGAACCTCACTCATGAACTCTCTAAATATAGTCAACATATTAAATGCCCGACCAGAGAGGAGAACATTCTGGATCACTGTTACACCACAGTCAGGGATGCTTATCACGCCGTCCCCCGTGCTGCACTGGGGCACTCTGACCACGTCATGGTCCACCTGATCCCCGCCTACAGGCAGAAACTAAAGCTCTGCAAACCTGTAGCGAGGACATCAAGGAAGTGGACCAGTGTAGCTGTGGAGGATCTCCAGTCGTGTTTGGATTGTACTGACTGGGATGTGTTCAGGACTGCTACCCACAGTCTGGATGAGTACACAGAGGCTGTGACGTCATACATCAGCTTCTGTGAGGACTGCTGTGTTCCATCAAGCACCAGGGTGAGTTACAACAATGACAAACCCTGGTTCACAGCCAAACTCAGAAGGTTAAGGCTGGCTAAGGAAGAGGCGTTCAGGAGTGGGGACAAAGACAGATTTAAAGAGTCAAAGTACAAATTTAGCAAGGCAGTGAAGGAGGCTAAACATCGGTACTCTGAGAAGCTCCAACGCCAGTTCTCAGCTAATGACTCTGCGACTGTCTGGAAAGGACTTAGGCAGATCACCAACTTCAAGCCTAAAACCCCCCACTCCTTCAATGACCGACACCTAGCCAATGACCTGAACGAGTTCTACTGTCGATTTGAAAGACAAAAGGACAGTCCTGACACCATCCCCCACGACACCTCCCTACAGCTACAGCCACTGTGCATCACCTCCACCTCGCCCACCTCAGCAGAGTCCTGGGCCCCCCCACCAATGCCCTCCTTAAAAGGTCCCCTCCACCTCCACCCCCCCTCCCACCTCAGTGACGACTCTCTCCATTCACGAGAGGGACGTCAACAGACTGTTCAGGAGACAGAATCCCAGGAAAGCTGCTGGACCGGATGCTGTCTCCCCATCCAGCTTGAAGCACTGCGCTGACCAGCTGTCTCCAGTGTTCACAGACATTTTTAACACCTCACTGGAGACATGTCACGTGCCAGCCTGCTTCAAGACCTCAACCATAATCCCTGTCCCCAAGAAGCCAAGGACCACAGGACTTAATGACTTCAGACCCGTCGCCCTGACCTCTGTGGTTATGAAGTCCTTTGAGCGCCTTGTGCTTTCACACCTCAAAGACCTCACCGACCCCCTCCTGGACTCCCTGCAGTTTGCCTACAGAGCCAATAGATCTGTAGACGATGCAGTCAACCTGGCCCTCCACTACATCCTCCGGCACCTGGACTCCGCAGGAACCTACGCCAGGATCCTGTTTGTGGACTTCAGCTCTGCCTTCAATACCATCATCCCGGCTCTGCTTCAGCAGAAACTCTCCCAGCTTGGTGTGCCTGACTCCACCTGCAGGTGGATCACTGACTTCCTGTCTGACAGGAAGCAGCATGTGAAGCTGGGGAAACACGTCTCCGACTCACAGACCATCAGCACCGGATCCCCCCAGGGCTGCGTTCTTTCTCCTCTGCTCTTCTCCCTGTACACCAACAGCTGCACCTCCAGTCACCAGTCCGTCAAGCTTCTGAAGTTTGCGGACGACACCTCCCTCATCGGACTCATCTCTGATGGAGACGAGTCCGCCTACAGGTGGGAGGCTGACCACCTGGTGACCTGGTGCAAGCAAAACAATCTAGAGCTCAACGCTCTAAAGACAGTGGAGATGGTTGTGGACTTCAGAAAGAACCCAGCCTCACCTGCCCCCATCACCCTCTGTGGCTCCACAATTGACACTGTGGAGTCTTTCCGCTTCCTGGGAACTACCATCTCCCAGGACCTCAAGTGGGAGCTGAACATCAGCTCCCTCGTCAAGAAAGCACAACAGAGGATGTACTTCCTGCGGCAGCTGAAGAAATTCAACCTGCCAAAGACAATGATGGTGCACTTTTACACAGCCATCATTGAGTCCATCCTCACATCCTCCATCACCATCTGGTACGCTGCTGCCACTGCCAAGGACAAGGGCAGGCTGCAGCGTGTCATTCGGTCAGCTGAGAAGGTGATTGGCTGCAATCTGCCGCCGCTCCAGGACCTATACGCCACCAGGACTCTGAAGCGTGCTGGAAAGATTGTGGCTGACCCCTCCCACCCCGGACACAAGCTCTTTGAGCCACTCCCCTCTGGCAGGAGGATGAGGTCCATTAGGACCAAAACCTCACGCCACATAAACAGTTTTTTCCCCTCCGCCACTAGCCTTCTAAACAAGGCTCGGAATCCATCCTGACTCTCTCCACACCCCACCTCTGGCTCCTCATGCCACTGTACCTACTCTGCTGTAGCGTCCCTTTTCACTACTGTTTAACTTATTTTACTATTTATTTAAATTTATTTTATCGTTATTAATACGTACTGTGTGTATATGTTTATACTTATATTGTTTATATCTTTTTATCCTTCTTATATTTGTATGTGTGACATGCTCCAACAACACCATGACAAATTCCTCGTATGTGCAACGTACTTGGCAATAAAGCCCTTTCTGATTCTGATTCTGATTCTGATTCTGAATACCTTGTCTGATAGGCTACAGTATTGTGGCATAGTATCAGGACATCCTGGCTAGTGTCTGCCGAGCATGGCTAGGAGCGAATGACCGGATGATGGGCCTATTTGGGAAAAAGTCCAGGGCTGTTTTTTAGCCTCAGTCCGTCCCTGCTCAGAGTTCAGGGTTAAGGCGCTGACACACCAAGCCGATAATCGGCCGTTGGACAGTCTGGCGAGGTCAGTGACTCGAGTCTGTTCGGTGTGTTCCGTGCCGCCGTCCGTCCGAGAGGCTGTCGGCCTTCATTTTGGCAGATTTGACATGTATAATCGGCGGGGCGGGCACAGCCAGCAGTCAGACTCAAAGGACCCATCTGATTGTTAGAGTGCTAACCCGGAAACGGGGAGCAGAATGAGCATGACTAGAGTCTCTCAAAATCTGATGAAAATCTTTTAAACTGACCTTTGTTGATCTGAAATGAAGACAGATTCAGCAACTGCATGACCTATTTCTCGCTTAAAATGTTTTCAGAAACACGTTTTGGTGAACTATTTCAGTACAATGAGGGTGTTTCTCAATCTCAAGAATGCAAAGAACGGACTTGTGTTCTCGGGGAGAACGTTCTTGCTGGTTGTTCTTGGAAGAATTAACCCGCAAGTTCACAAGCACAGAAAACGCTGTTAACAGTTTGAGACGATGCGTTCTTGCTGGTATTGGTCAACACCCCCAGCACAGAGGCTACCTGCAGGGCTCCAAAATAAAACCCACAACAATATAACCACTTTGTGAACAATCTCCGGACAAGAAAACCTCATACTACAACTATTGCAATAATATTGAAAAATAAAACTTATTGAGCTTTAATTTTATTGTTTATGGTTTAGCTCAAACAGCCCTTACTTATTCAAAAGAGCGGCACGCGATCCCTACTATTATTAGTGTATTAGTGCAAGTCATTTTAAATTAAAAAAGAAGTAGGCCTATGCACTGGTGTGTCCTAGGTGTCCCTATTAGTGTTATGTGGAATTATCATTTCTATATTATTGTAGTGCATTGTATATGTCCAGGGACAACAGATGGAAATTAGCAATTAAAATTAAAGGTTGGTGTCTGCCCTTTAGTCTACATAACATGTCATAGCATGTTACCACTTTATGTACAACTGTTCATTTATCATACAGACTGAAACTCAACTTCTAATAAATCAGAAAACAAATACACCAAAAAAATATGAACTAAATACTAAATCTAATGTATAGCCTATTATTACATTACATTACATGTCATTTAGCTGACGCTTTTATCCAAAGCGACTTACAATTAAGTGCTTTCAACTGTGAAGGTTCAAACTCCAGACAGCAAGTAGTAAGTGCAAATACATTAGCTTTAAATAAGCAACGCTACAAAGAGACATATGAAAGTGCAGGTTCAAGAATTTTTTTATTTTTTATTTATTTTTTTTTTATTCCGAGGTGTAGTCGGAAGAGATGTGTTTTTAGCCTTCGGCGGAAGATGTGTAGGCTTTCGGCCATCCTGATATCAATGGGGAGCTCGTTCCACCATTTGGGAGCCAGGACAGTGAACAGTCGGGATTTCGTTGAGTGTTAGTTATTAGTTCTCCCTCGCTGTGAGGGGGCAGCAAGCAGTTTGGCTGATGCAGGAAGTGGGCGGGTTGGGGTATATGGTTTGACCATGTCCTGGATGTAAGCTGGGGCTGATCCGTTCGTGGCCCTGTATGCAAGTACTAGTGTCTTGAAGCGGATGCGGGCCGCAATTGGTAACCAGTGAAGAGAGCGGAGGAGCGGTGTAGTGTGAGAGAACTTGGGGAGGTTGAAGACAAGCCGAGCTGCTGCGTTCTGAATGAGCTGCAGGGGTCGGATGGCACATGCAGGCAGGCCAATCAGGAGGGAGTTGCAGTAGTCTAGACGTGAGATGACTAGAGCCTGAACCAGAACCTGAGCCGCCTTCTGCGTTAGAAGGGGACGTATCCTTCTGATGTTATGCAGCATGTATCTACACGATCGGGTGGTTGCAGCAATGTTAGCAGTGAAAGAGAGTTGGTCGTCAAGTGTTAAACCCAGGTTTCTAGCAGTCTTGGTGGGGACTACCACAGAGTTGTCAATTGTTATAGTCAGGTCTTGGGTAGGAGAGCCCTTCCCTGGAAGGAAAAGGAGCTCAGTCTTGTCGAGATTGAGTTTCAGATGGTGTGTAGACATCCAAGAAGAAATGTCAGTCAGACAGGCCGAGATGGCTACGGCATAATTTAATCAAGTCTCCCAAAGAGAAACGGGTATCTCTCTCTCCCCCGCCTCTGCCTGCTGCGCTGTGGCTGTGTGTGTGTGTGTGTGTGTGTGTGTGTGTGTGTGTGTGTGGAGTTTAACTCCGAAAAGGCAGTTAACCACTGGTTCCCGATAATCTTATGATGGACATGTGTTGTGATATTTAAACAAACGATCAGTCAATGGCGAAATAAAAGCCTCTTATTTCCGAGACAGGTCTAAAAGACCTCCGGCTTACAGCGGGGTCCCCGAGCGTGACTGTCTGAGCTAGCTGGCTGCCGCGTCACTTTATGTGTTACTTGTTACTGTCACTGCCCGATGTGAGTCGAGTGCAGATGTGAGTTGCGCATGCTCAGATTTAAACGGTTTACGGCATAACGTGTCATACTGAAATTTGTGAAATCCATAAAATAATAAACTTTTCTCTTTACATACAATAACAGAAGATGGAAATCATTTCAAAAACGTTTTAGCTATCTATGATTGTTTGATTGTTAACGTTAGATCAAAACGCCATTCAAGTGACAGCCTTTGTCGTGTTTGAGTGCTAACTTGTAGCCAGCAGTGAACAAACTTCGTTGTAGGTCCATTTTTACTGTATTGACATTACAGAAGTCTGTCGTTAGCATCTTGTAGGCTACTTGTCGCAAAGTGACGCATGCGCGACTCACATCTGCACTCGACTCACATCGGGCAGTGACAGTTACCAACCAATGCATCCTCGGTAAAATGGCATGTCAAGAACATTTCCAGGAATCTTAACTGTTCTTGGTGAAATGCAAACTTGTGTATTGGGACAGTACTTTGGCAACACGAGATGACGTTTCACAAGAACACAAGTCAATAGAAGAACAGATTGAGAAACGCACATTAGATCGTATTCTGAACAAGCCGCCATGACAGTCTGTCTTTGAATTTCCGGAGAGACCAGACCCACGTGACACGTTCGTCCAATCAGCTGCCGGTTTTAATTTTTGGGCGACAATACAGATTAGTGCCGCCTGCTGTTATGGAGACGTATTACGTCTCTGCGCTTTGGTGTGTTCCGAGGCACTTTTAACTTTTTTGAGTTAAATGTCTCAACAACTAGTGAAGGGATTGCTATTAAATGTGGTAGACTTTTATGTCCCCCTCAGGATTAATTGTAGTAACTTGGTGATCCCTGACTTTTCATCTAGCGCCATCATCAGGTCAAAATGTTAATCTGTTTTTTATTTTGGTTTATGAACAAATAATGACATCCCATTAGCCTCAGCAATACTAACTAAATACCTAATAGATACCGCATCTGGCTTGTGAGATGTGTCTGAGCCGCTGCCATCTGGGTACAGGTAAAAAGTTTTTGACTATATTTTACTGTTACCAATGTGTTGAATTTAATATCACAGGAGGTGATGCTAATTCTTATTTTAAACTAACATAAAGTTAAGTGACTCTCCTGATACTAAATTAAGTTAGCTTATGTCAGGTAAAGTATTTTTTTTAAGTAATTAGTAATCATAATATCAGTAAGATGCTGAAAATGATGTTTGTGATGTAGGCTATGGTCAAGCGGCAGGTCCATGACTGAACTGCAGTTCCTTGAATGGAAACTTGAGGCTAGTTCAAAGCTAGGCAATTCCTATAGACCCCTATGTTAAAAACTCCCAACTTCACAGCAGAAGTGAACATGTTTACAGCCGGAGGGCAGAGATCAAGTCATCAGGGTATGCAAGTTTACTACGATTCTCCGTTTCATCCATTCAAGTATTCAGTTTCATCCAAAAAGAGTAAGAATATTTTTTCACTTTTAACATTTTTGGCATTCTCAGAATGTGCTTTATATCAGCCTATTAAATACATGTAGCACTGCAGTATTTTGATCTTGTGGAAATTCAATATGTCTCTTAAAAAAACCTCATCAATATGAAGTGAGACTTCCATAACATTACAAGGAAAATATAATATCGGCTGTAATTCAATTTTGGCTCAGGTCTTGCTTCTTGGGGTTACATGGTATTGACACAGCTCAGACACCGATTTGTGGTTATGTAAGCTTGCATCACACAACTCCAGTCACATTGTCTTGGCAACTTGCCCAGAAACAACAGTACATCACTTTGTAGTGGGGGGAAAGATAATTCTACCACAAATTCAGACTTATCACCCCACTCTTGAAATAGCCAATAGAGTTACTAATTTATGACATTCGTCACCTGAGTCATAATGAATGGGCACATGATGAGGAAGAGGATAAACCAAATCCTTGTCCCTGTGTACGTGCATAAACAAGTAGCTGTTCAAAAAAAATCTCTGCAGGAAGTTAATGGCAGAGTAGTGCTGATCTGATGTACCACATGTTAATACTGCCACCTCCTCGCCCCATCTCCCACACCTCCCTTCACACACTCTTCAGTACCCACCCGAGTCTCGTTCATGAAAGGAAATCAAGTGTCATCATCCGCATCTTGCTTTGGCTCCGTTCCTCTGGGTCCTCGGTTCCCTGCCTATCGCCGTGGAGAAACACCACAGCTCAAGTACACACTACCTGTTTGGCTTGTGTTATATTGGTCCACGGAGGACTAGATATCACGATGAGCCACATTTGCATTTTAATTTTATATTCCGCACCATAGCTTCCACATTTTAACTACTTTGTGCTTGTTTAATGGTCCTTGGTGAAATGAATGCGCAAGTTAATAATAAACAAAGGATTTCATTATGCAAATACAGACCCGAGTCCGACCCCAGACTTATAAAAATGTTTGTGTGGATGTTTGGTGATATACAATCTGTCGACTTGTGGTTTTCCACATGAAACAAGACTCACTGAGGAGGAATGTGCGCAAGCATTATTGGATTACCTGCACTCAACAGTTGGGTAGGATACAGAAGCTGCAGTGCATGCAGTTATTTCAAATTCACATTTATCTTCTGTGCTTATGCAGCACCTTATAGCTAACGGCTGAGATGTACATTTGAGTGCATGTATTAAAAAATACTGTATTTTCTTTTAAGTAAAAATAAATAACCTGGTGTTTTATATCTTTACTGTGGTGTGTGCCAGAATACACCTGCAGGATCTTTCTTTGTTCAGACACCTTTCAAATACGACAAGCCTAAATACTATGTACCAATTATATTGCCGAATATCGGTATCGGCTAATTTTGGCTTGTTGACTGCCATCAGCCTATTGGCAAATAAGATGGCATTCACCGATGGCAGTGGCTGATGTTTATCTGTTGTGTCCCATCAATTTTGCTCTAGCTAAATGTTATGTTATTTGCAGTTGGACTCAGACAACAGCAGCTACAAAGATCAACAACAAGAATTTTGTTTTCTGTATGAAAAATACCATAGGTAAAAGATAGCCTGACTTAAGTTTTTTATCGCTTTTACATTTACATGTAATCACATTTTATCTGTGTTTCACAAAAATAATGTTTTTGTTGGGCTAAGTACTGAAACAGTCTTCTCATTTCAAGAAATAATCTTTTTTAATTTGGTTTTTATATTTAAGGTTGTTTCATACATTTGTATGATTGAAAGATAGCGAAATGCTGAATGACTTTAAAACAGTTCAGTTATGTTTTTATAATGAAGATGTCTTTGTTTACCTGGCACAAAAAGGGGAATAAATAACAAAAACTAAATAAACAACAACACATCGGCAATCAGCAAAATTGTAAAATTTTAAATATCCCTATCGGCCCAATCGGTGCGTCCCTTCTGCAAACTTAATTGAGGAACTAATGTTTTGTTAAAAGCATTATAAACATAATTCAAACCTGTTTTGATGGGTGGATGTGATGATGGTGCAAATGTAGATACCACGTTTTAAAACATATAATAAAGGATTTGTCCAAGCGAAAACCATCTGGAGGGTAAAATGATCCTTGTAATACCCTACATCTGCTGCCTGGGAAGAGTTGTCAACAAATAGTGATTCACTTCGCATCTTTTCTGAAACCCTTTTGAGGATTCTCAAAAAACATGTTTTATTTGTCCTTCGTTCTTTAACATATAGTCAATGTTTTTGCATCCTGATTAAACAAATATAATATCTTTACCTGCATGAACAGGTGACCATATTTACTTTTCCATTCAACATTTTTATCCTTGACAAATGTCTTTATTTAAAGGTTAACGTGCATTGGCAGACATGTTTTTTTTATGGTCAAACACAGTGGATTCCAGGAGATGGAGGGTTGCGCAAAATGTTATTTACTGAGGTCAGCCAGGCAACAGTGACCTGTGGAATGGGCAGCTTGGCTATTAAGTTTGAGGTAATTAAACTTTTGAGGAGGAAAGGGACATCCACCCTTAAACGAAGCCTTTCACAGCAATCGCTTTCAAAGCACAGTTGAAGCCAAAGCTAACAAGATAAAAGCTTTGCAAAAGCAGTCAGCTTTTAGCTGCTGAATGATGCAACAGAGAGTACAGTGTGCTAATGTCAACTTGCTTTAAGTCCCTTTTCACAGTGAATTAGAAAAAAAGTGTCCTATTCTGCACTGCAGCCCAAGCCGTTTGTCATAATGAGAGCTTGCTGAAGGGAACAGAGCTGAAAGCAAGGTTGGTAGAACATTAATTATCCCTCATCCTGGCACAGTGGAGACTGTGCTCAACCTTTTGTCTTCTTGACTATTTCAAGAAAAGTCTATTAACTTCTGAACAAAGTTTCGCAGCACACTGTAGAGGTAACTATATAAGTGGTCTACAGCCATGCTAGTGTGTAAGGCTGTAGGCCTACTTTGGCACAGCGGTGCTTTGAGCTTAATGCTAACATCAGCATGGTGACATGTTCACAAAGGCCACATGAATCAATCGTTGAAATGGTGTGAATCCGCATGGGAAGGGCAGACGGAATAGCTTTGTATGTAACAATCTTAAAAGTCTACAGCCAAGCTAGCGGTTATTCTTTTTATCTTAGTAAGGGACTGTTCGTTTTTTATTTAAGAGGCTACCGGAGGAGTTTTGGGATCTTTAGTCAAAATAGACTTGACCCTTCGCCAGCAATACATTTTTCTATGACCCTCCAAAATGATTGGGCATGACCCTCCCCAACAATTTATTGATGCCTTCTGTACTGGTTTGCGCTTGGCAAAGATGTACAGATAGCCACTGTTTTTTTACAATCATGACATACATTAGTTAACCTCTGCTTTTATTTGACAGTCAGTATGTTCAATAAGTTTACAAGACTTCAGCGGTTCTTCAGAGCTCATTAAAAACTGGTCAGGATAAACAATGTACGTACTAATTCTCTTGTGTTATAAAGTTTGGATATTTTCGGCCTATAAAATCATTTTATTTCATCATATACTTACTGCTGTAATCTGGTAGTTGTGGCATCATGATACCGGCACGGATCCCGCCAAGGCAGCTGCCTTTAGGTGCTCTGGGTAGGTCTGTGTTAGTTGTGTGAAACTGGTTTATGCAAACGCGGGGTGCTGTCCACCCAACGCGGATAATGGGTACATAGGGGCATGATACATGCCGGGAATTGAAGCTAGACCTGGATGCGGGAGATGAGATTTAGGACACCCAGTTTGTGGATTATTCCTTGAAGTTGTGCGGCCCGCGGTGACGGGGTGTCCACACGGCAGCAGGATAACTGCCTGCTGAGCTGTCGCTGCTCAGACCAGGGGAGAGGTCTCGGCTCACACGGTTGGCCTCATCAGCAAGCAGGGCGTCAATTCGGAAGTTGTTTGATTTCTCCAAGACGGCTTCACTCAGGGCTGCAGAGTCTCAAAAAGACAAACGTGTTTTGCTTGGCGGGTGCGCACATGTGCCGTGTGTCAGCGCACAGACAGCGGTGCCTCCTTCAGTCACAAATATATGTTCTCATATGTTCTCCTTATCTTTTCATAAAAGGCTCAGGCTAGAAGGATCAGCACAGATTATATGTTTATGTTTCCTCACCCAACAGGGTATGGAGTGAAACTCTTAGGTTTTTGCGCTTCCAGCTAGCGGTCCGTATTTTTGTCCTCAGCTCGTTGTGATCTATTTTGTGAATCTGTGCGCATTCACAAGAGCTTAAATAGCTCGTTGTTCACAATAGGTCTACCTGTGATCATGAGGGTAGGGTCAGGTGTGGTGCATCATAGGGGTGGGGGATAGTGCGATTTTTGTTGGGTCAGACCCATCTGCTAGCGATGGGGGGCCAAGACTGAGAGATACATGGAAAAATATGCACCAAACAAGCCACTTTGAAATTTTGTTGTTTTCATGAATACAAAAGTTGGGTGACCCTCCCCTCAACAAAGAATAAAAAGACATGAACCTCCCCTGTTTTCCTCCGGTGGTCCATTCCATGAATACCGAACGGTCCCTAAATGCTAATATAAGCATGCTAACATGCTCACAATGACAATGCTAACATGCTGATATTGAGCAGCTATAATGTTTATAATGTTCACCATCTTACTTTTCCTAATTAGCACTAAACACAAAGTACAGCTGAGGCTGAGAGAAATTTAATTTATTTTGCAGGTATCTGATCATGTAAGTACTTATTTACATAGCAAATTAAAATGATGAGAATATTGAAAGGTAAGAGATTACCAAACTACAATTCATCCCATCAATGTTTGTACAAAATGTCATGAAAATCCATCCATGTTCACAAAAAACTTAAATGTCAACCTCATAGTGGTGGTAGAGGAAAGGTCAGAGGATCACCAAAGTCAGTAGGGTTCATCCTCTGGGGACAATGCATGTCTGTACAAGATTCCATCGCAATCCATTTAAATAGTTCTAAGTATTTCAGATTGAACTAAACTGGCGGACTGACCAACTGCCAGACATTTTTACGCTGCTGGCGTGTGTGGCTACAAATGTGACGCATAATATGGAACCACGAGAGCAGGCCAACAGGCCAGACTGTCGCTCATAAAAAATATGTTTTCTATAGAAACCTAATAACAATAAATATAAGTCTAAGCTGTAAAAAAAAAAAAAACGAAATTGCATAGCCTGAGAAAACAGTGGCACAAGTAGGATTCATCAAGAGCAGTAAACAATATGAGCCTTCACTGACAGTGTAATAACCAAAAATCAATGTGTGAAGAAAGGCCTGGCATAACTTCAACTTGTCTGCCTCTAAATGTAACAATCCTCCCTAAAGGTAACATTTGTTTTGTCTTTAAATCTGTTAAATGTCACATACCAGGATGTTTAAGCATTCCGTCAACGAATGCACGCCATTATGGCTCAAAGAATGCTTAACTACCTGGGAGGAATGTAACATATGGTCCTAAAATAAAAGTAAACACCTGCTAATGGAGGTATTTTGCCCCAAGATTGGGTTGCTTTTTTACTGAGTCATAGAGGTGTGGGTGACTGCTGTTAGTCTGGGGTTGATGTGAGATACAGTTTACTGTGAAAATATTTTTTGCTGCTCCTCTTTGACTTCAACAGAGTCTGTGCACATTTAGTCTCCGCCAGCTGGCTATACTATACATTCTGTGCACTAGGGCTGTTGGAACGAATGCCGAAATTTGAATATAATTCGAATAGTAAAAAAATCAATACTATTCGAATGCTGAAATTACTATTCGAATGTGACTTTTTTTATAAATATGTTGGCTAACATTAGCTAATCTCCCTCTTCTCGCCTTGGCCTACCCGCATGTGTCAGTCATGTCACATCTTATGAACAATAACTTAGCGGGAGCGAGAAACATAAGGCATTGTGAGGTCTAAGATAACGTTAGTACAACATTACGGAGCTAGCGTTACGTACCGAGTACCGTTAGTACAACATTAGCTAGCGTTACATACCAAGTAACGTTAGTACAACATTACGGAGCTAACGTTACGTACCGAGTAACGTTAGTACACGGGGGAGTGACAGGCTGCGGCTGGAAATCGTAAGAAGGACGGGAAATAGTTTTAACATGACTTTAAAATCGACTTCCACCGAGCCAAAGTGCTTATGTTAACATTAGTTAGCTCGTTCTTGTTTTCTAACTGCGTCGCGAGGTACAGTAACGTTAGCGTAGCTGGGAGCTTCATGAAGACAGCTAAAGGTAATGTTAGCTGCCCTACAGCTGTCAGAGTTAGTTTCTACTTATATATTACCTTCTAATAGCTGTATTCTCAGTAACGTGACAATCTGCAAGAAACAGGTTGCGTTTCGGCTGTGCTTTCTAACATGATGTTCACTACACTTGTTGATAATGTTTAATTCCAGAGTTCTCTGTTGATTTGTGTGTGTCGCTGTGTGCTCGTGGTGGAAAACGAATGTAAACAAAGTTGCGTGCAGGTCGCCTCAAGGCCAGGCTAATGTTGGAAGCCCAACAACAACCACATGCTTGTAATGCCATCGACAATGCATAAGCCTGAGTAGTGTAGTACATATTATTTTACAGGCTGCAATTCAGCATTAAATATTCAAATATTATTTGAATATTAAAAAAAATATCAAATGGAATTCGAATGGTATTACAGAGGAAGACTGACAGCTCTACTGTGCACACACATGAAACATTTTCTTAAACAAAATGTAAAACCATCTCTCAACATTTCTGTGAATCGGCCTCGCCACTTTCATCTCTTCATTTTCTTCCCAATTTCCTCAACACATGACCTTCTTCCCGATCCCTCATCTTTCTCTCTCCATCATTCTTTTGCCACCAACTGAGCTCAAATTGTTTCCATGCTGTGTGTAATAAGTAGTGCTTCTGTGATTTGTGTCTGAACCACCACCTGAAATAACTCGTGGTTGATATTAAAAGAAATGAAATCTTTTGTCCCTGTAATCTGAAGCATTTGTAAACATTTAATGGCATGTTGAACTGACATATCAACTGGCTTTTCAAAAAATAAAGCCTGCCACTCAGAGATACATAGTAGAGCTAAGATTTCAAAATGATTGTATTGTTGAAATAAATAGAATTAGAATTAGTTCAAAGAAACCACACTTAAAGCTATAGTTCGTAGTTTCTGTTGCCCCCATGAGGAATTTTAAGTAATGACAACAACACTGTCGGCGTGTCCACATGATACAAGCCTTCCATAATCTCGTACTGTCCCCACCCCTCCCCAACGCAGTTGCTAGTAGCCAGGGGGCCACGGAGGATTAAAAAAACATGAACTCTTCAGAAGAGGTAACTATCTTCACTTGGGTTTCTGCACGCGAAAATCGCCGAATGACACCAGTTTTAAACATAGCCATACTAAGAAATATAGAGAGAGTTGTGTGGAGCTGATCGTCTTAATTAGCTTTGTAGCAGCTCATTTGGCAATGGCTTGAATGTATTGGACGTTCATTAATATCAAAAAGTTACGCATTAAAGCTTTACATTTTGTCATAAAAGTCATAAAAACAAGTGACATTAAGAAACTGGAGCAGCCTTGAGACATCATGTGGACAGAAATGGCTTCCTAATATCTCTCTTCGCTCAGTATGCTTGGGCTTTTTTCCTTTTTACCATGTTTTTTTTGTTGTTTTTTTTGGCCAAAGACAATAAGTCGGTCACAATGTGTTTCAAGTTTCCATTGTCCTCGTTCCACAAGTCATGTGGAGAGATTTGGATATAATGTGCCACCCTCCCTATTTGAACCAAAACTGGTTCAAATTCCTGGTCATGTGATCACTGCATCTTAGAATAGTAAGATCAGCTTAAGAAACTGAACCTCAGATGCAATATGGTTTTGAGAAACATTTTCATTTAGTACTGTATTGCTGGAAAGTACTATTGAAATAATAATGCCCTGTCACTTTTTTTTAATCAACAAATCCCCTGAAGAAGACTAAACATTGTCTCCAGATAGCCTACTGGGCACAGCCTGATGTATTTGTACCACAGAAATATGGTATCCAAACATTTTCTTTAATTGAGCAGTTTGGTCCATCAAATACAGATAACAATGATAAGACTCAGTTTGACAATTATTAAGCCAAATGACATTCAGTTAGTTAGTGAAAAACATAGGAACAGTTATAACAACAAAATAAACTGAGGAGGATGTAGATAATGTTACCTTAACCCAAACACATTCCCTCACTATTTTTCCCATCTGCATGATACTGTGTGAAATCTGAAAAAGGTATGAAATGAAGATTACCTTCTAATTTCAAGATGGTTAATGTGCTTAAGGGTTTGCCAAATTATTTTTGATAGAATATAGCTTTTTTTAAATGTGAGGTGTTGATTAAAAGCTTCCAGTCACATTTTAATGGTTGACACAGTAGTCACTTTTTAATGTGAGAATTGTCTTTTTGAGGGAAAAGGAAATAAATATTAAGGTTTGCCATTGAGCCAAGGATGATAAGTAAAGGATCTGGTTCTGGATTAGAGGTCATTGAAATTAAGGAATATGCCACCCAATGCAAATGTTTGTCTCTGTCAGACAACAGTGAATATCTATGGTATGGACACAGACCACTTCTGGGAAAAGGATGACTTCTGCATTGCTATGGCAGTGCTGCAGAACGCTAACAAGAGGAACATAAATGCTTTGCAAGGAAATTATGCTAATGTATGCAAGTGGTTGTCGGGAGTAATTATGAAAGAACAAAATGAGGGCTTTGAAAGTGAAAGTATAAAAACAGAGTGGAGCAAAGTTAGTCTCAATGTAACAGCAGTGGCAGAACTCCATTTAGATGCGAAAGAAAAAAAACAGACACCATGCTGTTATGAACTAAATTTTTATTTAAAGTTCCCATATTATGAAAAAATCACTTTTTCTGGGATTTGGGGTGTTATGTTGTGTCTCTGGTGCTTCCACACACATACAAACTTTGAAATAAATCCATCCATGCTGTTTTGAGTGAGATACAGTTTCTGAATGTGTCCTGCCTTCAGTCTCTGGGTGAGCTGTTCAAAATCGGCACGGCTTGTGATGTCACAAGCCGAAACGAGCAGGCTAACCGCAACCATTAGCTCGTAGCGTTAGCGTTAGCATGCTAACGCTAGCATGCTACCTCATTCTCAATAGCAAAGCACTGCTACAACACACACAAGTTCACCATAATCTACAAAAGAACTACTTCCATGTGCGCCCTCATTTAGAAGCTAATCCTGCCTTGTAACTGACCGAAGTTGTAGAAACAGCCTTTCTTTTACTGTCTATGGAGCTAGCTAGCTGACATGATCTACATCTGAGCTACTGCACATGTGCGAGTGCAATCAAAGATAGTACAGAAGAAGAAGAAGAAAAGAGGTCTCACTCTGTAGCTAAAACAGAGACCAGCTGAAAAGAGGATCTGCAGCAGTGAGAGAGAGCGGTGCAGTACAACAAAAATATGGTGTTTTTTGAAAATTAAACCATGTAAACCTATTCTGGTACAACCTTAAAATACAATTATGAACCTGAAAATGAGCATAATATGGCTGCTTTAAAGCCAGGTGTACGTGACTTACTTCTGCACTCCAGCATGAGGTAAAGATGTGGATAGCAAAACAAGTCACACATGCAGAATATGGTTGACATCTCTGGAAAAAAATAGTAAGTGAACCTTGAGTTTAGATTATTTGTTCGTAGATATGTGAGCAAGATGAAAACGGAAGTGGCCGAGTGACCTCTTAGAATTATTACAATTTATTGTGAGGGGGACATGACAGTGTGTACCAAAAATCCATCTGATAGTTTTTGCAACACGTCCTTATACCTAAACGACAAATACTTTGATTGCCAATGACATATATGAGAGTTCTATTTAACTTTATGATTCGCAACACGTGACCGTGGTGGCAGTTTTAATCACATGACTGTTTTATTTAGCGTTACCATCGCAGTTTATAACCTTTTAAACATTAACATTGTGAAACGGACTAAGTAAGGGTTAGGAAAACATTAGGGATTGGTTTAAAAAGTTTAAAAAGAAAAAAAGGCACATAAAACTACTAAAATGTGGACGTAATGACATCATAGACGTACCTACATCACAGACATAGGTCCAAAAAATTAGGTTAATTTAAAAAAGTGACCGTGACCAACGTTGGGTTTCAACCAGGACACAAACCCCGGTCTCCTGAGTGAAAGCCCTGTGTTTGTTTGAGCCATCCGTCATGCCAACTTGCCTCCTGATGTGGAGTTGGCACTCTTATACTTTGTCCCTTTACTTTCATTTTTGCTCCCACTATAATTACTATGGCCACCAGAGGTCGCTGCCTAACAAAACATAAAATAAAAAAAAGTAAATATGGGTTGTTATAAGCTCCTTGCACAATCAACCTATTCGGTCGTTTTCTAGGTCTGAGATTTTGGGACATTTAATTTAAAACCACAAATGCCATCCTAAGGGCGGCGCTAGAGGAAAAGTCAGGGCATCACAAAATTATTTGTTTAATAATTATCATTCATTCTAGGGATGCACCGAATCCAGATTTTTGGGGTTCGGCCAAATACCGAGCCACTGGTTAAGATTCTGCCAAATCCGAAACCAAATACCGAATCCTACTCCCATCCTCAGTCCATTAACATAGTAAACACATTAATAACGTAATAACAGCCACAGCCTCTAAAATAGTTAAATGTAACAACTTAATGTTGAATTCACACGCTCTTTTCACATCGTAGGAAAGCACATCGCTATCGCCAGATGAGTGACAATTTTGTTTGGCAAATTTTCGCTAACCAGTGTATGATGAAGGCATGTTGGGTGGGTGAAATTAGAAAGCTAATGTTAGCTAACGTGCAGCAGCTGGCCGTTGGGTCGCTCCGCTCCCACTGTAGGGAGACTCATTTGCCGAGAGAACGGCTGACAGCCTGGGAGAGGAACTGTCTGGTTAACACGTTTTTAGCTGTGACTGTCCTTCCTTTGCCGTACCTGAAGTTGCTGCATTTTGGCTGCTGTCTGTAGATTCCTTCATGCACAACTCGTATTCTTTCGGATGTTTCATATGCAAATGTTTTACCAGCGGCATTGTTGTGTATTATTTAGCATCCTTGCCAACACGAGACAAATTGGCATTGCAAATTGAACATGTAGCTCGATTTGAATTAACTTCTTTTGACTGAAAGTACTGCCAAACAACACTTTTTCTGCTCAGAAATTCCATTTCACAAACGTTTTTGCCCTCAGGACAACTTTGAGTAAAGAAAATTCCCACCTTCCCATAATCAACGGCGGCGTCATTACGTCGACCAACGTAGCGTGTGTAGTGCAAGCGTAGGGTTCGGTTCGGTGGAAAAAAATGTGAAGGTTCGGCAGAAACTGAACCCCGTCAAAAAGCCCAATATTCGGCCGAATCCTGGATTCGGTGCATCCCTAATTCATTCTCTTGGCATCATGGATGTCTGCACCAAATTTCATGGAAATCCATCCAATAGCACTGTGTAAAGAAAGAGCATCTCACGCTCCCAAAGCTCCGTTCCACAGAAACTCCTGACCTCCCACAAAACAGTAACCAACTCCCATCCAAAACCTCTCTGGGCCTATTACTGCATCTCTCTCCAACATTAATAATAGATTTAAATGTTGTCTATTGTCGCTGTCTAGTCCCTGTATTCTATCATCATGTGAACGATATCAGGTTCTAGTCTTCTGTTTTTAATTTTGATGCTGAAGCTTGACTTTTGTTTACATGTGGATCATGTATTTAAGGGATCCTGTATTAAGATTTCAACCCAAGTTGCCCTTGCACTTCTCTCATGATAAATTCATATGCCCTCTTTGGGTTGAACAGCATATTATTGCATTATTCAAATAACAGAGCTCCTATACAGAAACAATATTTGCATTCACATCAAAGCCAGTGCCTCCTCAAATATCTTTCCCCTACACTGCATATATTTCAGCTCCCACTAAAGCAGATGTTTATACAGCTGGACTTAAATCGGAGTGCACTCCATGTGCCCTGTTGTGGAGCTTTTTTACCCTATTTTCCTATGTTTTTGTGTCTAAGTGACTGATGGGAACAACAATCTTTGAAATTGGTCATCACTCACTAAATCATACTGATGGCTTACAACAAGTCAGAGGAGGTGTGGAAAAACAATTTACAGAGGGAGGAAGATGATGCAGATAGTTGCTCCTATCTGAAAGATAAAGCTCGGAGAGGCTTCAGAGATCATCCAAGAAGGAGAGAGAGGGGAAAAAAGACAAGATTGAATACCCAATGAACTAGAAAGATTGGACACTTTCTATTCCCCAACCTGGAGTCTAAAAACACAGACTCCCTCAGGATGGCCGAGAGGGTAAGAGGATGGTGGAGCGGCTTAAGACATGGCTTAAAAATCAGGTGGCGAGGCTTGCACTTGCGGGTGGGTTGTACTCGAGCACAACAGATGGTGTTAAGTGTTGAATCTTGAGAAATAGATGAAGCATTAAACTCATTAAGCCTGGCTCATGGGTCAGAAATACCATCCCAAGAATGAGAGAGAACGCTCCCCCCAAACTAAGAAATCTGTGGGGGGAAATTATTTAAAATCAGTGGGAGTTACTGAACTTCACGCTGTTACGAGATGTTCCGAACTTTGCAGTTAACCAAGTATCATTCCACAATTTGTTATAAATAACACAATTCAAGTATTGATGTATTTATGCAAGCATTACCGTCAAAGTGGCATGTTCATATGTTTTCCCTCTTTTTCTCTGACATTTCCTTTTGGGCCTGCACACTAATAACTATGCATTACTATGGCCCAATTTCCCACGCATCATGAAGCTATCACAGAATCATTTGTACTTGCAGGATTCTCCATAGCAATGCCATTTATACTAATCAGAACAGAATGCAAGCTTGATCAGGGTTAATTAAGGCAGCAAAGAGCCCTGTGTTGCCAGGTCTACCAATCATATTTGCAGCGAGCCGTCTGTAAGCTTATGCAATATCAAGCAGCCATGTTGTTCGCACAACTAAAGCAACTCGTAATTGCATGCAAATAAGAATGACCTGGGTTCAAGGTGTGAAGCAACACATCTGATCACCACAAGACTCTCAATGTGAGAACTAAATGTAGCACAACTATGTACTTAAAAGTGTCTTAATGAAGTGACCCATGTTTGTGGAAACTTGTTGAAACTGCCAGAACGACTTTTGCTTCTCAGGACACTCCAAACTTTTATTAAGTTATATGATTCATGTTTGGAGACAATCCTGCAATCCCTCCTCTTATCGACCATGTTTTTATCCCGAGTTCCAAAAACTCTCTTCCTCCAATCCTTTAAATCCCGAGTCAGGTCTGATCTGTTGCTCCCTGTTATTCCCTTACCTCCCTCAGCCATCTGTCACAGTAGGGTCCTTGCTGCCAAGCATCTTTTTTAAAAAGCTCATACTGTCTCACACTCAACATTTTAATGGTTAAATAAACTCTTTCGTGTTGTCCTCAATCAGTTCCAAAACATTTGTAGATCCTGATAATAAAGCAGTCCACACACTTATTCTCATTCAGAGTCATTCTAACATGCACTGGAGTTGACAGTGCTTGTTTTTCACTGTTGTATTCTAATGCTGCTGAAATGTCCACATTTTTCCACAGATGATTGAATCTTAAATGCGGTATATTCGGGTAGCTATAAAAAATAACTTACAAATAGTAGAATAGTAGAATATTGCCCTAAAAAGAAACAAGTCCTAAAAAGGCAAACACAGTAACATATTTTGCCAAAATTGAGATAAGAATTGTAAATGTAATGTAATTGTAAATGTAACATAGAAATGTGTAATTTCTATGAAAATAGATTTTTGAATTTCCAGTAACAGGTGAGCTAACAACCAAGCTAAAGCATGGGCTGTGCAGTTGAATGTTGGCTTTGTATACAGCTGCAGTAGACTGGCTTGGTCATCTTTGGACTATAGAACAAACTATCACACGGACTGCAGCCACAGAGAAACAGCTGACTAAACAACGATAGCAAGAGAACTACTGTACAGCAAGTAAAAGCTAACTGTTGAGATAGCCACAGCTAACCTTAGCTAAAAACTAAATGTACTCATTGATTTGTTTTGTTTCCTTTTATCTTGAAATGAAAAATATCTATTTGATGAATGTACATCTTTGTAATTTGGTTAGTTTTTCCCACATAACTTAATGAGGCAGATGTTACATCCAAACATGATGGAGAAAATAAATTATGGTTTTGCTAAGGGTATGCTAATTAGCTTAGCTCTCAGTAGCTGCCATCTCAGCATTTGACTGAATTCATATGATTTGGTGAGATTGAGCTACCTTTAACTCACATATTTAAATGTTCTAAATTGTAATTAATTATATTAATTTATGATATAAATAAATAAATGGACAGATGCCTGGCGAAACAGCGATAGCCTACATTTATTTCCTATGAACTGTAAATAATCACAGTTTAAACATTTTTTTTAAACAATTTAAAATGGACAATAAAGCTGAACTCTTTATGTTGTGAGATACTGCAATTTCTTTGAATCTCATGAATATTCTTCAAAGGCAGAGTGCAGCTGTATTTTGTAGGTGAAACAAGCAACCATAAAAATGCAAAAAATGACGACATAACCTTTCTATCCGTTATGCTCAGCTTCAGTGGCTCGGCTGCTCTCTGTAGGGCACTCTGTGGGTTTGTTTCAGCATAATATATTTCTGTCATTTATCCAAATATAAACATGTTGTTGAATACAAAGTCATTTATTTTAGTCAACATTATATTTCAAGTTTTGAAAGACATGTCTTTTCTTTTTTTACATGCTTTTCAATGCAGGGGCCCTAATTCGTGACCTACTAAGAGTTAGTCATTTGGATACACATTCACATTGCGATTCCAATTTTGCACTTAGCTATTACATTAGAAGTGAAACTCCAGGCTTATTCAACCATGAATATGAGTGTTTGGGAGCTTGTTGTCTGCATGATGTATTGATTCCTGTTGCACCTTCAAACTTCAGCTGTGTTACCTGTCATACCTTGTGAAGACTGAAAAATGATTATTTTATGTAAAATGAAAACGGTAGTGACATGGCAATGAATAATTATTTCCATGTTGAGCATGTAATGGAGGATGGATTAATAGCATATGCTATGTTTACTGTAGCATAGAATGATGTTGATTACATTTTCCCATCATGACCTTTTTGTGTTTTTTTCTCATCTACTGGCTACCACTGAGGGTTAAAATCAAAAACAGAAAGTGTTTGTTGTTTTGAAGCAATAGGGAAGCAGCCATTTATAGGAGCAACACATAACTTACAGCCCTGTCTGTGATATATCCATATCAGAATATGCAGCTGCAAGTTTAGTTTTTATTAAGAATGTTGTGTGTATTCAGATAGCATTTTATATTCGGCTGACACTGTATTCTGGGACAACAAATGTGCCATGTTTTTGTCTATGATTATTACAAACCTGTGAAAACAGCCCCAAATAGCATGCTGCTCCAGGAATAATAGTTTATAGAAATCCTCCTTGACCTTTGCCAGAATGCTTTAAGGTAGGCCTTTAAAAGCTTTGAAATGTTATTGTCCCAGATATACAAACTAGTGCCTGATTAAATATTCCATTTAAATTCCCCTGTGTTATCATGAATGGACCCCTACTCCTTATCACCTCGTGCCAGTCCCCTTTATAAATATTTACCCCAGAAAGTTGTGCCTGCAGAAGAATACCAATACTATGTCAGCAGACCCTTACGCCAAGGGGGATGATGTGTGTGGCATGCCGCTGAGATTGGATTAACAGCGAGTAAATTAATACAGCATCTGTTCTTCCTCTCATTCACTTGGTTTTAATATGTTTATATTCTCTGTATATGTGTTCCAACTGCACTCCCATCTGTGCTGATATATGTTATCGTTTGAGTTTTTTGGGCAGTAGCCATCGGTTTGATAGACACAGTCTGAACTACATAATTAAAAATATTTTAAAGCGTTAACCTGTAGACTTGTGATATTTGCATTTCTCTTTAATCAAAAGGTATACAAGACAAAACTACAAACTGACTCTCTACGATACTTGATTACAGCTGGATGAGCAAAAGTAAAGTGGTATTCCAGCGATTTGGTTCTACTCTTCCATATATGTCGGGGGCTTACAGTTTGAAAATCATTAAAAGTCAAAATCGAAGCAGCAGAGGCTGAGATATCTGAGTTGTAATCCTTTGCTTGGGTCAAGCTCCAAAAGCACTGCATCCTACACTTCCCATAATGCAATGTGATAGCAAGTTTTGGTAGACACTTCCCGCCTGTGTTTGTAACAAGTCCAAGCTGAGATAACTGTAATGACATCACTATGACATCATCCGGGGTGTTGGGGGGAAAAAAAAGCAGATGAAAATTAGAAATCAAATCTTCAGAAATCACAGTATTGATTTTACAACTGTTTCCACAGACTTTTATTTGTTACAAATTAATGTAATTTGAATATCATCTCACTAAAGATTCTTTCCTAATGAAAAATATGGACTATAATAACTTGTAACTTTTGTTTCATTGCTTCTTAAGAAAATAATGCAACATTTTACATTTAGCATTTATCACATTCCATTTGAATGCATGTTAAGGAATAAACCCAAATACATATCTTTGCTCTATCACACGTCTTTAATTAGGGAGGGATAACTAAAACATGAAGATACACTTTGAATAAACAGCTGCATTAACTCAAATATGTTGTTGCCAAGTCTGGTTTCACAACAGTGGGTTTACTTATTTGCTGCTCCATATAAGTTGTTGAGCCAACTGTCAACTGTAGCGGAGGGAGATGACTTACAAGTGCACGTGGGTGTGTGCGCCGCGTTAAACCACAAAGAGTAGCTCTTCACACAGCTTGAAATACATCATGGTCTCTTTCAAGGGCATATTCTTTTAGAGGACTCTTGAGTTTCCATCAAAATGCAAACCACTGTTATCTTCATTGCATAGGCGTTTATTTCAAGTGAGCATATCATCAGTCTTTCATAAAAAATCTACAGCCTGATTTATTTTGGACTTAAAAGTGCTGCAATACATTCTTAATAGCACTATAATTAATCTTCAAATTGACTGCAAATAGAATGCAGCCAGGCCTCAATATGCTAATGTGTCAGCAAGTACAACATTTTGTTTTCCACAGTCCCCCCAAAAAGAAATATGAATGAATGTTTTTGGCATATTTTTATCATGTCTAATTAATAATTAGTCCCCCAGCAGTAGGGGCTCCTAAGAGTTATGTCTAAAAACATAATTTGCACAAAACTGCTACTTTAGATATCTGTCCAAATTAAAGCTTACAAATCAAGCACAAAATCAAGTGAACACAGATTGTATGGGAGACACATTAAATGCCCATCGGGCTAGACACTCCCGTACTCCCGCAGAACTATCAGGATAATTGGGATGAGAAGGAAGTTCTTCACTTCCCTCCAGCATCTCTAAAACTCTCTCTAACCAAGTTTAAAAGTACTGCTCCTTCTCATTGGAGAGGCTGGAGGAGAACCTTAATCAGAAACAGTGTGACAGTCCCAGAGTTTTTATCAGCCCTGACCCTCCTCTTTGTGATTTAGTTACTGTGCCGGCACTGTCAGCCCGAGCGCCATCTATCAGCCTGTGTCGATTCACAGAGCCGGGAGCTCCACGCCACAGCGATTGCCTCCACCTATTCCTTGTTTTCCCTCAGACACTTCTATTTAGATTTTGTCAAGATACACTCATCACATTATATGCATTGTTTCAGATTGATGGGCACGGGGGGTTCTTTTCTTTTTTATATATCTTCACAGTCCTTTCGTTAATACTCCCAACTCACATCCTCAACAGATAAGAAAAAGGATGTGTTACACGCACACAGGGACTCGGAGGTTTGGATTATTGTGGGCCAGTTATTGTTTTGAATGAAGAAGCCAATATGGATCTGTGTACAATGCCACCTGTGGCTCCCCCTCACTGACTGTTTATGTTTATTTCAGAGAGAGATCACATTTAACTCTCTGATACTGATTTCGCTCTTGAGACAAGTAATGACTTCATATCACAGTGGTAAAAAATAAACAAAAAAGCCTCAAGTAAGGCTTTGTAATTGCTACAAAATTACCCTGGATTGCAATATGAATATGGTGAAGGTAAGTGACTGCAGATAAATGATAGGCAATTACTACAAAATGACTTACCCCCTGCTGTCCTGCCTGAGGGAGGCTAGCATATGTAGTTTCCATAACATTACCAATTATTTCAAGTCACGTTTCTGGCTATGCAAGTCCAATATTCACTCTCCTTAAGCTCTGATTTGTTCTCCTGTGGGAAATATCTGGCTCTTTAACTGCTTAATGATCCACTATGTTTAACATCTAGTCTTTAACTTTGTCTCTGTGCTGGGCAGGTAGCATACAAAGAGTTAATCAGAGATTCAGTGTGTTTATTTCCCTAAAAAAAGAAAAAGATCTGGAGGTTAAAGAAAAGCCATTTTGAAAGAATATGTTTAAATTTTTGTCAGAGGCTTATGCTGCCACAATGGAGCCAGATCCATTGATAGGCATTTTGGGCGCCACATTGAATAAAGCCGATAAATGCCAATCACAGGTGGTTTTAGCGGAAAAAGGCTATACTGCAGAAGTGGAAAAAGGAGTCTGTGCCCGCCTTTGAGGTGTGGCTTAGAGAACTGAGCAATGTCTTACACTTGGAAGAGTTTAAGTATTATTTAAACAAAAAAAAAAAAAAAGTTTGGCATCCAATTAAGACATATATGGACAATATTGGCCAGTGAATATTCATCAAGTGTTCTTATTAGGTGCAAACCTCTTTTTGTTTATCTTTACCGACCCTTCTTTCAACTCTTGATAATCTTTTTGTATAGCCGACAAACAACAAACTTAAGCAGGGGCGATTCTAGTATCAGACCTTTAGGGTGGCTCAGCCCCTAATGAGAATGTGACACGGATACAGTGCCTTGCCCCCCCGCAAAAACAGTAATTTCATTAGCCGATAATCTCTAAACTAGCTACTGAACAACAATGTCAGCTAACATTTTTTGACACTATTAACATTATGATGGAACTAAACCGGACACTCAGGTCACAGTAATAACGACCAATGTGACACAGTGTTCTAACATTCAGCAATTTTAGTTGCTTACGTTTCAATTTGGGTTCTAAATTACCAACTTCTTCACTGGGGACTACCAACGTTAAACTTTACAACTGCACTCCTGCTCTCCCTCTGACAGATTAGATAGACACTTAGCCAAAGACGGGAGTCTGGCACAACCACCTCCGATTGGCCAAAACTACATTTCTGTTAATCCTTTCCTTGACTGGGTTACTACTGCTGTACACAGGGAACATACTACTACTACTACTACTGCTGTACACAGGGAACATACTACTACTACTACTACTGTTCACAGGGAACATACTACTACTACTGTTTCAAGCCCTTTGAACCTGCAATTGTTTGTCCTCTGCCACTAACAGACAAGTTCGCAAACTAACTTGAAGCACTAAAATTGATTTTAAATTTTTTTTTTTTTTTTTTTTTATTATCATTTTTAGGGGGGATGAGATAAAAAGGGTCTAAAATCGCCAATGCCGTTAAGGCTATTGAATGTGTGACCCTGTTATAAAAACTGTTGGTGTTTACACCGTAAATACTTCAGACCATATTCTCTTTTTAAAGAAGGTAGCATTTTTTTCCAATTGCCTCTGGTTGCAGTTAGCCTAGGGCATTTTAAAAAAATCTGTTTGGTGATGAGTTTCACCTGTTATCATCATTACTTTTTCTATCATTATTGCAGCCACTATACACACAATTACCCGTACTTTTTTATTTTGCTGTGACAGCCTTTTCTCCACATTTGGTGCACAACGTCTCGCACAAAATCAGCCTCCCACCGGATGCTCAACTGTTGCTGAATAAGCCGTTTTAGACTGTAGAAAAGGGATCAGAGAGGGTTGCCAGTTTCAAATGACTCTCAGGTCTTTTGCTCTTTGAAGAAGAGCAAGTCTATTCAGCAACGTTGAGCCAATATACCATATAGCACCATTTCTTTTTATCATCACTGTACCTCCCCAAAATTCAATTTTAACAATTTCTGTACTAATCTTCAATGTGGATGTAATCCCTGAAAAAGTCACACAACAATAACAGCCTATCCAATTGCATAATCCAAGAATTACACTCAGAGTTACAACTGAAAATAGATAACTCTGTATATCTACTGTAAAAGCTCGTTCTATCTTGCTAAGGACTTCATCATTCACTTGGAGAAAGAAGTTATTTTAACCGCTCCATCAAAAAACAACTCTTTAACGTTGACTTCCAATATTGAATATTGTAAAGATATTAAAACTGGTGACTGTAAGGAGACTAAAATTGGCTTCTCTTTTTCTATAGCAACAAGCATGAAAAGCTTGTTCAAACACTTCTGTCTGAAAATCGAAACCAGCGCTGCAGGTGCATGAGTAATTGAATAGTGTGCATCAAGGAACAGAGATGAGCAGAGGAAGTGTACAGATAGGTCTCAACAAAAGGATCCCGAGCCATCTGGAGTCTTTTGAGAAAACTCATACTGTGGCGGAGGAGGAGGAGGGGACTCTTCACCAGGTGATGGATTTTCAGAATTGGAACATAAAGACTCCTCTTTGAGGCACAATGTGAATAAAAGGAAAATATACACTGGGTAAGAGGATCAAGGGCTTGACATTTTGACAAGCACATAACCATCAATACTATATTTTTTCAATATTTGAATCAGCCATATAGATTATGCAAATCCTCTGTCCCAATTCCATACTACATAGTGACTGTATACAGTATGTGCAATATAATCAGTATACTGTTAGTAAGGACACAAGAAATCAATGTACTTAACTATTTTATACTAACAAGAAATTATACAATACTTGTGCCATTTCAATCAAGCTGTGACTTTAGAATGTTACTTCCAAAAAAAATTCACAATTATAAACAAAATGTATAGCCTACCAAAAGCATAACAGCTATTTTTTAGTTTTAGATTTTGGAAATGCGCTTATTCGCTTCCTTGCTGAGAGTTAGATGAGAAGATTGACACCTACCTCTGTAGGGTAAATTGACGCTACAGCCAGCAGGTGATTAGCTTAGCGTAGCTTAGCTTAGCACTACGACTGAGACAGCTAGCCTGTCTCTCTCCAAGGGTAACAAAATCTGTCTACCAGCACCTCTAACACTCATAAATAAGTGAATTGTGTTGAGTGTAAAAAACCAAACTGTGCACAAAGGACAGTTGTTTTTTTACAGGGGGTTAATGTGCCTGATTTTTAGTTCTAAACAGTTGCCAGGCAACCAGCAGAGACTCCAGAAAGTTAATGTTACCGTAAAACCACAACATGTTTTTACACTATGGTTTTGCACATGCAGACACAAACAAGCTGTAATGTGTTAATTAGTGAGTTTTAGGGTTGCTGGGAGGCAGATTTAGTTACCTTTGGACAGAGACAGACTAGCCGCTTCCAGTTTTTATGATAAGCTAACCAGTTGCATATGTACCCTACAGACATGAGTTTCTTACAATGTCGAAATATTCCTTTTTTCCATAGACAGTAAAAAGGATGGACACAGTGATCCCATAGACTCTGGACGGAGACCAGTAAAAGGCTATTAGAAGCACTTTTCCGGTGATGGCTGAGCGTTACTGCGCAGCCTCCAACTGAGAGAGACGACGTAGATGTGACGTGAGCAACGTGTCTGAAAGTTGTAAGTCTTCTGGTAGCTGTGCCAAGAGAAATCTCAATCATTCCCAATCTTGCAGAGACGGAGAGCGTAGGTATATGTTAGGAGATAACATAGGCACAGGCTAATTACTGCTACCTAAAATAAAAAAACATTAGTAATTAAACTTAAACAGCTAATGTAAGTCGAAACTGCCTTCGAGCTTCTCCTGTACTATACGGTAATTCCTCTACTATGCGACAGTAAGTCGCGTGGTTATGACACAACAAAAACGTCTGCTACGGAGCCATAACGTGAGGTACAAGGTAATGGAGCCTTGTATACATTGTCATGTTTCTTTAGAAATAAACAATGGACAAATAAAGTATTTAAACGCTTCAGATGTAAAGTTATTCGCTGTCAATGTGACGCCAAAATGAATAGCAGTCAGTGGGATGCTAACTGTGGGTGATGGCTTGATAGCAACAAAATGGCTCTATAGGAGCTACGCTTTGTGGAGGCTGGCTTACCCCCTTGCTTTTTTCCACCAGTTATGAGCAGCATCAGCTGCATCCTTTGTGCATTGCATTGTGGGAGAGTTACATCGACACACTCAAAACTTAAGCGAGTACCATTATTTTCCTGTGTGAACACAGTATTGATCTGTTAACACTATAGCTTTCAAAAGACATTTAAAAGAAAGGTTTAGGTTATTATTGTGAAGAAATAGTGCTGCAGAAGAATAGAGTACTGGCTGTCATGTCTCCACTTGAAGTGAGCAAAAGGTTATTCAAACAACACCCCCCACAAAACAAATATATCTCCCCCCCCTAAACTGCACTACCACAAGCCTGCTGGGAGTAAAACACAATGTCCAAGCTTCTTAAAGTTTTCCCACTTTGTGGTTGTCTAATGTGTTGGGAGTCTGTAGCCCTGCTGTATACATAGAGGTTAAGGGGCAGAAGGAGGGAATTCATTATCCTTGAGCGGCTACAGACTTTGGCGAGAGAGAGAGACCTTCAGATAGGGCATACGTGCTTCCTCCTTACCTCCGCCAGCCGCCAGTATCTCCACAACCAGCTCATGATAAATAGGCCCGATCAACGGCGAGCTGATTGGTGAAACAAGTAGCATCGAGGCTACAGCAAAGATGAAGAGGAGGTAAGAAGTGTCTCTGTTGGAACAGACTGAATCTATTACGTTTGTAGAGCTATAGTATATATCAATGCCAGCAAGGACAATGCAATGTTTGTGAGATTATAAAGACAGATGCTGATTATCTCATGATACTTTGTAAGTAGCATTAACTAACAGACTATACAATGAGCCAGTGCCTCATTAATTGTTTTTACAAAACCAGTAATTTAACCATTGATATGCTGGAGCCTCACAATTTACATGTCTGATTCATCTACTCTGTTAACCATATTTCATGCTTCTGTTTCTTTTAGCCGTTATCTGTCTATTGCAGTGTGTTCCTCTGCTTAACAATACACAGTATGATGACTGATGAGAAACACTGCTGTGGGACAGCCAGAATAAACCAAACATTGTTAAGTAGGCCTACCCATTTTAGTTGCAAAATGTGACTCCGGAAAACAATGGCAATCAACACAATGCAGAAAGCTAAAAATTAAAGAGAGTCGAGTGACAAGTATTGAATAGCCTATAACATACAAAGTGTTTCTAATTTTAACCCAAGTATAGACATCCAAAAACTACAAAAGGTCAGGTTTCTTTTCTTAGAAATGCAAATCTGTAAAGAAAAAGAAGAAGAAAATGAAAAGTTGTGAAGCTGCCATGGAATGTTTGAAAAATCCGAAACCACTCATAGCTGTCTGTTAAATGTAAAACTAGAGCTAGGAAACTGTTAGCTTAGCACAGAGACTGGAAACAGGGGGAAACAGCTAGCTTGGCTCTGTCCAAAGTTTAAAAAAATTCTGCCTATGAGCACCTCGTGCTATAAGCGTCTGGACTGTTTAATCTGTACAAAAATCAAAGTGTAAAAAAGAAAGGTTGCGGGTTATGCACTATTTCTTGGCTGCGGGCAGTGACTTCTTGCCCACCATAAACAATGCAGGTGTTATTTTACACTTTGGTTTTTGTACGAATTAAACAAATCATATGTAATGTGTTGATTTGTGAGCTTTAGAGATGCTGGTGGGTGTATTTTGTTTACTTCAGAACCAGTCAAGCTGTTCACCTCTGTTTCCAGTCTTTATGCTATGCTATGCTAAGCTAAGCCAACCATCTCTGGCTTCAGCTTCATATTTAACGGACAGGTATGAGAGTGGTATTGACCACAAATCATCAAACTCTTGCGAAGAAAACACATTTTCCAAAACTATCTTTTTAAGTCATCACAAGAACAGTAACAGATTTTTCAAAACCCTCCATGATGTTAGGTGAATCAGGTGTATAGGTGTATAGACAGCATCACATGTTATCTGGCTTTTGTTTAGTGAACCAAATAAACATTTTAGACCTAAAGAACTACTAAACATTTTAGTCTTTTCAATACACTTATACTTCAAATAGACCATTGTTGTAATGAGAATTAAATCTACTGTATCACGTAGAAAATTAGGTTTTAGGGGAAGAGATATGTTAGTCCTTTTGTTTATACTTTCACATGCACCGACTGTAATATTATTAGTTATGAGTACATTACAGGGACTGGAGGACAGGTATTACATTTTCCATTTTGATTAATTTCTTATTTACAGTCTGATACAGCTTTGTTCCTCATATGATTACATCCCTCATAACACAGTGATTATCCCAAAGCTTTGCTAGACGTAATAACAAAAGCCAGAGACCATATGAAAATGCCACAATAACAAAGGATGTGGAAACAAAATACCTGGCAGCACAGAAGAGGTTCATCAAACACAAAAAAAATATATAAATGGAAACAGAAGTTGGCTGTCTGTCACCTGGCAAAAAGGGGAGGTGATGTAATAACTCTGAACAAAGATGTTCCCTCTAGCAAATCAACCCTTTAATTACAAAACACGATAGGGACCAAGGCCACCCAATATTACCACAGCAACCTTGATACAAATCGTAAAAGGCAAATGAAGCATTTAAATAAATAAAAAAAGTGGGGAGGAGCAATAGCTTTGCAGCACAACTTGTAGAGAGAGTAACCAAGACAGAGGGAGAGGAGCGAAGCTGAGAGGAGAGGGACGGTGAGCTGCTCAAGAAACAGGCATATGAAAATTGATGGAGTCTGGGGAAGCAATTGATAGTTAGAGGACAGGAAGCAGGCTGTAAGGCAATTATCACTATCTCTGCCATTTGATTTAGGACCGTCTGAGTGTGTAATACTGCAAATTAATCACATCCAGGGTATAGGTACATCAGGACCCCATTTCTGCCTTTAATTTCTATGATTCTTCTCAATCACTGGAAAAAGCACATTAGAGATATTGTAATTGGTGCAGCATATGAATTTCCACTAACTCACGGTGTGTGTGTGTGTGTGTGTGTGTGTGTGTGTGTGTGTGTGTGTGTGTGTGTGTGTGAGTGTGTGTGTGAGAGAGAGAGAGGCAGAAGGCGAAGCTTGAGACAGTTACCTTACTGTATATATGAATGCTCCTGGTACGGTACCATGCTATGTAAACCCACACACACACACACACACACTTCCATATATTTAGACTAATGTAGAAACAAAAAAAATAAATACATGTAAATAAAAAGTAAGCATTAACACCCAAGCCACCCTATCCACAAATACAGAACATGCATGCGCTGTGCATACATAAACAATATGTGTGCCACCCACAAGGCTGCAGCGTGAGCAGGATGCTGCACCAACTATTGTTCCCAGAGGACCATCTCCATGAATAACATTAAATTTAATCATGTAATATTATTCTTAGTCTATTAAGCACATGTTTACAACAATAATTAACTTTTGTTCATTTTCACTGAAGGTTTAATTCAACAAAGGAAATGGCATGTTTAGTAATTCAGGCCGCAGAAGGCTTGTAATGAATGTTCTGACATGTTACAACAGCAGGGCATCACTATCAATGAAATGCATTTATAAAGAACTGTCTTGATTGACCTGCTAGTTCAATATACGTAAAGTGCTGTGATACGGTTATATATATTTGGGTTGCAGATCATTTGTGCCCCCTAATGGAAAGATTCATTCTTGTAAACATTGTTTTTTTTTGTGGGATTAAAATAACTCTTGTATAACTCTCCAAATTATGCTATTTTTTTTATTCTTTCCAGATACAATTTTGGGCTCTTTGCCCAAGAAGAAAAAAAAGTGTGCCTATCTATGTTTGACTTATGTTCAACCATACAGAGAAGCCATCTGGTTTGCATTTTAGCCACTGTTACCCAAGACAGTGAGCCCAACACAATAATACATGTTTCAACGTGCAGCAGTAAACAGGCCAACAGGGTCAAGTTTGAAACATATAAGCCATCTAATTTAAATATTACCATTTGTTTATCCACTGTAATTCAATGAATAATGTATGCTCATTACTACTACTGCTGAATTTATTAGACATCTAAAGCCATTTCCTTACAGATTGACAGGATGTTATAAACTGTTTTTTTTTGTTCAACAATCAGAAGGATGCCTTTACCAAAAATGTCTCTATAATATGTTTATGTGACTGCTTCTTCATTATTAAGGCTCTTGTACTTAACAGCAGTTAGTTACTCTAGCAAAACCCTTCAGACAAAACAATATATATACTGTACATATTTCGCCTTTTATAGAATACTTTTTTACCTTAAAATACCTCTTAAAGTTGGTTTTAACTGAGATGAGACAATCCTCCCAATATGCTGTAGGTTTTTCTTTGCGGTCAAACTGCAAGTGTCCTACCGAACAACAAGGCTGCCCTCTGGTGGTGTGAAAAGAATGATTAAAAGACTTATATAAGACATGTCTGAAAAACAGGTAGATTTTAGAGTAGACCTGCCTTTACTGTCTATTATTTACATTTGCCACCTCATAACCTGTAGTCCAGGGCCATTACTCTGCCAGCTGGGTATGAGAATAAAATTAACTGCCTGTTGTACATTTTGGCAACCATATAACATTACTGGTGACGATACAGGTTACAGTTTTATTGTCTGCAAAGTGAAAAGACAGGCCAACAAGATCTACAATCTCCAGTTAAGACATAAAACAATCTTGTATCTTGACATGAGTCTTTTGTGTGTTGGGAAGTAAAACTTAAAATGTAAGATTTACAATGACATACACTTAAAATGAGCCTTCAGTCTCACCAAGATTTTAAATGTCAATTAATTTGCTAATGCTGCATGGACCTGAGTGAACACGTGAAATACAATCACAGTGAAGCTCCATTGACTTGAAATATTTAGACATGTATGTGTTGTGATCTATGGAAGTAAAGAAAGGCCATAATATTAAGACACTGACACTGCTTGTAAAACCACCAGAATACTTAAATCTTTTAAAGATTCTATTTAAATTTTGTATACTTTTCATAATTTCAAAGTGGGGAATTCAAACCACATAAATTCATACAGATGGTTTTCACCTTAAAATATGTCAATGCGGGTTCGGTTCTGACCTGGGGCCCTTTGCTGCAGGTCATCCCCCGCCTCTCTCTCTCTCTCGTTTCATGTCTAAGCTGTCCTATTCGATAAAGGCCTAAAATGCCACCAAAAAATCTTTAAAAAGATATGTCAATGCTATGAATTCAGTGCCATTTAAACTTAAACATCCAGCAGTGGTCAAATTTTACAATTAGGTTTTCAGTTGCTAATGAGAGTCAAATCATTATGGCTTTATTTGCTTCCACATGGTGCCTGTGGAAAATAAAAAAGGAGAATTTGAAGTTACTGTAACACTTTATTTTCTTAAATACAACAGAATATAAGTACAGCCAGTCACACATATTTTTTTTAGAGGCAGAAGACATCCTGGTCCTTCTCACCCTGCTTTCATAAAAGGGATAAAGGGAAACCTTGGGTGGCATCAGAGGCTACATTTACACACAAATTCACTTATACAGTAAAAAGTGCTGGCCATATTCCAGTTAAGATCTTAGTCAGGTTTAATTGGCATGCAACTTAGATAATCTGTGACAGAGTATCCATGATGCGACATACAATCTATTTAGCAAAAAATACTTTCTGGGTACTATCTTCCTGATTGAACAAATCCAGGTTTACTCCAACACATGGGAAATAAATTATTAATATTTTTTGGCTCTTTTAATGGTCACAAACAGGGCTGGTGAGACTCACAGGCCTCACTGGACAATTGGATATCATTAGCCTTTAACGAAGACTTTTGAGGAAGTATTACATGTACAAAATCAGCCTTGTGCATGAGAGCCTCAATCTTGTTGCCAACCGATTTATAACCATGCACAACAAGGGACATGTCTTGAACAGGTTCCTCCAGGTTAGGCCTAATTGGAATTTCTGACATTTCCAAGAGTCAACACAAAACCAGAATAACCACATTAACAGCACAGACACCTTGCTCCATGCATGTAAACATAGCCAGTGTTGTCAGCTACAGTATATACGGTGAGGATTTCAGGCAGTGCACGATGAGACCAGGTCAGTAAGTCCACAGTTGAAAGGTTTATATTTAGGGGTGTTGAGGTTCAGTCTCACCGGTAAGATGTTCGCAGCCGGGTCAAGACATCATTTTAATCAACTTCTGACAGTCTGTCTCTGAATTCATCTCTCAGTAGTACCATCACTGAAGCAATAACAGATTCATTGGCACATTAAACACCATCATGAAGAGAGAGTGCTATAATGAATATAGATCATTTCTAACATTTAAAGACTTTGTGAGGTAAAAATCTAAGCAACATCATCAGTGAGCCATATCTGTGATATTTTTATAACAAAAGTCATCAAACTAAGAAAAAGAAAAATGGGGATAGGGACTCTTCGGTGTAACAGTGCAGCAGTATGAAATGATGTATTCATAGCCATTAAAAGTCTGATAGGCAGCACGACAATGAACACAAAACATGCTCTGAACAGATGCATCAACAAAGAGACATCAGTAATCTTCCATCCATCTCTCTACCAATAATGAGTGCCAGCCTCATTTTCAACATTATTCATCAGAATGTTAACACCCTCCCCCCAAAAAAACTCCTTTTTAAATAAGAGGTACAATATTTGGTTTTCAAATTGGGTTCTTAACCTTCCCAGAATATGTTCAAACATTAGTTTGGCAGTGTAAGTGCCTTGACAAATAAAACCCCTAAATATCAAGACCAGCAATTTAACTTGATTTGGTATCTGACTGAAATATACAGAGTGGCATGGGACTGTAAATTGTAAAAACAAAAACAAATGCTTGCATGATCTGAAATGCTACAATTTGATTAAGACCGATTATTCTAAATACAATTGGGTAAAAGGCATCTTAAGAAACTAATTTTTCTGCTCACCTTGACAGAGAGCATATTTCGTGTAGGGTGAAGTAAAACCACATTCTTTTAGACAATGACTAAAACCAGACTAATAAAAAACCAGTCTTTGCTGTGTTTAAGTACTACCTGTAGTGCTACAGACAAATTATAAGCTTCCCTTTTCTTCATTGTAAGTAACAAAAACACACCCTTAATCACTTTTTTTTTTTTTTTTTTTTTTTAAGATCACTGTAGTTTGGCAGATCACATGAAGAAGAAATAATAAGTCACTATCACAAACTGATAACTTTCATTTACAAAAAGACTTGAATTATTTTTAAATAGTCACTACAGAGTAGAGATGGCCCTATACCATTTTTTGCTTCCCAATACCGATTCTGATACCCTGAACTTACGTATCGGCCGATACCGAGTACCGATCCGATACCAGTGTGTCATGTGTTTTATTATGTTTTAACAACTGTATAGATGTGATATTATTTCTATCTTTGTTGTCAGTCTGGCTCAGGTTAAACTCTTTGTGAAACATGAACAAACACAAACAATGAACGCCCCAGAACTTTCTTTTATTATCCAGTTTGACAGTCAGTTATAACGGAAAAAGAACATAAATAAACTACTTTAACGTAGATTTTCTTTAGGGTTTTATTACGTGGTATCGGATCGGTGCATAAACTCCAGTACTTCCTGATACCGATACCAGCATTTTTGGCAGTATCGGAGCCGATACTGGTATCGGTATCAGAACATCTCTACTACAGAGTAAAATAAATTTGACTTTTTTTT
This sequence comes from Sander lucioperca, assembly GCF_008315115.2. NCBI lineage: Eukaryota > Metazoa > Chordata > Actinopteri > Perciformes > Percidae > Sander > Sander lucioperca. Next base: position 30,076,159 of record NC_050182.1, read on the forward strand.
TTTTTTTTTAAATTCATGTCAACTCTTACTCCTCCTTCTCGTGCAGAGAGGCACGGACACGATTGCGCACATAAAAAGCGGTGAGAGCACTGCAGCAGGCAGTGAAGATGAAGAGTGCAACAGCATCGTGTGCAAGATCGCCGTGAAGGCGCTCGTAGAAGGGACGGCGCTCTGTGAAGTCTATTTTCAGCGCTTCGATCTGCATCAGGGTGCACACCACCACGAATATGTGAAAGATCTGGTGGCCCTGACCGATGAAGTCACACCTCCCAGGGAACAAACTCTCTGGGTGAGGGCAGCAGAAGAAATAGGCGCTGATAAGAAAAAAGACCATGTGGTAGAAATGGTACGTCACAACTGGGTCTGAGCAGCCCTCCTGGTAGCAGCTGTAGATGCGGTGAACCACAGGGCTTATGTCTAAACAGTAAGCCAAAGCTGAGGGAACCACTTGGCAGAGCTTGAGGGATAACTTTGACAGCTCGGGGCTAGCATACTTGCCGTAGCAGCAGCCGAAGCAAGTGAGCCAGGCCAAGAATGCTGCAGCGGGTAAAAAGAGCCCTTGCACTCTAGTGTGCCACTCTTTCTCTATGGCGTAGTAGTAGTGTGCCAGGGCACTGCCATACTGGTAGACAGCCACCCCAACATAGTCGAGGAAGTAGAAGCTGTAGAAGGAGAGCTCGGACTTGGCAGAGAGAAGATGAGCGAGAGCGCTGAAGGAGAGGTAGGTGAAGGCTGCCAGGAGGACAATGAAGAGGGGCTGGGCGTGAGGGTCTCGCAAAAAATCCACCGTCTCTGAGATCTCCTGCCACTTCACCAAGATGATGAGGGCGGCCAGCAGGTGGGTCCACACATTGAGGGACTCATTGTGCCTTTGGAAGAGGGTGAGGAAGTAGTAGCGCCAGCTTTGGTCTGGCTGTCTGTAGCCGGTGAGGATATGGCGCTCGCGGAACACCCAGGGAACGTCGGACACCTTCACAGTGCAAGGTAGCGTGGGGAAGGCCGACTCCAGCAGCTGAGGGATCTGACGCAGCTGCTGCGCGTTGATAAACAGGCGACCGATCTGCTCCATCACCACCGTCGCCATGGCAAACTGGAGGCCAGAGGGGAGGGTGGAAACAATGAGCGAACAGTCAGTTAGTCACTATCTGTCTGGCTTGGAGCTACTGTCGTCTCCAGGTCTGTTTATGCATCTGCACGTGTAGCTACAGTGTGTGTGTTCCTGCAATACTATCACAAAGCAAAGAGGAGTGCATTAGTAGTTTGGTCAATGAACAGAAATAAAAATGAAATAATACATAATCAATGAATCATTTACTCAATTATCACGCAAAAACAGATTCCAGATTTTGTAAGTTGTCCCTTTTATGATTCTGAATGGAATATCTTTTGTTTTGTACAGTTGCTCAAACAAAACGTAATTTGAAGGTATCACCTGTGGCTCTGGGAAATTGCAACAGGCATTCCTGCTGCTTTCTTACATTTTATAGACCAAATGATGAATCCAAAAAGGTAATCAATAAATCATAAAAAACAATCATTAGTTGCAACCCTAAATCAAGCTTAATAAAAACTTCTGGTCAAATGGATGGGAATGGGATGCCTGACATCACCACCTTTTTAAGTTGTTATGGCTGTGGTTAGAAACTGTATGCTTTTTGGTTGGATGGTTGGTGCTGGGCATGTGGTGTACAGTGGGTTTATTGCTGAAAGGCTGGAAAGCTTGATGTGTGGAGTGGAGGTATGGGCCAGAAAACCAGAACAATAAACCATAGACTAAAAGGCTCTATAGAGATTAATTGCCGTGTTGAGTGATAATCCTGTGTGTTTGACACTGACGGCGACCCCATTCGCATTAGTCATTTTGGTCCATTGTGCATCTTTGAGTGTTTTCATTTGAATAAGTGAATTACCCTGATGTTTTGATTATTCATACATCATGGATTCTTCTCAAATTGTAGGATATAACTTTTACAGTAACCCCCTTTCACACATGCAGTCTTTCCCTGAAATGTGCAGGGGCATATGCTGCATGCGGTCATGTGTGAATGGGAGCAGGGGTCGATATTGAGGGGACAGTAGTTGTGGTGCTTTGTTTCTGTTTTTTTGACCGACCATCTGTGTCTCTGATTGTGTCCCCAAGCCTTTAGCTGCTTTACAACATGATGCATCTCTTTGAAAGACTGTTGCACACTACAGGACACTCAGGTGCAATAAAGTCTCTGACCTTAGCTGCCCTTATAGTCATAAATTCTGCCAATGAGGTTTTCTTATTCAATTTTCAGCATCTGTGATCGCAAATGGGAAATTACTTCCTGAGGAGTGTAGCAGTCAACATAGAGTCAATATTTCAAACAGCGTCTATGTTTAAGAGGTTTAGGAAGGATTTGAGAACAGTTCTTAATACAAAAGAGTGGGTGGTGATATATATACACACACACATACATATATAAATAAATGTATACTGTATATATGTGTATTAATGGATAAAATAACCTTTTTGGCTAATCCCTTTTAAGACACACGGATATGATTAATGTATAATATTATAAATGGTAGAAGACAGTTGACAAAAGGCCTGACTTGTGCTTCCAACACCATTTTCACTCAAAGAGTTGCAAAATTATCTTAGCACTGCAAAATGGCTCAGACCTCACCTGCGGATGATTTGAAAACAGAAATTTGTATTTGTTGTACAAATATAATGTTGTTGTACAAATATAATTTTCTGTTTAGTAATATGAACTGTACATGCTGTACTGATTGTCTTCAGGGCTATAACCAATAGGAGAGCCCTGCACATATACTGGGACCAGGGTCAAAATCAGTTAGCCTACACATATTGATTTGATTGTGCCCACTCCAGATCTTTCTGGGTTCAAGCACTTCACTTCCCAGAGATGTTGGGAAGGCAGAGGCAGCAGCCTTTACAGAGATCAGGATGTGTGGGATGAACACAGGCCGAGGTTCAGGAGGAAAGGCGTGGAGTGATGAAAGGAATGGGATTACGTAACATAACCAGTTTCGACGTCCACACCCTCCGCTTCAAGCAGTTGCCATCCTTTCAAATATTTATGGGTGAAGACAAATGCTCGACAAAAATAAGGAAGGATGTTTCACATTGTATGTATTAAAGCCCAGGCCTATATGGGCCTGTTGCAGCGAATTCCCACAAACAAATCTGATAGCACCTGATAGACATGTCTGTTGAAATTTGAGATCCAGTGTCCGAAATTAATTTGAATTCACCTTTCCTCCGAGCCTAGAGGGCTGCTTCGATTCCCCGCGTGTGCATCACAAACCTGTGCCGTGTGCTGTTTAGTGTTGAATTAAGAAAATACCGCTGCACATTCATGAAAACTGACTGGCGTTCGAGGAAAATCTGAACGTATTTCACGCCATGCCACTTTTACATTTCACCGGGAAAAAATGCATGGTTTTTAGAAATGAAATTAATCAAACTAATAAAGCGGACGTACCTATAGATGGTAGAATCAATCCAAATCCTTGAGTTTAGCAGTCGAAGAATGGTTTGGAGAACATAGATAACATTGTTCGAAGGGTTGAACGGAGAAAGGATGACCGTGACGGGAGCAGCGCCTGGCGGCTCTCACCGCCCCAGCTGCTGGGATGGCCATGGCCGCTTGACGAGCGGGTCTTCTAGCCAATCAGAAAACGCGGTGCTGCTCTTTCCTGCGGTCGCGCACATTGTTTTGACCAATGGCAGCTGCCGCGTGGCCGATCAGCCCACCCGCTCTTCACTGAAATTCTTCCACTGTCATCTGAATGTATGGCACTCCCATGAGGCATTTCTCTCATATAGGACCTCTTTATAGCATGGATGTACAATAAGACCGCTTTATATACAGTCTACGATAAGGACCCGTTGGTTATCTCAGATTCAGATTCAGATAACTTTATTAGTCCTCAAGGGGGCAATTCAGTTTTACAGCCAACCTATCCATTAAGGGTTAAACTTTAAAAAGTGCATTAGCACGCAATGTATAGAATGTAATGTTATAAAATAATAAATTAAAATAAACAATAAATAGTACTACCGCAGTCATACATCCCCCTGTATAGCTACAGATGCTTCTCTCTCTCCCGTAACATCCACACATTTATAGAGGATTTTCACAACGCGTCATCAGACCAGAAGTCGCCATATTGGAGGTACCAAAGAATTTCTAATATGGGAAGAAGTTCCACTCTCTCGTTACTTCCGGCTTCTGAACTGGTTGCAGTTCCACCAGAGTTCCATATAGGGGGCGCTCACAGGCCAGTGCAGAATGAATGGGACTCTATGGAGCTATACCACTCAAAATCCACTTTTCTCAGGATATAATTTTTTGTCTAGTAATTTGAATGTTGCATTTGAAAGGGGAGGCTAAGAAAATACACACTGCTGGGTGTTAGATTTTTTTAAAGTGGCTTTTTTGTTCTAAAACGCTTTTAAAATGTCAATGACGTCATACACATATACGGCCAGAGATACTGCTTTACGGCAAGCTCTGAGTCGCTTCCTTTTTTCTCTCGAGGCATCGACAACACAGCTGACAGATTAGACTCTCTCTGTCAATACACGTGCTAGAAAGAGGTTTGCTAATGTTTTAAAGACCACTCTGAAATATTCACTCTGACATTCTGGTTCTGCTTCGGATGCCATCAAGCGGGATCTCCGATCGTAATCAGTCCTTCACTGACCAATCAGCATTCATTAGCAGAATGCTAGCGTGTTATGGACAACAACGACTCAACCTGTAACAAATGGCATAAGTACTCGTTCATTCAACTTTTGACCTATAATCCATGTTGAACTTGCAAAAACTACAATCAAATCTGAGATTTCTCAACGACAATCAGGCGAAAGAGACAAATTTAGCCGTCTAGCTCCATAGGGTCCCATTTATTTTGCACTGGACCGTGATCACCCCCAGTGGAACTCTGGTGGAACTGCAACCAAAGTAGGTACAATGGGGCTAAATAGGGAGTGGAACGGCTTTCCGTAGACGGGCTTTGGAGGTACTCTGCATCACAACAAAGCACAGGCATTGAAGTAGATCCCGAATGGCGTCAAGGAAAATGGTTAATTATTGCCGTGTTTTAGGTTGTACCAATAGGTCAGACCGAGAAAAACATTTGGAATATTATCGACTTCCAAAAGTTATTAAAAACCAGGGAGAGGAATGCCAGAAGTTTTCAGAGGAAAGGAGGCGCTTGTGGTTGGCAAAGCTCAACCAGGATCTACGAGGGAAAAATCTGTCTTGTTCGGTCTTTGAAATGAAACAAAAAAAAACTATTGAGAGTCACTTGGCTACACCTTGAGTATCACAATGATATCATACAGTTAAAGTTAGGTTGATTAAAGACATTATTGCATTACTTACTTTGGCCTTCACAACACAACGGTCATCAATGATGTTGGTACTGCGTCTCCCTCACCCATCCACACACCATCTGGTTATACTAAGCCTCCAAACTTTTGTAGGATTTAAGGTCTTCCGCTGTGTATGGGCTCAGTGAGAAAACCAGGTAGTTGACTATATCGGGATATGCAACTGAAGGAAGAATCACCGGGTCATCATGGATCGAAGAAGAGGGAGCCAACTTGTAGGGATCTGCACCGCCAGTAAACTGTAATTTCTCAAAATATCGCGCCTTTTTTGTGGTCCAAGTCCTTCCATGCCTTTGCATCTTGGATGCGTTTTGATGAGCTTTTCTGTTGTTTAGACAAAGTATTAAAGTAACCAAAGTGCACAATACTCCATTACTCCATTCAGTTGTTTACACCGAGTGCCTCCAATATGGCCGCGCATCCAGGTTACCGCCCAGAACGTGACGTCGGTGAAAACCCTCTATACATGACCCAATCATTACACACACCCACACCCAGCCACACCCACGCCCACCCACACACACACACACCGACCCACACACACATTTTCACATTCACTTCCCAGTGATGGAACAGAGCAGCGGAGTACAAGAACCAGTTTTGTTATAGTTATGTGTTTTCATTTAACAGTCTTATAGCAGAGGGAATGAAGGAGTTGGCATAGCGGTTAGTTTTCCGTATTGGCACATATACCGCCGACCTGACTGCATGATATCTTATAGTTGACTTGAATTATCAAACATGTATAGCTATAACCGACCTTTTTAGAAGTCATGTAATGTTTCTAGTCATACTCAAATATATGAATAGCCTACTATATGATAGCCTTATTTTTAAATACATATTTAAATAAGTTTACTTTATATAGGCCTGCTGCTTTTTCTTGAATTGATAATGCCACTAGGTGTTATTCTAGACTCAAACATGACACATTCCTGCTTCCATTTTTGCACATATGTCCATGTGGAAGAAGTACTCAGTTCCTTTACTTAAAGTAGAAATAACATAGTCTAAAACACCTCAATGTATCAAAAGTAAAATTAGTAGGCTACCTATTCATAATGCAGAATGACTCCTTTCAAAATGGCATATTACATATTATAGAACATTATATTATTCTGTTTTTATCACTGACAAATACATGTAAGAGTATTTTGATTTTGTAATTCGTCAATGTGGAGCCAATTTTAGATACTTTGTATACTACTATAGTACTGAATCATATCATATAAGCAAATCAAACATTTTGTAATGTAAAATGTAAATAGTAACTGAGTGTCAAAAACTGTCAAATGGGTGCCCGGATAGCTCAGTTGGTAGAGCGGGCGCCCATTTATAAAGGTTTACTCCTTGACGCAGTGGGCCAGGGTTTGACTCCAACCTGTGGCCCTTTGCTGCATGTTGTTTCCCCCCCCTCCCCAAAAAAAAGGTGTCAAATAAAAGTAGTGGAGTAAAGAATATAATATTTTCCCCTGAAATGTAGTGGAGTAAAAGTATAGAGTAGCATTAAATAGAAATACTCAAGTAAAGTAGCCCATGTCAAAAGTAAGTACAGCACTTGAGTAGGCTACTTAGTTACATTCCACCATTGCATGTCTCACCTGCATATATGGCAGTGTGTCTATGAAAACAAAAATGTCAAATGGATTTCAAAGGTTGAAGGGGATTCCAAATTTTGCATATAGTATTCCTTTACATGCATCATTTATACAAAAACCTTGAGAACTAACTGGGATGTAAAGCCTGTAGAAAATGAATTGTGAATTGAACACAGTGACTTAAATGACTTATACAAATTTAAAGTCCCTATACTCAAATAAGGGTCAGATACTTCATGCTTGGTATTGAAACAAAGAAGCATGCTATCATGTTCAGCAACTTTCCTCTGTCAGTGTTTTGGCTTCTAAGTTAACATCCAAATTACAGTGATAACCGACTGCATCTCATTTAGTTATCAAAACAAGCATGCATGCTTGACTTGTGTGGTCAAATTAGTTTTATGGCCTCGGCCTTTCCCTTGTGTAGCATTCAGTTACAAAGTTTCCTTTGTTAGACTCAGTGTTTCTGAAAGATCTGCATTGTTCCCCGATTCAAACCACCCTGTAGTGTATATTCCCACCAAGAGAGATGGATTCGTCTACGATAACATTGAATATGTTTTGGCCTCCTGGGTATTTATCATAGACTGTATAAATGCATTCACCCACTCTAGGATGATCTGTCTGAACCTGAGACCTTAACTTCAGAGAGCGAGTTTCAACGGAAGCTCAGAGCATGATTGATATTATGGAATAGAGCTAAATTGATGCCGATAATACCTGGGTGAAGCCAGGAAAAGTCATGATCATGAGCAAGATTCCAAAAATCCAGCACAGGCTAAGAAAGAGATCTTGGAGTCGAGCCAGCCATTGTCTCCTGTGTTGTTGCTAAAGGAACACTGCACTATGGGACAAGCAGCTTTCAGGGCTGACGAGTCCAGCAGTTTCTTCCCAGCACATGACAAAGACGGGATTGTGCAGAACTGTGTGTTTGTGTTTGTGTGTGTGCATAGCAATACAGACTCAGTCCAACCTCCACATCCAACTATGTGTAGATTTCTATAGGATACGCTTCTACGAACATTGTTATACTGTGAGCACTAAGTATTGAATCGCCGAGAAACTTGTAAAACAATCTTTTGTCAGTTGGTCAATTTTTATTTCTTATTGATGTTAGCTGAGGAAAAACATTGATCCATGAGTGCAGCTGTGTGTGACTTACTATCTATGTGCAAACATTTCCAAGCATTTTACATTTCACTTAATGAGCCTATAGCTCAATTATCAGTATCTTTTAAATGATGCAGTATAAAATTGTAATACCGTTGGAGTTCAACCACATCAAATCCTGAGACCATAATGACAATATAAACAGACAATGCCATATGAGTGTCTATTCAAATGTATTAGCTAATAAAATACATATTTTTCTGATATCCAATTTACTTTACAGTCTAGAAATGACAGTAATCAAACAGGTTGTGCAGCTTTTAGAAAAATCGCTGCGCACATACACACACACAACGGCTGTGTACTCAACATTGAACAAATGTCATTTGGCACTTTGTAGTCACTGAGTGACATTTACAACATGGGTGGCAGGCTAGACACTGACTGCAAGTCTGTGCAAGATGCAAGCAAGTGTAAACACACCTTTAAGACAAGATTTCTGACTTACACAAAACTTTGCAGTTCATGTGGCATGCAGGTGCCTCACATCTGTCTGAGGTCCATGGCATCTGTGGAATTAACTGCTTTAAGGATTCATTCATACAGTATTTGCAAAATGTCATCTGTTGTTAATACCCAAAGACTAAAATCATTTTGTGTACTCAACACGTACAACAGATTAATGTATCTAGCTGTAAAAGAGCTAACGCTTGAGTTTGGGCCACCATGTCGTCTGGGCATTTAAGACCCTCCGAAGACACGTTCATTCCAAGAATATGTGACAATGTAATTACTCTGACAACTTGTAACAGTCAGTACTGGGTCCATTTAGCTTCTTGTGCATTATTGTATCACTGTTCACAAGTAATGTCTACTTGTAACCCACTTATTAGTTTCATATGTATGTATGTTATGAGCAGGTAAACTAACGAGTGATCTTTTCCCAGGTTTATTTAAAGATTTTTTTTTTTTTACATTACAATTATTTAGTACTTCACAAGAATCAGTATGCAATGTTTTGTTGGCTTGGGCTACATTGATTATGATACTGCCAGCACAGAGATAGAATACATTCTTTTTTTTAATGATGTACTATGATTTCCAGCCCTTCTAGTCCAAATGAAGGCTTAGCTGAACTGTCAACGCCAAACATGACAACGGCAATAGAGTCTGGCAGCACCTTTCATTCAAAACATTGTCTCTTAAAAAAAGTCTTTCTTATAAAAATGTAAAAAATATTAAGTAACCCAAGTAGGTATGAATGGAGTAATCCATATAATGCGAAATGCACATCATTACTAATTCTGTGTATTGAGTGTGGCTATATCTGTACAAATACAGACACAAAGAAGGTAAGGTAAAGATATTCAAGCACATCTCACTTCACCTTAAAAAATCCCTAATTGTATCCTATGGCTTCACTGTGGACATGAGTTGTGAGCAGTTTAACCTGTGATTCGGTTTCCTTCTCAAATGTATAGACCTATTATTTCACAATAAAAATAAAAAATCTTTCTTCTCTTTTATCTGATGACCACTCAGATTTATCTTCAGACCCCTTGAGAAGTACTGCTTTACTGACAAAATTATTACTAAGATTACCTGACTGCCACTAGGTGTCAGCAGTGTCAAAGTGTTAGGATAGGATACTATGCTCTGTATCCCTCCTTTGATTCCAGTTATGTAAATTTCCATCTCGTGGTACAGAAATAAAATCATTTGATCTTCAAGATTCATGAGGCGCAAATGTGTTCAACACCCGACACATCACGACAGGAAAAGATTTAATTGTGAATATAGACTTTAATGGTTGTAACTTGGTATCGTACAGTATATCCACACATGCAACATTACCAACAGTACAGAACAGTATTGTATGATGCATTTTAACAGTATGAAGTATAAGGACCAATTTATTACAACAGAATGCCTCTTAATGAAAAAATATAGCTTATACCAAAAAACTAGTTTAATCAGCTGCCGATAAGAAATCTACAAGACAAGCGAAGAAAAATCAGACTGTACTATATCCACACCCAATCTAACATTGTGTAACCAACTTTTATTTAACAGCACAATCAGAACTGACACAACAAACAATACCATGGAAATGCCAGTTTAAAAAATAAAGCTTATCTTTCCAGATCATAAACAAATTAATTCTCCACTTCTTTCATTGTCTCCTTGTTCTTCCTCACTTCCTCGAGCTTCTTGTCCTGTTAGTGTTTAAAAGCAGAAGCATCACAACACTGTCGTTTTCATCATTTTAACATTAAACATGATATAGTTCCATGTGCAGTTAAGAGCTTACCTTCTCCTTGAATTTCTCATTGAGAGCTGCCATCCTTGCAGTGCGATTCTCTTTGTTTGCCTCCATCTTTTGATTGAGTTTCTCTTTCGCCAGCTTGCTAAAGTTGCATTCTTCTTCTATGGCCTTCTGGATGACTTCCTTCTCGTGCTCTCGTTTCTCAGCCAAGTGTTTCAGCACCTCAGCCTCGTAGCTCTGACAAAACGACAAAAGAGAACTTATGCAGTAAAAAAAAAACCTGAATCCTAAACTCACGTGCAAGGCTTTACAGCTGAGTCAGTGGTATTGGTTTGCTCACTTGTGTTAGTAATATGTTATTTCTGACAATACCTTGCGTCTCTCTTCTGCCGCTTCCAGTTTCCTTTTAATCTCATCCAGTGATGTTTCCTTTTTCTTGAGAGGGGTTAACGGAAAGTCACTCTTGGCATCTGGGGTTGAGGGGCTCAAGATGACCTCAAATGCTTGACCGGAAGTACGCTTGTTCAGCTCCTTCACTTGGATGTCTGCAGATGTGTGATGATGTGAGGTCAGAGGTCATGGTCACAACATAGCAATATTTGAGTTCAATACCAATATCTAGGGCTGGGTATTGTTCAAAACATTTCGATAACGATACCAATACTGCGACTTCGATACCAGTTCCTGAACGATACTTTTTTCGATACCAATTTTGTAAAAAATCTATTTCAACAAAAAGAAATTACAACATTACAGCAAAAATCTTTTTATTTATTTTTCAGCTCATACTACGTGATCCCCGCCTCTGTGCGTAACGTAGAGCTTTTTCCTTCGTGCCTCTATGACGTGTAACATTAAGACAGCCAATGAGCAGCATTATTAAATCTTGGTAGAAGCATGCTGCATGCTTATTGGCTCACGGATGCTGATGAGATGAGGTATTTAATGACGAGACATTTTTTGATACTCGATACTAAGGAGGAAATTTGGTCGTTTAAAAGTATCAAATTCATACTCAGTCCTACCAATTTCAGATATTTTTAGTTAATGAATAACAAACAATTAACAGATAACTTTGTCAAGTCATTTTTTGGATCAACCAGTTGATCTACTATACTTCACTTCCATCCATAGATAATGCTTCCATTGAGATTCATTGTCTGACTGAGGGTAATTAAAGGAGGTCAGCCTCCTGCTGCCCTTTGAGGGGTCAGTGCTTTGTCAGAGAGGCCAGAGGAGAACAATAATCCCAGCTGTGTGGCAGCATTCTGCGTTTCCAATGAAGGGGAAATCAAAACAAGATGTGGCAAAACAAAGACTGTTTTTATGTATTGTATGAGTGCTGCTTTGCACATCTTCTTAACTGGACGAGCGAATATCACATTGTTTAAGTGTTTCTCAATAAGTATGTCCTAACCTGCTCCGTGCGTTAGCGAACAGGCTAAGCAGCGTGTTGCTTGTTTAAAAAACTGCTCGCCCTGGCTCTAGTTTTGCGAAGTTTCGAGCACTTCCTCGACCTCATTGGTCAAAATCAACACTGAAACTGCACTCCAACTATATAGAAACAAGACTGAGAAAAGGTGACTTACCTTAGCAAATGTTACTAAGAGGAAACCTTATGTTATATCTACATTCACTCCTTCAATTAAGCTACTGTGACCCTCTCCGTGACTGTAGTTGACTTCTGGTGAGAAGCTTTCCTGGTTTAGCAGTTATACTGACATTTTTTTGTTTTAGTCTTCAGTCTTACATTGAAATTAAGGTATAAAAAGGTTTTTAATTTACCTTTTTATGTACTATTGCATACCAAGGACACTCATCTACATAACAATTTGCATAGTTTACACCTACCTCCACAGATTTCCATTTCAGCAGAAATTCTTGCTTCTTTGATACAACTAGAAGAAAACATGAATAACGAGATTATTATCAAGCATTTCATGTCTAATTGTACAAACTGGCTTAGCTTTAATTTCACTTTGGTTAAATGTCCACATATGACATAATGCTACTTTTGCAGCATGCTCATGTTTTGATAGATCATCGGTTAAGCATGCAAGTATGCCTTTTAAAAAGTTTCCCTGGCTGATGTTATCAAAACACACATTGTTTCTGGCATACTTATGTTGTTTAATTTGGTGACACATGGATGCAATTAGTCATCTTCTCTCAGTTCAGATATACACAGCAGTGGGTGCTGTATAGTTGCACATTATACTCTGCAATATATCGTTTTATAATCTGTCAGGTTACCAGTTGCATGACATGACTTGTCAGGCAGAACAAGTTCTCCAGCTCACTGATGTTTAAACTCGAAGTATTTTATATATATATATATATATATTTTCAATATTAGCAAGTGATAGTCACACAGTGGAAGGGTCTCCAGCTAGCAAGACCATGATGTGAGTTAATCACGAGTGGTCGAGGGGTAAAAACTTGATAATTGTGGGTGCTCACTGGTGGAGAGTGCACACATACATTTCTGCAACATGTTTTATAAAAATGGCGGGGGCGGGGCAATAGAAATGCTGTGCATTACCTTATGAAACATAAACACTTAAAATACTCAGGCGAACAAACCCACTAAGTAATTAAATATGATAGTGACGATAAAGAGGAGGAAAAAAATAGTTCCTGACTGGACCACTAAAGTTAGCTAGCTAAACTTACATAATTACATGAGGTCGTCTCAAAACAGATATAACGTTACACAGCCAGCCAAACTTAGCTAGTGTAACGTTATTGTACATTAATGAATCGGCTTATAACGTTAGTGTATAGTAAGCAGTTGGAACAAATTATCCCTATGGTAACGTTACAGCGTTTGAATTCATTTTAAAATCCTTTTGAATTTGACATTAACGTTTACCTTAACGTTACTGCACACCGGCCATTGCAATAAAGTCCGCTAATTACTACCTTTACAATTGTCTTTAGTGATGCTGAACAGACTTCATAATGCTGATAACTGTGCCCAAATTGACCTTTAACTCTTTGTTTGAATGGTCTGAAAGCCTGGTTAAACATTCGCATTGTTCTCACCGTCAAGTGCCTCAGGTTGAAGAGCAGACCTTCTTCTTGACTTCTTCTCTGTTCAGAGTAGACCGCCAACATCTGCACCTTCGCGCAAAAACCTCATAACCCCAACCGTCACCAGAGCTCTTTGCATTCATTGGTCCAAATCCACCAATCACAGAAGTTGTTGGAACTGTTAGCGCCAGGAACAACAGGCCAAAAAAAACAGACACAAAGCTGGCAGGCAACCTCGTGGCTGTGAGAGCAAAACAATCTTGACAAGATTATCTAACGTCATGTAACCGTCAATTAAGACATCCACATTAGCCAAATGTGTGATTATAGATATGCAATTCAGTAAATGGTACATTAAAAGGAACCTGGCTGGTAGGTATTCGTTTAAATGGTAGAGCAAAGTGGGCTTTTCACTGTGCCACGATGTATAACAGCTGCATGATTACATGAGTATTGCAAAACCAACCAATAGTTTTACCTTAAATCCCCTTATTAAAGCCCAATATACAGAATGTTTTGGTATTTAAAAAATAGTATAGTTTAATCAAACTGTATTATTACAACCAATGCTGTTCATGAAAATAAAATGTAAGATTGTATGCTGTCTTGTTTTACATTACTTAGGTGGGCATGACATTACAATGGTCACAACACCATTAACACCCCCAAGTTATAGTTGAATAATATCCTAAATTCAGAACATATATGTTTTAGAGTATGCAGTATGTTTTTTTTTATCAGCACATAGTGTGCACATTAAACATGAACTCACATAATGTGCATATTAAACATGAACTCACAGACATTTTACAGACAATGCAAAGTATGTATTGTTATCACATTCATCAGTAGTTATGCAGTGTTGTACCGTTTTGTCACAACGTGATAATAACATGATAACTCATGCGTTAAAAAAAAATAGAAAAGGGGAGTCTCAATGATTCACTGAACCTATAGATAGATGTTTACATCACTGAATATATTGTCCAGTCTGGTTCTTCATAGCCACAGGGAGTATCTGATCCCAAAACAGCTCAGTAGGGTTCAGACTGCCGCTTCATTGAACCGGGACACTGACGATGACCTTCTCCGTATCTGGCCGATCATTTTGTGCACACATGTCCTCTGGGATGGAAATCTTCAAAACCTCATCCAGGTAAGGTGACGGGTCCATAAAGACTTTCTCAAAGATGAGGTCCATCAAGTCATCCACATATCCTGTGCAACGTTCCACAAACACAAAGATTGGGTTTATGTACTTTATTTTTTATGTGGGTCACAAAACAAGGACTGAAAGTGTTGTTGAAATTTTCTCATGACATGTTACACTTTTAAAGAATTTATATTTTCTCTTAGGTGTATTTGTTTATTTTTACTGTTTCTATTGTGTGTTAAAAGTGTCATAAAACTAAAGTGCAAAAGTAAATGCAACATTTACATTACATAGGTTTTTGGGTGAAAAAAAATGTGATAATAAATGGAACACTTACGGAACGTGGGCTTTGTCTTCACTGGTTTTGCACTGCACTCTGCCATCCGGTCAGCATTTTCATTGTAATAAAGGCCAGCCAGGTAGAGTCTTGAAATGCAGTAAAGAGAAAATCAAAAATGTAAATAATGGCAAGGACTGCATACATTTTCACAAGTTCTGAGTAACTAAAGTTTAATATACCTGCACAGCAATCCAAGAAATGGAAACACAACGCTTTTAGGAGCAAAACGTGGAATGGCCCGATGGAAATCCTCCAAAGATGAAGTCTGGGGGTGGGGGCTCAGTTTTGTGACATCCTTCAAGATCCTCTTATTTGTCATCACCTTCTCTAGCTTGTAGAAGGCAGGAGTTCCTAAAAAGGAGGAAAACAATGTTTATTTTACATCATAACACTGTATTATTTTATTAATTAAATGAGTAGGCACAATTACAAATCTTTCATAGAATATTTGTTATTAATAAATTAAAAGAAGAGTTTTGGTTTGTATATGACCAACACACCTGCTTCCATCCATTTCTTTTTGTCCCTGGTTTGGCGCAGTGGATGCAGGCACTTGGGGAAAACAGGGTCCTCATGAGTGTGGATATCCAGCACATGGTTCAGGATGGAGGTCCATTTCGCCACTCTCTCTGGTCCAGTGGTCGATGATGCTGCAGTCCAGTACATGTGGTTTTGGATACTCGGCATCCACTTCATTAGTTTTTCACCAGGCTTCATCTTGGCGAATGCCTCCAGTTGTTTTGAAATGTCTATAAATGCAGATTAAATTCATTTCTTTTCAATAAATTAACCCAAAGTAGGACTTCAAGTTGAGGGACTTGTTGCAGTGCAGCATATCAAAATCAGTTTGTTAATCAGAGTTGTTTATATGTTTACATACAATGTCTACATGTCTCACACTGCAACTGTAAAGGCCCAGACACACAGAGCTGACGGCCAAACGTCGGCAGAAAAGGCAGTTGGGCTGATCAGTCTCCCCAAATTGGTCAAAAAATGCCTCGGAACACACCAAAGCGACGAGACGTAATACGTCTCTATAACAGCAGGCGGCGCTAATCTGTATTGTCGCCCAAAAATGAAAACCGGCCGCTGATTGGACGAACGCGTCACGTGGGTCTGGTTTCTCCGGAAATTCAAAGACAGACTGTCATGGCGGCTTGTTCAGAATACGATCTCATATTGTACTAAAATAGTTCACAGAAACGTATTTCTGAAAACATTTTAAGCGAGAAATAGGCCATGCAGTTGCTGAATCTGTCTTCATTTCAGATCGACAAAGGTCAGTTCAAAAGATTTTCGTCAGATTTTGAGAGACTCTAGTCATGCTCATTCCGCTCCCCGTTTCCAGGTTAGTACTCTACCAATCAGATGGGTCATTTGAGTCCGACTGCCAGCAGTGCCCGCCCCGCCGATTGTACATGTCAAATCGGCCAAACTGATGGACGACGGCACGGAACACACCGAACAGACTCAAGTCACTGACCTCGCCAGACTGTCCAACGGCCGATTATCGGCTCTGTGTGTCCGGGCCTTAAGAATGCAACATGGTTCCCACGTTACTCAAACAATATGTGCAATCATACAGAATATTCATATGTGCCCAATGCATTGGATTTAGCAACTGTTGTGTGTGGATTAGACAGGTAACACTGTTCACCCATATAGTCAACACATGCTTTTGTGCGTTTCCCCTCTCATTGGCACATGAACATAAGGGAATATACCTTTCTCAATGTGCGAGACGTTATAGAAATGGGTGATGTTGCTTTCCCTCAGGAATTTCTGTATTTGTGGATGATGGTTGGTGACAATGCAATCCAGAGTCACACCACGTGCCTCCAACAATGTCAGGCTCCTCTTCAGACCTTCTTTTTCCATGTTGTAGCCTCCACCTACCTCATTTCTCTGTCCAAAAAAAACAAACATTATATAATATTATTAAAAAGTGTTACATGGACAAACATGTTAAAAAAAAGGGTTTACACACGACACTTTTTTATGGACACCCTTCAGCCAATCAGAATTGAGTATTCACCCAGACCACGGTATAAAAAGTGATATAGGACACTTAATAAGTAGTTCCGTTGAAACTGTCTGTTTACTGTTCCTAATTAATGCGCTACATTAAAAGAAAAATCTTCTATCTGGCGAAGGCAACCGTCCTTCACTGCGCATCAGACGGTTGTGACCCTTACGCTTGTTAAAATTGATTTCCTACTCACCTGAACCAACTGGATATCAACGACAGTGTTGGTCTTGAGGTCCATCATAGTGTAGTTACCAAACTTAGCAGAGTCCCCTGTGAATACATTGTTACAATCTTTACATTACTCATTGTATGGTATTATGCTACTTATTGATTGTAGTGTGTGGCATTTGTTTTAATGGCATCCTTGATACAGAATCAAAAACCTGTCCAAACTTTACAATCTCAATACTATGTAAGTACCTGGTGACACAGCCTTCATGTCACCACCAACTATCACTTTGTCCTTTTCACTGAGCTGCTGTAGAATCACATCCTGTGATGTTTTCCACTTGTTCACAACAGCTGGCTCGATGAACATTTTTGCATGCCGACAAAAGGTGTCATACTGGAAAATCTGCAGTTGCATTGCTTTGAAGATCTGATGATTGATAAAAAAATTACCAAAAAAAAGTTTATGTAGTAGAATTTCTTATAATTTGATCCAAATCAGCTGCTACGGATTCAACAACATTACATGCTATATTCAACAACTCAGGAGTGTTCTTCATTTACCTTTTCAAGTTTGAAGAAAGATGCTCCACTGACATACACTGCTGCAGAAAGCTGGAGGTTCCCGGCTGGAGTACTTCCCAGAACGGGTTGGCTATTCCAGTGTCGGGAGTACTGACAATGGGGGCACAGCTGTTCCACTGATAGGAATGTACCAATCCTTCGGGTTCGAACATCACATGCCTGCTGGCACACAGGACACACCTCAAACAGTTCCATAATGCAGGTCTCGTACACTATGTATTTCTTGATCTTATGGGTGGGAATGGATGCTTCACCACTGTAATGGAAAAAAAATAGAGCAACATGTTATGAGCTATGATATGGCTTAGGCTCTCTACAGCAATCCATCTATCTATCTATCTATCTATCTATCTATCTATACACACACACCTAGCTAAATCCTACCATTAAGGTAATATTGGTAGTTTTTGGAGATCTTGAACCATATTGCATTATACAGAGAGGTGTTTGTTATTTAGCCAGCTCTTATTGGATGGAGTGGACAAAATAACAGAAACACCTCAATCAGTGTAATACAATACAATTCAGCAGCACCACATACTTCATCCTTCAATATGATCGTAAAGTTGAATCAACACCTGTCTAAAATAAAGTTTCAACAATAACTGAACATTATAACCTTCAATAATGTAGTTTTGTAGGAAGTCTGCTGAATTAGACTGAATTTGTTCCAGATAATAAACTGGCAACTATTACACACACACAAACACACATACACACACACACACACACACACACACACACACACACACACACAAGTAACTCACGGCATGTCTGTAGACTCTGTTAAAGCTGTGACCGACTCTGCAGGGTCACTGGCTGG